>NC_140032.1:59939157-60366657 GCF_963513975.1 Fringilla coelebs | reverse complement strand
AGAAGAGGAAGGACAAGGATCCTGACAAGAGCTGTGCCCACGTGCCCAAGGCTCCTGACCAGAGTTGTGGCCAAGTGGCGAAGGCTCCTTGCAAATCTGATGTTACATCCAAACACAGCTTTCTGAAGCCTCCTGTGCACACCAAGGAGGCCTTGCCCAAGAATACTCTGGATATCAAAAAGCCCAGTATATCCTGGGTACACAATGAATCTAAGAGAGTCTGGAAGGCAGCGAGTGAGCATGTTCTTTTGCAGGTCACAGACCAGTCTTGCAAGGACCAGCCCAAAGTCAAGAAAACAATGAAGCTAAAAGCCACCAACAAAAAAGACCTGAAGCCGGTACTTCACAAGTCCTCTGAGAAGAGAAAGGACAAGGGCTCCCACCAGGCCAACATCAAAGGCTTTTTGGAGCCCTGGCTCCTGAGACATGCTCAGAAATGTGATGCCCTCATCCCCAGTGGCCACAGGCCTGGGGATTTGCACAAGGAGAAAATGCCCTTGCCTCCTGGGGACAAGAAGTTGTTCTTGCCTGCAAGGGAGGCAGACTTGAAGAGGAAAGCTATGAGGAGTCCTGAGGAGTCCCCTGGAAAGAAGAAGGTGAAAGGGGCCAGGGGAAGTGGGTTTGTACAATGACCAATGTGGTGTTTGAAAAACCTGTGTGGAGTTTCTGCTTCATAGGTTGGCAGTAGAGCCATGGTGCTTCTCCTCTAAAGGGAGTTCCTCTAAAGTGTGTTATTTTTAATGTTTTCAACAAGAATCTATCAAACTGAGCTCTATTGGTCTGTACTTTACATGAACCTTTTAAGACCTAAATGAATTTTTCTCCCTGTTTTTATTCTTCCTGCTAGAGGGAAGACAAGGGGGACACTCCCAGGAAGAAAAAGGAATGAGACAAAAAATTCCCAACAAAATAATTTCAGCTATCAGCAAACAAAGGCTCCAATAAACTGAAGTGAGTATGCAGTGATGAGATGTCAGAAAGATGTGTAAATCTAAGTCTTTCTTAAGAAGGGTAGGATGAAGAACTATATCTCCTGTCCAGACACTCAAGAGTTTGCTTCTAACATGGTGTGCCTTCTGCAACTACAACTGCTGCAGATTGGCCTTTACATGCTGGAAGCTATTGTTGGTTGGGGGGTTTATGTATAAATTATGAATGGGATGCAATTGTTGTGGAACATGTCTTAAGCTGTTTATTTTTTAGCATTAGTCTTATTACATAGTCATGACAATGGGAAGATGCAATCAGCTCACATCCCTGGCAGCAGACAAAGAACTTAATGTTACAACTTACTTTTAAAGTTTTTTGACCAATCACACAAAGCAAAAGCGTACTGACAGTTGTTCTATCTAACTACTATAAGTACATGTATTTTTTGTTAAAACAATGTTCACTTCTTTTGAATATAATACTTGTTTGTAAGCTTTAAAACACAATGCACAGAGCTCTATTATTAAGCTTCAAACTTCTAAATATCTTACTAGATATACTTTTCTGTAGCTCAGGGAGTTATTCTAGACAAGTGTTAATATACAGACTATTGTTCCATTTGTCCTTATTTGTCTACTTCTTATATAATTTTTCTGTTGATAAATCTTATGGCCATTGCTTAGCTCTAATTGTAGTTTCATTGTCTCTGAGGTTTGCTTTTGTAGCTTTCCTAAAACTCTCTGATTTTAAGAGTTTCAACAGAAACAACCAGTGCAGAAAGCAGTTCTGAAGGTGTAGGTGGGTAAGGGTAGGGAGCCATTCCCTTCTGACATTCTCTGAAAGCACAGAGGTGTTGGGGCTGATGATTGGCTGGGGGAAGGGATGTTCCAATTGCATTAGGAATGGAAGAGCTTTAATTCTTGAATTCCTTCCTTTTCCTCAGGGAAAATGAGTAGCTGTCTTAGTCATGTGCTGGCTTTTGGAGTGGGAAGGGTAGGAGGTAGTTTTGGGCAGGGAGGGCTCTGGATCATGTCAGGGATGGTGCTGTGCTCTGTGTCAAATCGTCCTTGGTGCAGCATCAGCTGAGCCAAGGCAGAGCAGCTGGAGAGTACATGTGCAGTGAGTAGGGACCAAAGCATGGGAAAAGTGAGTGCTGAAAGAGGTGAGAGGACTGTCCTATGCACAGCATAGTCAGGCAGGAAGTGCAGCCTTACACCTGAGCCTTCTCACTGGGTTTAACCTTATTTCCTGCTCTTCTGATGCTATAGTCCATGAGCTGGGATTTGCTGCTTGGTGTATTCTTGGAAACTTTGCAAAGCTGACTAAAAATGGTGGAAATAAGCAGTGGTGAAACAAGGTTGAGAGCTATTTGGTGCTGCTTCTTGTTGCCACAGTTCCATGGACATCCTGATTTCAGATGATCAGAGATGTGCTAGGCCACTCTGTTATTGAATGTGAAAGTCTGCCAATTCAAACTCCCTCTTATTTGAAGCCTCTCAGCTTTGAAAGTGTTGCCTTGTTGAGACAATGGCAGGATGTAGCCACGCTTTTAAGAAATGCCTACATTATATGTACATCATAGTCATGAATTTGCTTCTCTTGTCCAGAGCATCAGAAGATTCATTCCAAACTGAGAAGAAAAATGCACTGCTGCCACCACTGCTGGCCATGATTGATGCACAATGTGCACCAAATTTGACCATAATGACCCAAAAGAGACCCAGAACTGTGACTGATGACCTGGACCTGCCTGATGTGGATAACCCTGCCAGGAACCAGGATCCTTTGTTTGCCAGCACAGGAAAGTGGAGAAAGACCACACAGAGCAATCCCATGGCATCAACACTGGTATCCAGGAGAGCTGGTGGGAGTACTCCTGCAACCCATGTGTGTTGTATGATTCACTTCAGAAACATCCTCTCAGATAAGTGACCATTTCTGACTGTAGGCAACTGCAAATAAAAGGAGTGTAGTTATAAAAAAAGTGTGTTTATAAAAAGAAATTGTGGTTTATTTAAAAATAACCTGTGGGTGTGACTGCAACCTGGGCCTAAGGTTTTATATCATGCGGACAAAATTATTGCATTTATGGGTTAAAAATTAGATTTTACTGACTCTATATACAAATTTGGCTGTTTACTGATGGCTGATCTAGGATGTTTGGGGGGGGGGGGGGGGGCAAGGGCTATGTGTTAGGCCACAGCTGTCTTCTAACTACTTGCTTTTTGCCAATAATTTTCCTGCTTCCAGCCCTCACTGCACTACCAGTCACTGAGCAAGAAAACCTGCTGCTGAATTTCTCTGTGCTTGGGAAAAGTTTATTGGGAGAAAGCACTATGAGCTGCCAGGTGAGAAGCCAAGGTTCCATTTCAGTTATTGGAGGGATTGCTGGGAAAGAAGGCAAGAGGGGGAGAGCCCAGTGAATAGAATATGGCTGGAGAAATGAACATTTTCTCTGGAAATTTAGGAAAACCTGGCTTTGGAATTGCTTTAGGCATCTCTCTCTGACCAGCTTTCTCTCTGTGGTTTTTCAGGAATGGGCAGGGGATGAGAAGAATCCTCTTCCAGTGACTTCTTTACCACATGAAGACAAGACAAGAAGACCTGAAGTTAGAACAGTAAGTGTTTGTTTTACAGCCCTGCCTGTAGTTTCTGAGGACACCAGACAGGGCTGGCCCTGCAGCCACCCTGGCTTCTTGCTTCCTCATGAGCACTTCTTTTGGGAGCGAAGAGAGAGGGGAGGGATGGAGGAGAGCTGTCCTGTCATGAAAGCCCTTGCTAAGTAGCTTGGCTACAACTAAACAGCACTTGAATTTTTGACTCCTTGCTGGGCCTTTGATCAGTATTGGCCAAACGGAATTCCTAGAGCTGCTGATACGTTTTTGATTGTACAGTTTAATCATTATAAATGTTGCATTGTCCTGTGGTGCAAGCAGTGGGGAATACTGAAAAGCTGTAACCTGCCATCCCATGGGGCCTTTGCAGTGTCATTTTCAATAAAACACCAAGTTTTGTGGGCCTCTCTGGTCAAAGGGATGCATTGCCATGATCTGCTGGCAAACTTGCAAAAGAAAATAAACATGATGTGGCTAGCTGAGTGGCTGGGAGGCTGTAAAAATCCTCTCCAGAAAGAGGCAGCTGCCGAAAGTCAAAAAGTTTCGCAGTACCTTTTGGAGTAAAGTCACTCCAGTCATTGATTGTGTCCTGCCAGGTGTGTCTGTTGGATGAATCCAACCAAATATTTGGTCTTTCCCTCCTTTTGTTCCAGACTTTTCCGCTGAACAAAGCCAAGTGACATGACCAAGAGCTGGCCTGACCTCATACACAGAATGAGACAGAATTTACAGTGACCCAGACTGGAACTGAGTGCCTTGATTGGGTCTCCAGGATGTAAACAGTTCCAAGTTCTCTGTTCCGTTGAAGCCTCAGAAAGCTTTTGTTTTATTTATTTTCTTATTTTTCAATGCAAAGCACCTGCATATTATTTTTGCTTTAAATACAGTTGTAGGGGTTTTATTCAGCTGGAAAACTTTTGTGTTTTCTGAAGGTAATGCTTTTCTACCTTGCGAAAGAAGGGAATGGGGGTGGTACCTGCCTATGAAATGATCTAGTGCAATGAATTGTTTGAATGGGTCCATGTCGTGATGGTCTATAAATGCCTCTATTATGAATAACTAACAGAACAATTTTCACACCTATTGCTGACAAGGAAATCTGCACTCAGACTGTGTTACTGAGGGTCTTGCTCAGTTTCAGCCTTGTCAGATCCAAGTTTGGGTGGCAAAATGACACCCGAAGTTTGGCTGGAAACAGCTCTGTCTGTCTCCTGTGCTGGAGGGATGGGACTCACTGGGAGGGATTCCTCCTTATGCTGCTTTTTGGCATTTGGGTTGGTGGAGATACAAAACCGCAACGGGTCCTTGGGATTGCTTGGACATTGTTGTGAGTCTGAGAGGTTCCAGGGAAAGGAATATCTTCTGACAAAGGAGGGAATAAGTGGCTGAATGTGGAACATAAGGCACATTTTGCATTTGGATATTTGCCTGCAAGCACTGGTGGTCTCAGTGAGCGTCCAAGAGCAGAATTTGGTACCAAAGTCTTCCTGTGGGAGAGGACTCAGGCTCCCTCTCACCCACACCCTAGGATAGGCCCTGTGACTTAGAAACCTGTCAAGGGAACCCAAAAGGGAAGAATTAGCTCTTTGCAAGCTCTTCTCCCTTGCCACACTAACAGTGGAGGCAGCATCCACAGCACCAGTGTGTTCAGGTAACACCCTTCTCTACCCAAATATCTCCTGGAAATTATTCTTGCAGTATGGCTCAAGGAGTTATTTTTTCAGAGAAATCACACTTCTGTGAAAAAAAAAAAGAAAAGCCCAAAACCCTTCAAGTTTTTCAGTCACCTTTCAGTTGACTTTGATGGGCTTTGGATAAATGTTATTTATATAAGATATTTAGAATCAAGTTCAAAAACTGTTAAACAAGAAATTTTACATGCACAAGTAGTTTCACTGTGCCTCAAACACAGATGAGCAGGTTCCTTTTTACAGTCATATTCCCCCATCTTCCCGCTCAAGTCATTGCATTGCAATATGAAAGCAAATTATTGGTAATGGTCATAAGACAGTTAATAAAACACAGATGCTTGATATCAGTGAGAGATTCTGGAATCTTGATTTATCACCATGCTAGTCCAGTGTGTTGACACCCTTGTCTACACAAAGATTTCCTGGTGTGTGCCAGGAGCATCCTGCCATCCTCACATCTAGCGGTGCATCTGCCTTAGCCCTCTGCTGCTACCACATGCCCTCCCTATCTCTGACAGACCTGTGCGACTGTGGAGAGAAGGATGGTATCCCAAAATAATTGTGTTTACCAGAAAGAATTATCTCCCTTTTCCACATCATTGTATGATGTAGGAACAGGTCTGCACAGATTCAGCAGTACCCCCCTTTGTAAAATACCTGTTTGTGGGTTTGCAGCTCAAGAAATTGAACAATAAATACCAGCAAAATGCCTACATTTCCAAAAGGGGTTTCTGTAAAAAGGGCTCCTGCTGGGAGTCATTCTGCCTTCTGGCCCTGCAGGACCACCAGGATCAAGGCTAGGTCCTTCTGCAACTTCAAGGGATTGGCCTTTTATGTTCACTCTATTAAAATTCTTAGTGCATTTCAGGGATAAGCTGCTCTAATGGGTGGGAGGAAGGTCCATATTCCCCCTCCCCATTTTACATATCAAACCTTATTTACTCCTCGTCCCTGGAGTTGTCCCTGCTCATAGCAGGAGGGTTGGAACTAAACCATCTTTAATGTCCTTTTCAACTCATGCCATTCTATGATTCTATGAAATAACAGAAAATTTTAAAAAATCCATTGTATTTCAACCTTGAGCCACATCAGGGGCCTGCAATGGTTTAGGAAAGATGCTCATTGCTTTCATTTGGGGCTAATCTAGGACATGAACAAGATGACTGTTCTGGTTTGAAAGCAAAACCAGTGAGAGACTCCAAGTAAGAAACACAATTTATTAGGAAAAGGGAAAAAAACCCAAAATACACGCAATAGTATGAAAGAAAAGCCACTGACAGAGTCAGAATACAACCTGACATCCAGCTAGTTAGGGTGGTGGTAGCAGGCCAAATGAAATGGTCTTGTTGAAGTGGGGATCCCATAGAAAAGATCTGGTAGCTCATTTTCTCTGGAAACCAGTGGGCAGCTTGTTGTGTCCCAAACCCCAGATTATATCCAGGTGGGGATGCTTAGCTCCTCCCCCCTGCGAGGAGCATCTCACAATGGGCTGATATAATTTTATGAGTCATGCAGTTGGTCCATTAAACAGAGATGGCTCCTGGAGGGAGTTATCTCTGAGTCATGTGGCAAGGCATTGATGGGCCCATTAACAGGAGATAAGGAAAAAACCATGCCTTCCTGGTTTCAGCAGTTCTTGAGGATGGGAATATAATGCATTTTTATATTGTAAGCTAGGACACTGTTCATTTTGTCTGCCAGCTTTGACCTTCTGTCAGTGACAAAAACTTTAAGGACAGTAACTGACCTTCTGCTCAAAGCCAGTGATCAGTGGGTGTGAATCAGTACCACAGACATGCAGAGGGGTGACTTTACCCTGCTGCTAAGGGGTTGGAGATAGCAGTGCCCTTTGTAACTTCATCAGGGCTGTTGGCTGTTCCTCTGGCCATGGGCTTTACAGAGCTGTACATAGATTTGCAAGTTCTCCCAGTTTGGTGTGTTGATTTGCATTGTCCTATTTTTTTTCTTTCTTGGAAAATGTGTGCAGGGGAAGACAATGTCTAAGCAATTCTTGGCCCATGTTAAGTCTTGCTTGTCAAGCAAATGTTTCTCATTGGCCCTGCTGCCACTCCCACTGGCCCTGCTGTCACACCCAGGAACAGCCAGAGCTGCACAGTTGCCTGCTTATAGTTGCATTAAAATGCCATAAAGAGGCAGCCACACCAGCCTTGCAGACTGAGACAAGGAGGAATTACAAATACAAGTTTAATCTCCTGGCTGGCTGTGCTTTATTTGCTACCAGTTCCAGCAGCAAAAACGTGCAAAGCCTTAGAAAAAAAATACATATGTGGTAAAAGCATCCAGCAAAAAAAAAAATTAAGTGGAGTGTCTGGAACAGAGTACTTGGGTTTGCAAAACTCTGCACTGCAGTGATGCTAAAAATAGTTCCAAGAACAGTTTCAGCCTAAATAAGGACAGATAGCCCCATTTGACTGTGGGACCAATTTAGAGTTAAGAATTTCCCAGTTAATTTGTTCTAATTAAGCTTGAATGGGATAACTGGCAGAATTTTTATCACCTGTTGTCAACTTGTTTGTGAAATAAGTCGGTGTCATTTGATGTGGGAGCCACAGTCCCATCACATGTGATCCTGCTGAGCATCCTGCAGCTGTCACAGCAGGCATGGCAGACAGCAAACAACGTGCTGCTTCTGGTTCCCATCCTGGTTTGGGGCAATTAGGTTGGGCTGGCGTTGGGAAACCGTGTAGTCAGTGTTGCATTCCAAGCACCTTAATTTTTTCTTTGACTTTTTCTCTACTTACTCAGAAGTTTCCCTGGGTTGGTGGCACCTGACTCATTCCTCAGTGATTGCTGTTTGCAGGTTTTTTTGCTTCTTGATGAGTGTTTCATGCAGATTGTTTCCAACTCCTAGAAGAGATGGAAACACTCCACAATGAAAATGTTGTCCCAAGTGGAGGGAGGTAAGGACACAGAACTGAGGTCCTGCAACCATGACTGTTGCAGCAGAAATAGCTGCTAGTAAAGTCCAGAGTAAGGAAGCAAAAAGGGCCTTTGCATAATATTCACAGATGTTTAATTCAGCTGCCCGGTAAGATGTTTCCGCAACTTCCCCTTTCAATATTATTAAGAAAGCTTCTCTGAAGGATCAACTGAATCAACACAAAATGACAAAAACAATCAAAAGCGCCCAGAAGACAATTTCTAAAATGCAAGCAATTCTGAGTCCCCAGTGTCCAAACAGATTTCTAGAGCGTCTAAGAGATGGCAGGACGGATGCGGGATTTTCTTAGTATGCTTTATCAGGAAACCCAGTCAGGAGAAGGTTTCTTCAGCAGAGGCTGGTTTTCTGTCACCTGTGGTAGAGTGGTCGGCTATGATAGACTCTGTACAAGGTAATATAGGTGGTGGTATGCCTGTTGGAAACTCCAAATAGAAATCATTAACTTTTAAGAAAAACATGGTTATTTTAGGGAAACTTTCCTTTCTTTCCTCCCAATCGCCACCCATCTGATATTGAGAAGGAACTCTGGAAAAAGGGATTAGTGGAGGGGGGTCCTGGTAGGGGGAAAAAGGAGGGTAATAGGACAATGAAAAGGAAAAGGGGAAAGTGAGGGGGAGGTAGGGAGGCCACAGGAATTGAGGAAGGGTATTAGAAGAAGTGAGGCTTATCTGATTGAAAGGTTCTGTCATTATAGGGGTGGACATTTGGCTGCAGGACAGCTCACTGGTTTTCTATGCCCTTTTGGCTTTTAGGCTGTTTCTGGGTCTTGATGGTTGTTGGTTTTGGACTCTATTTCTTTGGTAGGTGTGTGGTGGACTTCTATGATGTGGATAATACCTCGCAGGTTTGCAGTCTGGTGCATGTAAACTACCTTGCACTGGAACTCCACCAGGTCCTGTCACATTGGCTGCTTGGGGGCCTTTTATTCCTTGTGTTATGTTAAATTCCACAATTTTTCCATCTCCTAGACTGTGGAGGTTTTTCCTGGGGTTGTCCTTCTTTATAGCAGTCTGATGAACCAACACATCTTCTTTGTTATCATTCTAGGTGATGAAACCGTATCTGTTTTTTACATTGAACCATTTCACTGTCCCCAAAACATTCATGGCAAGGACCTTTTTACCTTTGCCAGGGGCCTTGTGTTTGTGTAACTTGTGTTGGACATGTTGCTGGTACTGAGGCACTGCCGTGCAAAGTTCATCCTGCTCCTGGTGCTGGGGGCCGCACTAGGGCCCAGCCCCTTCTGAAATAAATAGGGCCGGAGATCTTTGTCCTTTTTAAAGCCTTTATTAAAAATCAGCTCGGGTGAGAAGAATCAATGGGTCGCGGTCACGCCGCTGCTGCTTCCAGGCGTGGCACGGAGGAGGAAAAATGCAGCTTTGTCCACTGGTCTGCAAGCAGAGCGGGGGCTTCCATCCTCATGACAGCATCAGGAGATTCCCAGGAGTTCTACAGTTTAACATTCAGGGTCCTCTTTCTAGCTGACGTCTTTTTAGGTGAGGGTGAAAGGTAAAAAGGGTCTCAGCGGGCACTGGATTCTGTTCCTCACATCTAGACATCATTTCAATCTTTTAATTTCGTGTTGGCTCATTGTTTTTTGGGTTTTTTGCTAGGTTTGGTGAAATGTTTCCTCATTTGCATGTTAGTCCTGTCGTCCCCTCTTCCTCACTGTCCCTGGGGAGCGGGGGGGGTGCCATCCTCCAGGCAGGAGCAGGGTGGTACTTGACAAAAAAAGGGAATTCTCAATCATCAACAACAGGGAGTTAAGGTCCAGCTATCCTGCCCAGTGACAGCGGCGCCCCAGGCCTGCTGGTCTCACCTGCCTGCCCTTGGTCCCAGTGCACCAGGCTGCTGTGGGGTGGGCTGGGCAGCGAGTATTGGCCAGCTTGCTCTGGCCGTGCGGAGCAGCAGTGGGGTGGTCATGGGTTTTCCATGGGGGGAAAGCTGTGGTGGAGCATGGAGCGGCAGCAGTTCGGTGAGAGGGGAGACGGCTCTTGCCACCTGCGCCATGTCTCTAGGTGCTATAGCAACTGAGGCAAACACATCCATTCTTTTGTTTACTGTCCTTTCCAGCACTGCAAGGCTGGTTAAACTGTGTGTTTGGAAAAGGCTCACATGTGGGCGTTTTTTCCTCTTGGTTTTAAGAGACTAGTGCAGCTGTAATTTGCCAGTCAGGGGTTCACTCCTCCCTGACCCCACCAGCCTTACTCCTGGGACTGTGGGAGGAGGTGTGAGGACCAGAGGGTGGAAGGGGAGACCCCATGGCCCCTGCCATGCGGTCTTCGCCATCCTGAGTGTGTGAAAGTGACCATGTGGCCGTGGCCATGTGGTGAGAGCCAACTTGAGCAGCAGGAGTAAAGATGGGAAAACCTGGAAGAGTCTTTCCTTGTGATGGGGATGGGGTGCAGGGGCATGGAGAGGGGTTTTCAGCTGGGGTTCACCATTTTTTAAATGATCCTCAAGATTCAGAACACATTTTGTAATATATGTTATAAAATAATTCATGCTTAAGGAGAGATGTATGTTATAAAATTATAAAATCCAACAAGTCTCTGACCACAAGCAGCCCAGGGACAGATAACTACTCTGGAATTTCGAAATTCCTGAAGGCAGCAGGAGAATAATGCCTTGTTTACCAATGAATAGAGGTGGCCAGCGTGATGATGGGCTGCCTCTGGGGCCATCAGGAAACACCCAAGGATGATCATCGCTTGATAGATACCATCAACAAAGATAACCTAAGTTGCCAAGAAAGATACATCTGAATACACGACTTCCCCTGGCATGATCAGTGTTTGCTATGACTCAAGAAACAGAAATTGTCCAGCCCTGCACAGTAAAAGAAACCTTCATACATATGTGGGGTTAGAAATAGGGGCACGTCTGCCTCAGGCATAAAAACCTGCCCCGCTGGAAGCGGCATTCATGAACAGAGGGAGATCCGGTGTGATAGAGGTCGGACCTAGGTTCACCCAGCGCCCATCCTGGTCTCGACGCTGTCTCTTTGGCTGCAGGTTTTTGAGGACCATATTTTGGTCGCGAAAATAAAATCTCTCACATATATTAATTTGGATTTTTGGCTGATTATTTATAGCACATTTTGTCATATTAAATAAAAGATAGAATTCTTTATGGAATTCTTCCTTACTTCCTAATTTTTTCCAAACTACTTTCAAAAGTTCATTGGTTAGGACTGAGTTCTGTGAAATATAAGGAAAATGCCTAAATAACCAGTGTACAAAATTTTCTTGAACAAAAGAGTTTTTAAGGTGGAGGAAAACTTCTTGTTGTGCGTGGGTGAATGTTGTTTCCATCTTAACCCAGTTTCTTCCCAACACCTGAGAGTAAAAGGAGGAAAGAACCAAAGTTTTGTGAAATACAAAGCTGTGTTTCATGTCTGGCACAGAAAGGAAATGTGTGTATTTGTGGTTGCGATATGTGTGGATACCAACCATGGGATGACTGCAAATTCTAATAATAACTGAGGAAAGTAAAGCATGGAAGAAGGCCTCTGAACCTAGCCTTTGCTTGCAATTAACCTGGATTAATTTAGGAGTATTTGAATTACAGCATTCAGGATGTTGCTCTTTGCTTGTAGTCAGGCCTTAAAGAGTGCTGCAATGGTAACCTTTTTAGGTATAATTTTGGAATATTGATTGTATCCTTGAAACTATAGCTTTGGAATGTATAGAAAGGAAATGTGCTTATCTCACTCCTTAACAAAACTGAGAAAAACAGCTTGAGAAAGGAAAAGGGACATCCTCTGAAGAATTTGCAACTTCAAGGGAAGCTGGACATCACTGATAGTCATTGTAATAACAAGGGGAACCCACATCTGGGGAGTTGGACTTCACCAGATGGGATTCATCATTGTTCTTGCGGAAACTGGACCAACATCTCGGAGGCTGCCACCACCATCTGGGGATCTTCTTTTTTTGGACACATCCTGAGAAAAACTAAATCACAATAGTGTATAGAATTATGATAGAAATAGAAACTGCTGAGAGAGCTTACGAGTGCCCCTATAAATACCTGTAAGCCCAAATATCGGTATGCAGTTGGAGGTAAAACTGCCTCCACTGTACCCAGCGCTGTTTTGCTCATATTTTACCATAATTAATTAATAAATTGATTGTTGCTTGAATATTGGCCTAGTCAAGTTTCTTATTTATAACAGTTTTAAACTCACCACACTGTGGTAAAAAACCCCAAATTCTCAGGGTGGTCTAGTGCAGAGGTTTTCCAGGAGAATAGGTCTCTTGTTAGCAGGTAGCTACCTTCCAAGCCCCGGAATTGACTGACAGGGGATTTTCCCCAATCAGATCTCTTATGAAGCTGCAAGCATTTCACTGGCCAGATCCCGAGGGGGTGTGGAGTTCAGATCAATGAGAATATCCAGACTAGGTCTTTTAAAATGCCCTTTATAAGGGGGGCATGGGAAATGAATGTGCTCTGTGCCACATGAATATATGGAGGTAAGGTCTCTGTCTCCTTGCCCCTTAACCCCCCCCCTCCTCTTTCGCCAAGCAGCGCAACACATGGTGACCTCCGAAGTGATTGAGAACTCAGCCATAGCCTAGCACAGAGCAAAGGAGACAGTGTAACAGCTATTTTTTTGGTCCAGAACCGGATTAATAAACAGCCTGAGAGCTGGGAATTGGGGTAAAAGCCAGACTACAGGACATGAGAGCCTGGATCGGTGCTTGGAGCCAAAGATATTCCCAACCAGGAGCTGGGAATTGGGGTGTGAGAAACAACTGCTCACTTTGAGAATTTAAACAGGTTTATTAAACCTTGACAAAAACATAACAAAATGACTACATAAGGAAAAATTTGCAGCTCTGGGAACTACCCTCGTGGGGATACCATGTTGCTGGTTCATCTTCAAGATGGATGCTCAGTCTTTTATACCCCTGGGGGTTGCATTAGCCAACCCTGGCCCCTCCCAAAGTCTGTCAGTCATGTCTTATTTGCCATTTATCAGTGGAGACTTGTGGTAGTTGGTGTTTTACAGTTGTTTTAATATAAAAGTTAGACCTTCTTTGTTAGTCAGTTATAATGATTTCTCCCGTGTACCCCATTTTGTTCCCTCAAATGGTTTGTTCCGAAGTTGTTTACCCCAAACTTTTCCCGCCACTTCTCTGCCCATCAGTGTGTCAGTCTCGCCATTTTTACTGTCAATCCCAGTTTTACTGCCCCTAACTCTTATCAGTCTCTGTAGTCACTCCCCTTGTATTCTTGAATGTTCCATGTCTGTTAGCCCTGCTTCAATGGCTGATTGGTTTATAAGGCTTCCTCCCTTACCCGAATGAGTCCTATTGGTTATGTTAAAGGATGTGTTCCTTCCCTAAGATCCCCTCATTGAATGAGAGTTGTACCCACCCCTTGTACCATCCCTTCTTTAAAAATGCTAGTGGGACCCATTTTTTTTGTTACTTGTCCCGGACCTTGCCTAGGAATAAACCTTCCTGGGATTTCATATGAGTGATCTCTCCCAACCTCCATTGTCTCGGTTCCTCATGCCTTGTTTCCTTGCTGTGCTGCCCACGCCACAGCCTGCTGCAAGGAGCTGCAAACACCCTGTAAGCACCACCACCCACAGAGGTCTCAGGCGAGATCTGAAGGTGGCCACCTGTCTGGGCCGGCTGTTGTTTGTCTCTGCCCAGACAAGGGTGAGATGGGTTCGCTCCTATCGGGCTTCAGAGGACAAGGCTGGACTCTCAGGTTCGGTCTTCAAGGTTGTTTATTATTTCTTATCTACAAAGTTTTTCTTTTGACCAGCCGGGGTCTGACCAGCAAGGCAGCCAAAGGCACTCTGCCTGCCCACAGGGCGGTCGCATCCTTTTATAATAAAGACTATGTAAACCATATTTATCTTTTGTCCCTAATACTTATCGTTTTTATTACTAAGTGTACCTTCACTAAGAACCTATCAAAAATATCTGCGTCACACAGAAAATGGAAGACATGAAGAAGGAAGAAGAACCACAAGGCAGGCCCCAACTCCCTCCATCTTGTCTTTACAACTCCCCTGTACCAAAATCTTAAAATCTGTGTTTTGCCCTGTAGTTATACTATTTCTATACCCTTTAAACCCCAGTGATTCTCATATCCCCATATACAGGTGGTACATCTCTCAAAGGGTCAAAATCAAGCTACCAGGTACTTTTGGCAACATTCCAAGGCTCTCGAGCCCCTCAAGGGTTCTCTCGGTAGCTCTGGACATCAGGAGCGATGCGCTGAGTTCCCACAGCCACCTTCATGTGTGCCCTCTGCCCACGGGAAGTGTGCTATCTGGTGACTTTCTACCCTGTGGCCACAGCGTACCGCCAGAGACAGAGACTGCTTTCTTGTAACTTGATTGGAGATCAGGTGTTGCCATGCCGCACCCCCCAAGCAACAAGCTTTTCCGCTCCCAACTGCCCCAGGCAAGGGACACATTTCTTTTTTACCTGTCCTAGACAACCCCAGCTGTCTGATGGTCACACCATGGGGGGGGGAACAGGAACTATGGGGAGAACAGAGGACATCTAAAATACAATTGTTTTTAATATTGCTAAGGTTCCATATTGCTAGATTTTCCTATGTCCTTGATGTTTCTCGTAGGCAGTTCCTCTAAGCACTGACTCTTCCTTGTTCTCGCAGTAGCCAACTGACCCCAGTTCCCCCTCACCCAACCAACCCACTCTTTTATAACACTCTTCTTCTCATTGGCTACAGCTACAGCCTGTTCAAGTCAGGCCTGTTCCTAATCTCTCATAATTGGCTCAGCTGCAACTCCTTTAGGGGTAAGATTACTTTCTATACTACCTTTCATTTCTTATATTGTATCCCCCTACACAATAACATAACTATACATCACTAAAGATTTTCTTAATATTTAGACAATAGTTATCCCTTAATTGTGAGAGCCAATCATCTCATCCACCTATAACACCCCTCAACCCCCACCACAAGCAACATAACAGTCTCTGGTGCACCATTTGTTGCAGCTGGAATAGGCGCTAGTAAAGTCCAGAGTAAGGAAGCAAAAAAAGCCTTTGCATAATATTCACAGATGTTTCATTCAGCCACCTGGTAAGATGTTCAGGGTCCCCGCACCTTCATCGGGAGTCAGGTTTCTCTCTACCCAGAGGCTGGGGCTGGACAGTGGCATCGGGACAGTACAAAGACAAGGGCCAACGAGGGAATAGGGAGGGTGTGGCTCGGGGACATAGGAACAGGGGAAGAAGCCAATTAAGAGCTTTATGAGGGAAAATTCTTGTGTCTCCCTAACCTAGGGATGCCCCCCAGGGTCTCCACACATGACATAGGAAGGAACCCTGATTTTAAGTAACTGCACACAAAAAGTTCATGGCAGCAAAATGATCTCATAGAATCTGGTCCCTCAATACCTTATAACTGATGTACAGTCTGCATCACTATTGCTCACCCTTGAATGCAGTAAGAAAGAGGCTGCTCACCCAAGTGCTGGTTTCCAAATCTGCTGCTAGCCCTGCTGTTGTTTAACTACCTTTCCACTTCTCTGTAAGACTCTTTGGTTTTGATGAATAAATTGTTTCTGACATGTTCAGTCTGCTCTATGGGCATAGTATGTTAAACCTACGAGGCTTACCAACACTGCAGTAACTGCCCCCAAATCCCACTGCATCTGAAAGATCCTGGAGACAAGCAGGGTATCCCTCCTGGCTAGGATCATTGTTGCCTCCTGGTGCTTCTTCCATGCAGCATCCCGAGGCCACTGGTTGATGCCCTTTCGTTGTGTTGATAAACACACAGTGTGAGCAGAGGTTTCTGCCAGGACTGCATCCCCCTCTGCAGGCAGGCGTTTCTAGCTGAAATAGTTTTCCCACCTGGTGTTCAAACAGGAGGGAAGTCTGCAGTCTTTCTGATAGAAGTGGATGCATGTATTTGGTTTAAAAAATACAGGTATCATATGCTTTGCCTTATAAAACTTTCTATTCTTAGCTGAGTATTTTAGCAGGATGTCAAATCTGAAGAGTTTTGCTGCCAGAATGGCTCTATTAGGAATGAAATTCCGCAGGGAAAGAGGAGTATTAAATAGTATTTGAAGCTGGGAAAGTATAACCAAATGGACCACAATCCCCTTTGAACATAAATAAATAAGGTGTGGGGGGGTAGGGCCTCCTACCACTGTGTGGCTTTGTCCCTCAACATGGAGTGGAGGGGATACTCTTTTGTCATCACGGTCCCCTTGCCAGGACAGGTGTCAAATCATAACAGCTTTATGTGCAGGTAGGTCACTGCAGTTTGTCACCACAGTAATCCTGTATTTTTATTTTTTGTTATACTTTGTCATCATTAGCACACTTCCAGCAATAGCGATTCTAAAACCAGTTCTGTACAAAATGTATTTAGCTGTGGTGCCATCCAAGATTAACAATGTGGGACACCACTGTTCTGGGAACAGGGCTGTTCCTTGTAAACCGGCTTTGCAGTTTTCTTGCCAGTCCTTAGGGATACACCTCCAGAGCCCTGAACAAGAGTGTTGGGGCGGGGGTGTACATTGGAAGACAAATGAGATGCCTGTTTTGGGATCCTGTTCAGAGCTAGTACCATGTGACTTCCAGCTCTGCCCACAAGGCAGAGAATCCCAGAGCTTATGCTGTAACCTGATTTCCCTGCTGCTTCTCCCTTTGGTGCCTGGCAGGTGATGTGGTCAGTGTGGTCCCGACACATATGTCACCCACAGGCTGCACCCACGGGTGCCACACTTTCCCACCAAGAAGAGAAATGCATCAGTTGGCAACCTGCAGTGACAGGCTACCTGGTTTCACAGCACAGTGGTTTTGGTTTAGAAGGGGGCCTAGCCTGCAGCAGGGGCCACCCGACCCAGCCTGTTAGCTCTTTGCCAGCCAGAAAAGAAAAGAGATTTCCCATGATTTTTAAATTTTTTTACATGAGTGTTCACAGAGGTCTATCAGCTTTCTCTTTACATCACTTCCGTGAGTGCCTCCCCCATGCAAAACCACTACACACAGTCAGGGCCATATGGTAAACTCATGGTTTATGTTAGCCAGGACATCCACTTGGTCCCAGAGAGGGAACTTTTATCCCTCCTTTCCACACGTCAGAGTCAGGTCAGGAGCCACAAGGGTAACTGCATCCTTGTGAGGAGAGCAGCAAGGTGGTGCAGCCCATGGCGGTAATGCAGGATTCTCTCTGCTAACAGAAGCTTCCTGTTGAGAAATATTCACTGCAGAAACCAAAAAATACTCAATGCTGTAATGTTTCCCAGCACCAGTATACTCCAGACATACAAATGAGGTACTCTGAAGTACAAATGTTTTATTGCAATATTTCATTATTCCCTTTGTCTCTGGGTGCAATAAGTGCACCAAAGTGCAAAGTTATTTTGGGCAGGAAAGCCAAATGATGGTAACTTAGCAGAAAAACATGACTGTGCCTCCTCACTCCGGCTGTCCTGCTTCTTCCAGGTCCTGAAATACACACAAGTCTGCTGCTCTCCCTGGGCATTTGAAACAACCTGGTAATTGTGAAACTTTGGTCACAAAGGATTGTCAGTTGTCAGTTTGTTCAAGGTGATGCAGGAATAGGGATCTGCAGTCTTTCCTGCAGGACTTTACTCAGGATTCAGGGTTTGTAATGGTGTAACAAGACATCTTTGTATGCAGGGCTGTTATGTTGCTATCTCAATTTTTGATGGAAGTACTGGTTTATTCCCAATTATCTTTCTTGCTGACTCTCTTTGATTCATTTAAGGTTTTGAGGTTATTTAAATGCTCCCTTAAAAGAGCAAGTAACTCGAGAATGTTACCAGAGTTGCTACTGGATAATGAAATCAGTTGAGTCTTCCAGCATTGCACTTAAAAAGTTTTACAGAATACCACAAATTTTATTATAAATTCTATAAAAACGGTGATTCAAAACACCACTGAAGCCTACATTTTTACACACTATCATCTGAAAATAGGACAAATTATACTGGTTACTTCAGGACCTCTCAACAGAAACTCTCCTTTGGAAAGGGGGTAGTAAGTACAAATTTTATGGAAGACTAGAGAATGGCAGTATTCCAGTGGCTAAACTCAGGTCAAGAATCTTTCCAGCCTTCTAACAAGTTTATTAGCTTGGGAAAGTACTTTGAAAGACAGTTTTCAGACAGAATCCCTGCAATTTCCACTGCTGCCATCATTCCCTTGGGAGGTAAGCAGTGAATTTCTCTGCCTCAGTTATCTTGGGGTACATCAAAGATGTCGTTATGTCTAAAGCTAGAGACACCTCTGTTACAAAGCTCTTGTACAATTGGGAAATGTTTAAGACTCCATTACAGAAAATAAATTAAATGAAATGGCAATCGAGTCCTCCAGAGAACACGTAACAGGGCTGTTGGGGAAGTGGAAAGCTCAGCAGCAGTAGCTGCTGCTGCTCTCCTTACCACATGCTTGATTTACAAGTTCAATCCTTGCAACAGCTGCCTCAAATGATTTTGGAATTGCAGTTTCTCAAAAATGGGATGATTGCAGTTCTTGGCAGGTTTGTTCCTGTGAGTCACACTTTTATTCCATGTTTTCACAGGCTTTTCTGTATCACTATTAATAGAAAGCTACCAAAAGCTTTACAGTTGCAGAAAACACCATTTTCACAAAGAAAACATACTGGATTTATTCCTTAACCTACCATACAAAACACAGCGTTTAGAAGCTCTGTGGCGCCTCCCTTGTAGCATTCCTTTGGAATTTGGAGGAGGCGGCAGAGCTCACATGCAATCCACAACGTTGCTGGATCCTTGGCCCACATCCCGGATCTGGCTGCTGAGACAGGAACACACAGCCACGCCCGCCCCTGCCCTGCAGTGTGACACTGAGCCCACGAGTTCCCACCTACAGGAGAAAAAGAAAAATAAGGTCCTGCCCTTTCTCAGCAGACTGAAAGTATTTTCTGTGCCTGAAATTCTATTACACTGCCTAGCTCTTCACTCTGCACAAAAATGCACCCCATTTAGTGCAAAATCAGACTGAAACAAGTAGAAGAATATAGATTGTTACTGAATGAAAGGGTGATGACAAGGAATAGAGAGGAGCAGAGGAGGAGGAGGTGCTTAAATATTTACAAGACTGTCCTAGTGATATAAGCAGCAGTCCTGCATTGATAGCCATGGAAATGACTCAGTTATTACCAGGAAACAACAGCTAGGCTCCTCCTGCACACTGCTTCTATGCCACTATGTTTTTATACAGGCAGATTTCCTTGTCTTATTAGGACAAACAAAAAATTTGAAATTACCTGTTCACTATGGGATCAAATGCTTCCACTGTATTCAGGTACACGTTGCCATTATGACCTCCAACTGCAAAAATTTTTCCCATCAGTGTTGCTATGCCAACACCACCCCTTGGAGTTGTGAGCTCAGCCACATATTCCCATCTGTTACAGCGCGGGTCAAAACGCTCCACCGAGCTCAGGGGTGAGTTGTCATCAAACCCACCTGCAAACAACCATCACAGGGTCAGCTTTTGGCACTCCTGGTGCAGGGAATATCCACGACTGGCATGATCAGATTATTCTTAGCATTCAGGGGGTCCTGTTCAGCACTCTCCTTACCAGAACTTTATAAGCTCCTAAAAAGTAATCTAACAGCTCACCCTCTTCTCACTGCTCAAGCATCACTCAGAGCAATAACTTTCTTCTACTCAAGTTGCAAGGATTCTAATTTTATTATTTTTCCCTCTGAATTAATCATATTTATAATGAAACAGCTTCCGAATCAGACGAGAAAGAAACCTAACACCAGTCAAAGGATGGTCTCAAACTTATTTTACTTTATGCAAAACACACACTAGCAGTGTTCTCAATTACAGCATTGGCAAATATTTCAATAGGGGAAAAAATTCTTATAAGACTTAGTGATGCATTCCTCTTGCTGGGGAAACTGTCAGAGGAGCATTTTGTTCAACACCTATTTAAGCACTTACAATAATACACAAGCCAGAGCTTTTTAAACTATCACTGTGGCACACCTACTTGGCATCTTCCTCTCTCAGGAAAGCAGGTAAATACAAGCTAGCACACAAGACAAGAAGCTGTGAAATAAGTGCAAAAAAAGCTACTGTTGTCTACACTCAGAACACAACCGGAATTATGTTTGAAAGCATGTGATCTTAAGAATAGTTTCCTAAAAGGAAACTCAAGAGTACTGAATCTTGAGAGTATTTTCTAATAAAGACATATTGTCCTGAACAGATCATCCCTCCTGAAAAGTGGGTTAGGAGCTGCTTTTCATTTCCTTGCTAATGTACCTTCGTTTAAGCATGACCTGGTTGTGCTTGCATTCTTCTCCTGCACAAGAATGCCAAGTACAGGTCAGCTCTATCTGTTCCCGGTTCCTCTAGCAACAACAGCCTCTTCCAAAGCCAAGCACTTGGTAGCAGCAGCAGCACTACAAAATGCCACGTCCCTACTCACCCACAACATACAAGCAGCCATGGAGCTCACTGACACCATTCCCAGCCCTTCGCTGACCCATCTCTTTTACTTCTATCCACTTATCCAAGTGGGGATCATATTTCTCCACACTGGAAAGAGATGCTACACCATCATTGCCACCCACAGCGTAAACATGGTTCTGGAAAACAGTTGTGCAAAGATTATTTGTGATGTAGTTGCCTGTAGTCAGCTTTTCATAAGCAGTGTTAAAATTATATGAAAATGTGGTATGTCCACTTTTATTTAAGAATTCCAACAACAGATTTAATTATCTAACATAAATTCTATCTCTTCCAATGAAAGAAGTGCAACAGTTTTGTAGTGTTGCAGCTATTTTTCAGAGCATGGGGGGATTAAAGTAGAGCATGCATTTGGTACCTTTAAACATAATGACCATGACAAACCAGTTGGCTGAATGAGATAGGAAGCACTATCCATATCATTAGAACAGTACTCCTCCCAGTACCTCAAATACTTTTGAAACAATTCAATGTGCTATGTGTATTATCGTAAGTATCCTCACTTTTTGCACAGGATTTTGATGACTGGAAGTGCTCAGACCCACCAGCTGCATTTTGTTTCAGACCTTGTGTTCTGCCTTGTGGATGCAGCTTTGAAAACAGGTGGACTCCCTAGCAGTGACTCACCACCAGGGCCACAGAGCCAACGCCTCCCCGGGGAGTGTTCATGGAAGCCACGGTGCTCCAGCGATCTGAGTCAATGTCGTAGCGTTCCACATCACTGAAGCATGTGTTGTCATCTAAGCCCCCAATGGCATAAATGGGGCCGCCCAGGGATGCCAGGGCAATGCCTCTCCTAGGGAACCACAGCAGCAAGACCTCAGTGCAAGTCCTTAACCAGAGGGAACTACACAGCAAGTGCTATGGTATATGAATGACACCTGTTTCAAACTAGGGGGAAAAGAGTAATGGAAATTTTAAAAGTGATATTTATAGAAAATCATGTTGCTGGCCCTCTGCACCCCTGTGTCCTTTTCACTGAATGTCAACTCTAAGGCCGAGTCCTCTGCTCACATATACATGACAGTGTCTTAGATATGATTTCTCTATTTTATTAAATCTGAAGATAAATCAAAACCTGGTTGTAACTTCATTGCTATAGCTGGCTACTACCATTTGAGAATGATTTGGAGTGATACTAATACATATTAAAAGGCAAACCTGCGCTGGATATTAAATAGCTGAACTCCAGCAAGATTTAATTGTGGTTTCTTCCATTCTGGTGTTTCTTAATTGAGTGTTAAAATGGTTGTCAGATTTGTTTCTAATAAATCTACCAATATTAGAGTACAATCAGTATTATAAAATTGAAAGTATGGTCTAGAATAAAAGCATTGAGTTTCTGCTTTAACCACCAAGTGAGGTGAATTATCATGTTACTGACAACATTGTTGTCTCATTAAAGAGGGAAGGTTCAGAGATACTGAGGCAGGAGCAAGGGAGGCACAATCTTTCTACAGAACCAACACTGTGGCAATATCCTGGCCTTATCTTAAATTGCCTCAGCAGGTAACACCACTTTGTGGTGGCATTTTTCTCCACTAAGTATTTCAAGACTTCCATGACTGGGAGGAGTGGAGCTGGGAGGTAGCCAAGGCACAGCAGCCCTTTCCTTTACTTGGGTACTCAGTAATAAATGTCACAGAAATCCAGGGCTGGTTGTTGCTGAGATTGTTCCCTGGAGTAGTGGCAGGATGGAAGAAGTAGAACAAGCCACTTCTAGGAGTCTGGGTCTTCTACTTTAACTAGGTCACAGCTACAAATAGTTTTCGGACTTAAGCCATACTTATTATTTCACTCCTACTTGCACACTATGCTTTGAAAAACAACAAACAACACAACAGAATGCAGAATTAGGGACACTGATTTAAATAACAGCAGAAAAAAAAATACTGATCTCTGAGTCCAGTAACTCCTTATAAGAATCTTAAATGCCAAGACGAAAAAAAGTCTTCAATCTGACTTTCAGAGTGCGTGTTTCTGGCCTTTTGTGTGAAAAACATAGGCAGCTATTTGTTTCCTGCTGTAGTATTTAACTTTTTTAATTTCTACTATGAAATATTTCACTTCTAATGTTATGCTGGCAGTTATCTCACTCATTCCTAAAAAGAGCAAAAACCACGCAGAACCAGTTCATCAGTTCTAATGCGGGAAGATCGCCTTCCCAGAGTCCCCTCCCACACACCAAGTTGTTTACTGGGCACAGCAGAAAGGCTTTGGATACCAGAATGCAAGTGTAGCTGAAGTAAAAGATGTCCCTGGTCCAGAAGCCAGCTCCTCCAAAAAAAGAACAGAAGGGTGATACATTCATAGCATAAAGCTCCAAAATAGGGGAAAGAAATTCCTAGAAATAGAACAGTTTGGAAAACCCCAAAAAAAAAGCAGGACAGACAGGATGTTTTTCAGCATCAGCAAGAAATGGTACACCACAGACTAAGACTTGGAGTGTGGGATATATATACCTCTTTGTGTTCATTGATGCCTTCATCATCCACTTGTTTGTGAGAGGATCAAATACTTCCATGCTTCCTAAGTGTTCATTTCCATCATGTCCACCTACTGCGTAGACTTTACCTGAACACACAGACATCTTTTAAAACAGAGATTGCTTGGCAACATTTCAGTTTTCATTTATATAATATCCCTGCCTATGTGGAGACAAAGAAGTCAAATAAAGGTTAAAGTTTTTAAATGTTTTCAGTATCAGAGTTTTATATGCTGTACTAAACCAGGAATCTATTCCAATGTGAACTTTTATACAAAGCTTGAGATTATGTAAACAAAAAACCTCCCCATAATTTAAGTACTGCAGGTCAAATCAGTTTGGACACATGTACCAGTCTCACCAGATTTTATATCAAGAAAAATTATCTCTGTTCTGCTGCATCAACACAGGGGCTGCTAAGTACAAGCAAAAGGTGCATTTTTGGTGCTAAGCTGCTCTGTCAGCTGATCTGTCTTCTGAAAATGGAGACCCAAAAATAAAGCTAGGTCTGCTCTTGGAAGAGTTATGGTCTTAGTAACTTTCCAGGATGGGTTTAAGTAGGAAGGGAGCCAGTACGAGTACTAGCAAATTCTGGGTGACTACTGTGTAAGGCAATTTCTTTATAAATGGATTTTAAAAAATCACCTATTTAAGGCCAGAAGCTATGTACAGTTCAGTTGGGCTGGGAGGAACCTTTAAAGGTCATCTAGTCCAGCCCCTCTGCAATGAGCAGGGACATTTTCATTTTCAGATTGCTTATAGCACTATCCAGTCTGACCTTGAGTACTTCCAGAGATTTACCCCCTCTCTGGGCAGCCTGTTCCAGGTTTTCACCAACTTCACTGTTAAAAACCTTCTGCTTGATATCTAGTTTAAGTCTATGGTCTCTTAGTTTAAAACCATTACCTCTTGTCTTATTACAACAGGCCCCACTAAAAAGCCTGTAAAGTACAAAAAGGCCACAATAAGGTCTCTTCCCAAGTCTGAACAGCCCAACTCTGTCAGTTCGCAATAATGTTTTTTCCATAAGCACAGTCTCAGATCGGCTCAGGACCAAACATTGCTTCAAAGGGAGAGAAGCTTTACTAAACTGAAGACTATCCAACAATTAAGCAATTAGTTTACTTCTTGTACAGCTAGTAAAAGTACCAGCTCTGCAAAAGGAGCAAACAAGTCCCTTTTCCTGGGGTTGCTTGAATAGGGTTACTGACCTCCCACAGAGATCACACCCACATGCCTCCTCCTGCTGTTCATTTCAGGGCCGAAGAACCAGCTGTTCTTACTGATGGAGTAACACTCAATGCTGCGGAAAGGGTCACCTGATCCACCTCTGCCACCGACACAGAACAGCACACCTGGAGAACACAAAACAGGTTTACAGAGAACTAGCAGCAGATGGGCAAAAACAGTTGTACAGCAGAGCAAACTGAAAATTACGTAGTTTGGGGGAAGTTGTATTTCACTTCAAGGAGCACAGTCATTGCCCTTCATAACTGGGTACTGGATTTTGGCCTTTGTTGACATACTGCTATGGCAATTAGCTATCAATGCTCTTGTAAAAACAATGCCTATTTTAAATATGCTTTTTGTGGTTTAAATCCATTGTTTGCTAAATATAATGATATAGAAATTATGATCTGCAGTCAACATTCATCACTCACTTTTGGTGTAGGTTAGTCAAAGACTTTAAAAGTTAGCTCAGCCTTCAACACCAAAAGATAACTGTCCACCGTTTTCGGTACAGCTTTGAACAGATTGCCTGGTCATAACATACATAACAGCTGTAGCTTTAATACAGATAAGAGCTAATCCAAATAAATTATTATTGCTTTAAAGAAGGAAAATGACTGCTAAAGTTCTGCTAGGAAAATGCAGCACATTACCGAAATACCAGAGAGGTACATAATGGCTTTCCCAATTTTGCATTAAGTCATTAACAATGCTCGATATCAAGCTAAACCTGCTTTGCTATCAAGACACCTGCACAAATGTGCTGCTTTTTCTCCACACCACTCCCTACTGTGTAACCAGACACACATTTAATTACCAGCAGTCTGCTTCCTTGGTGTTGTGCGAATGGAGTACTCAAAGTCAGGCACTGCCCTGCTGCTCAGGTGAAGGTGGTAGTTTCTTGCTTCATCCAGCAAATCCCTACATTTTAGATTCTGCTTGACAATCTCTTCCTTTGCCACAACACCCATAAGGAAACAAATGGGCAAGAGAGGCAGCCGTACCTGACACAGAAATGAACACAGTTGGAGAAAGTGGCTGAACTGCTGAGTGCCACCATGCAGTGCTGCACATGCAGCAGCCAGCAGCTCTAGAGCCAGCTGGCAGCCCCATGCTTCTCAATAAGGAGAGCAGCTCTCAGAGTTGTTCCAGACAACAGTGATATGAACAATTCTTTTTGGTGATAATGTCTGCTACAACCATTTGCATTTCAGCCACAGTGGAGAAGTGTCCCTTGGCCCAGGCTGTGCTGAGGAAAGAGATGAGCTGCTGCCCATGCTGCACCTGCACCTGCCCAGTGTGATGCAGGCAGCACCTGCAGCTTCACCAGGGCTTTGTCAGATTAGTCTGCTGTTGGGTATGAATCTTCAGCTCACTGCTATGCCAGTATAAGAGGGCTTGTTCATTGGAAAATGGCTCATTTTCTTTGGGTGGCAACTCAAAACAGAGACACTTAGTCACCATGAACTAAGTGTCTATAAAGGAGGTATTGCTAGTGCAGTAACACTTTTCTTTAAGGCAGACTTGGCAGACTTCAAGCTTAAAAAAAAGTAATAAATATTGAGAGAGTAATAATTGAGAGTAATAAATATTACTTTAAAAAAGTAATAATTGTTTCCTTCTCTAAATCCTTCCTGCCATTTATTTTAGCAAACCTTTCATCCTTCTTTTTAAGACAAACAGTGTCTTAAAAGTACAAAGGCAAAGGTGGGACAGATGTTAGTGGGAGGAACTGAAGGAAATCTCCACCTGACTTCCTAAGGTTTGGAGTTAACACTGTCAAGCAGTTCTCAGTTGGCTGAACAGCAATGGTGCAGAAGTCCAGTACCTCCAGTGCTTCTCAGAGCAGCAGGATGGGGGTGTTACAGCACTGACAAGCATCTTTGTCTTGAAGAAAGCATACATCTCTACCCGTTCTTCCTCATGTCCTTGCCTTCAGTCCCACTTTTTCCTTTATTTTGGCCCAGCTTATTTGAGGCTACTTTAAAGCACCACTGTAGCCCTGCTGACAGGCTCCAAAGGTTAGTGACATGGTAAGAACTCCAGGCTGTTAAATTCAGAACCTCATTATAACAGTGAAACCCATTAGGCTGAATATGACATAGATAACCATTGTCTACAAGCCCAGGCATGTCTTCTGCTAGCAGTTATGTCCAAGTCAACTGATGTCTCCATATGGTCTGGCAAACAGCCCATATTTACAAGAAGGGGTTAACTATTTCTTTGCTTGAATCTAGTCTCTGGTTTCCACTAACAGAATACAACTGTTAATCTCATCTGCTAGCCTAACTGGGCAATAAATATAAATTTCTTTAAAAAAAAATCTTTAATTATATTGCCTGTAAGTTAAAGTATAGTATAATAAAGAAGGGGTTTTTGTACCAAAAACATCATGCTAGTCTAGATGAAACTGAAGGTTTTTGGAAGACAGCTAATAGACCATTGTGATCTTCTCCTAGGAAATGTAAAAAATGATTCATGAAGACAATGACAGCAGCACCTCAGTGGACATCTTCTTACTCACATAATGCCAATATTATCAATTCAGCCAAAAGCAAAATAATCAAGTTGGAGTTCAGTGACAACTAAATCTGCCCAGCCAATTCTACCTGCTAGACACATGGAATGTTTTGCACCACATGGTACGCAAATTCTTCCCAGTACAGGCTCTCCACACCTGTCTCAGATACTGTGACACAACTTGATGTGACAAATCTCCCTTTTCCTCTAGTTTCCTTTCCTAGCCATGTAAGAAAACCCAACAGCTTTGCCTTCTTTCTTAAGTACAAATACATAACAGCAAGGACAGCGAGCATATGTCAGGCTGTAGGAGTGGCAAGCCAAGTGAAGTGATGGATTTATATTCTGTTTTGTGTCAGTATAAAACATTTCTGCTCAACCACAGATGTAGCTTTTTGTTGGTTCCCCACCTCCCAGCCATGAGCATAAACTGAGTACTCTTCTCTCTATAGAAATAGGAGAATATCACTTCTCCCCAAAATTCAAGTACTCTAACTTGCTTCCACTGTCAACTCCCAACCCTGAATACCGGATGAGGCGCCAAAACCTAAGAACATTCTTCACCTTGAGATCTACCCAAGTACAAAGAGCTGATTACACAACTAAACCAGTGATGAGACAGGGACTTGGTGCTTAGGTCTGCCCTACCTGTGCAAGGATTTCATCCAGCCACGTAGCGTGATGCTGTGGATTGGCCAGCAGCCATTTGATAGCAGCATTGTAAACTTGCTTTTCATTTTCAATATTCAGGTCACTGGAGGACAGGAGTTTATGGAGGTGCTGTGGTGACACACTCACAAAGTCCTCGCACTCCATCACTTCTGTGAAATGTTCACAAGCAAACTGATCGGCCATGTCCATCAGGTCAATGCGGTTGTGGCTCTCGGCAAATGCCCTGACTGCTAGGCAGTTAGAGGGGTGGAAGTGCAGCTTCATGTACTCACAGCAGGCCTTTGCCACCAATTCTACCTGCAGGATGCAGGCGGCGTACAGGAGGGGCTGCACGTTATCCACTGTCAGCGTGAGCCGTGAGGAGTATGCAAACTTCACCAGGTCCTCGATGGCATCGCCGTCAAAGTCCCTGATTTCAATCAGCTTCTGCTTGGCTTCAGCCATTTCCGAAAGAAACATGGCTCGGAAGTACGGGATAACACAAGCTAGCACCAGTTTGTGGCAGGAGATTAGCTTTGAACCAACCTGAAAGAGAAAAGAACAAAAAAACCCTCAGTGTTTTACTGGAATGTCAGTTTTGGCTGTGAAAGCAGGAACAGTGAAACTGAAATAAGAATTCTGGACTCCTTGTATTTTGTCCACACAAATTAACCCAATTTGTCCTGTATTTCTGACATTACATCCAAGTATTCCAAGTAATTCTAAGTTGTAGCTTGGCCACAACTTAGAGAATAGAGCAAAGCTGTAACACAGGTAAGCAATAGCAGTGATGCACTGAACTTGCCTTTCTTGAAAACCCTTAGAATGAAATATCCTTAGAAATATTCTTTATGCATCTTGGAGACAGGATGAGACTGCTAGACACTTATTTTTTATGTACTCATAGACTTTAAGGGGGACAAATTAGAAAGGGACATTTTTAGACTACTTAATTTAGATTTCTGGACTTCTGGACTTCAACTACTGTTGAAAAACTGATGTTTATAGAAGCAAATTCATGTAAAAACACAGGAATAACAGCTATTTCAGGGGTTCTTAAAAGTTACCAATCTCTTCAATATTTTTAGTATGTTTACCCACAAGACAGTGTACTCCCCATAAAGAAAAGGTATTTCTCAAAATTCTCATCAGAAAATGTAAAATAAGCTTTTCATGTACAAAATTCTATAATTCCACTACATTAAAAAAGAATCTAAGTATTGAAAATAAATGAACAATCCACTTCTTATATGTGTTCCAGGAGTGGTTGCTTATGTCAGCCAGCTATCCCCCTTTGTTAGTGCAGAGTGACAAAGGCTGTAAGAAAGCAGTTTCCCTGAAGGATTCAAATTACATGCTCACTTTCAGATGAAGGTATTACAGAGAGCTGTTGTGCATTTGAGAAAAGATACTAAATTATAAAGGATATTTTGGTTTTTTTCTAGCTGTGATTCAATACCCACTTGCTCTTACCTTTTAAAAGAGTATGATCAACACAAGTGTAACCTACCTGGTGAGCAGTGAGCTGACTACAGAAAGCAAACACACAAGAAAGAGTATGCAGATTAAAAAAAGAAGAAAAGATGGATTCCTCAGTGTGAGATCACCCCAGAAAGAACAGTTCAGACCTACCAAATGAATAAAAAGCAAACCACCAGGAGAAAAGCAGATGGTATTCATCGGCCACTCTCTACCTTCTAACAGCCTTCTAAGACTGTTCTTATGACGGCAACAGGAGAGTAGGTGAAATTCCAGAATTTAACTTTTGGAGCAGAGGGAGTCTTCCTGTGTGCTCCCACGGATTATCATTGTTACATCATCAGCACTCCAACTAACTATAGTATTGATAAAGAAAGATGCTACTAGCGGTCTGTTGTACAAGGGAAAGCTCTCAGGCCATTCTTACCATCAGACACTTTAATTCTGCCCATCATCCCATTCTCTAATTAAACTTTCTTTTGAATTAAGTGGCTCTACTATGTTACCTAAATCTGCCTAATTTTAAATTACAGAATGGTTTGGGTTGGAATGGACCTTAAAGGTTCTCTCATTCCACCCCCTGCCATGGGCAGGGAGACCTTATATAGCCTGTTCTAGCTATTTTGAAATCAGTTCCCCACCAGTTACTATCATATTTTAAGAGCCAGCAGTTAAAATAATAATTGGTCTGACAAAAGCAACGCTAGAATTGCTCACTAACTCAGGTCACACACAAAAGCAGAAAGTTCAGTAGAGATCTGATTATTCTTACAACATGAGTGATACCTGAGACTACAGAAAGAAAAATCAAGCCCCCCTGAAAATTCTAATTCAAGTACAAAGTTAGCAGTTACTTGAAAATCCCTCATTTAGGAAACCTACAATAAGATAGATGTCCACAGGCTGCTCTAGCCTTCACTGGAAGCCAAGTCATGTCATCTAGCATTCTTAAGTTACCAAAATAGCTCTTCACAGATCATACAAATGAACATTAATATAAGCCTAACTTAGGGAAAGTTAAACTGCAGCCACAGTAAAGTATTTTTTCCAAGTAGTTTCCATAGCAGGAATATGCAGTGAACTATGCTTATAAGACTTTCAACCTTTTTTTTTTTTTTTTGCAAAGGTAGGTGGAAAGGAAGGAAGGTAAGAATGAGGTCACCAAGAAAAGGGATGAGGAGGGTTGGTAACACCAGGGACATGCATCTGTCAAAGATTTTCCCTGTTCATATCTAACAGCCTAAGTTGCAGGCTAACAGCTTTTCCTAAAGGCATCTGTCCTTTGTTCTTGGTTTAGGAACTGTGCTTCATCACTATTCCTTAAATAATTACCTTTAACTAGTAAGCTGTTTAGTTAAGCAATACTTAATATTCAAAGGTGCAGGCACCCACTTCTATGCATGTGAAATACAACTTTATTGTCATCAAGATATAAGCAATATACAGCTGGGTTACAAATAATGCCTTAAAGGAATGCTATGCAAGAATCATAAAATTTGCTTTATCCCTCTCTTTCTTTACTCTTTGGTAAGCTGTAGAACACAAGCATCTGGGTTTTTTTTCTTTCTTTCTTTGAAGAATGATGGAAGTTAGATTTGTTACAGAAATCCTGTTTGCTGAGAAGAATATAGCAAAACAACACAAAATGCAGACATCGAGGTAAAATTGGGGATGAAAATATATTGAGAAAAAGGCGCTACAAGTAGCTGGAATGGCACAGTAATTAGTGACCAACTGTGGGAACTTGCTGAGAAGGCAAGCTGGATAAGCTCAAAGTCATGTACTTCCTCTCTCAGATTGTCAATATTTTATTTCAGCTGTAAACTTCCTAAATAAGGAAAAAAACCCTAGCATCTCTAGAGATGTCTCAGATCCAAGAGGTATTCTGTGGTTTCCACACCCCTGTCAATATTCACAGCTAACTCACAACACACTTATCTGCAGCTTTATCTTCAGACTGATACATGCAATGGATATGTGGCAAGTATCACCTTCAGTGTAACATCACAGAGCTCTCCAGCTTCAAAGAAATGAAGAAGAGAGCTGTGAAAATCCTTCCAAGCCTCGTTTGCCTCAAACACGAAGACATCCTCATCACCGATGGAAGGCTGAGTTTGCTGCTGCTGCCACCTTTTTCCCTTTATCAGATGTTGTTTTGTCTGCTCAGGGATCATGGATTCTGAAGCCATTGGCTGTTGCTTCTCTCACTGCATCAATCTTCAAAAACTCCTGCCAAGATAAAATCCAGCTCATCAGGAGTTAGGTCCTAAAATTCAGTTCTGTTCATCTTTCTGTTTAAAAACACACACACAAAAAAAACCCAAACAAGACTGTTATATATGTGTGATTAATTAATGCTATTAGTACATATATATATGTATGTATTATTATATTACATTAATCCACCACGTGCCCTTGACCACTCTGGCTGGGAGCATAGTCTCATTCCTATTCAAGCAGTTCCCGGAACACGCTAAAGATAATATCAAGTCTTTAGCCTAAGAATGGAGTCTTCTCGGGCCATGAATGTCGACTCTCTTGACCATTCACCAAGGCGATGAAGGAGCTGATGCAGATGCCAGGAGCTGATTACATCCAGGAGCTGATTACATCGGGCTTCCCTAAACACCAGTAACACCCGAATACACGTGAAAGACAGCTATACAGAAATCGAGGCACACCTTTTTGCATCCGTATGGACTCGGCCATCCATGTGAAAAGAACATCCAGGAAGGACCAGAGGACTGTAGAAGCACCGGGAGTGAATCTTTGCATTCCTATGTGCAAACTCTACATATGAACAAACACAAGGGACATCCTGTGTTATGCAGGCCTCAGAGAGAATATAGGGTATATAAGCGGGCAGTACAAGGCAATCAGGGTGAACCTCCGGGCAAACGCTGGCACTCTGTCAGTTGGATCCAGGTTCACCCAGCGCCAATTTCCAGAGTTGACGATGTCTTGGCTGTGTCGGACTTTTTTTTCAATTTGTAATTAATAAATCTTTGTCAATTTTTTTTTTTTATTTGGCTGCAGAGTCAATCATTTATAACAATTCATTAGGTAATGCTAGTAGGTAACACTTCAATTACATTATAATACTACCTATGATCTTACTTGGGGAAGGTTAGAGGTGAAGGGACACAGCTAAGAATCCTATGTAGGGACCTTTAGGAAAAGCCATTATTTCTGAACCTGTTGTCCACCCTTCTTGATAAAGACATGAAAAAGGTAAATATGTACCACAGAATCATACAATTGTTTGGGTTGGAAAGGAACTTAAAAGATTATACAGTTCCAAGCTTCCATTAGACCAGGTTGCTCAGAGCCCCACCCACCCTGGCCTTGAACACTTCCAGGGATCTGTAGCGTCTTTGGAAAACATTTTCCAGTGTCTCACCACTCTCACAGCAAGGAACTTCTTCCTAATGTCTAATCTGAATCTCTCCTCTTCTCATTGGAACTGTTCCCATTTGTCCTATGACCACCTGCCTGTGTAAAAAGTAACTCTCCGGGTCTTTCACAAGCCACCTTCAAGTGCTGGAAGGTACTCCAGAGTATACTGAGAAGCATGTTCCTCTTACACTGACTACTTTTGGTTTGATGGCTTCCTAATTAATTTATGATGCATTCATTCTTCATTCTATGCTAAGAGTTGACTGCTCTAATTCAGGATTTCTGCTCATGGACTCTGGCGTTGGAGGAAGTGGACTGGCCAAAAGAACAAAAAATTCTTCTGCAATAAAAATTTAAGTTACACGTGTGAGAGCAGAAATTATTTTCCTTTGTGAAATTTTGGAAGTGTCCATGATTCTTACTAAATTTACAGTTCTTCATGCATCAGTACTGGAGAAAAAGCAGGAAGTGACCTGAGGCAACCGTACTTGTTCCTGCTGTAGATCACAGGGTTACTGCCAGCTCTCCATCCTGTGTGGTGACAGAGCTGGTGGCTGCACTAGGCCAGGCAGGTTCAAGTGAGATCAAACAGGTAATATTTGCCTGTGGTGCTTTAAGCGAAGTAAATATTCTTCCTTTAAAAGATATGTAAAAGAAAGATCTTACTTCTTCCAAAACTACAAATTAGTTCAAAGATATTATCGATCATGAAATCTCTACACATTTTATAGCAATGAATACTTTTTTCTGCTGAAAACTTAGCTTCATTATACCAGATTTGACAAATTACTAAGGTATTTTTCTAGTTCATTATGATATTTTGGTTCTCAAATTAATTCTCTGTAACTGGTACTCATGTTTAACATGCCCTTCAAAGAGGTCACTACAGCATTGGGATCTGAAGCTGACACAGAGCTTCAGACACAATCTCCTGACATTATAAAAATTAACACGGACAAACAAGAGGGAAAAGACTGGTGTTGAAATGCTGTAGAGAGATGCTGAAAGGCATAATGTGTTATTCATTGAACATGATAATGTAGGTAAGATGAAGCACCTCCAGCCAACACTTGTAGTGAACTCATGCTTATTTTGGTCTTTGACGGACACTCTCGCTTCACCACTCCCTGCTTACTCACATCCAACCATTGCTATAGAGAGTAAAGACACTGCTTTTAGACAGAACTGCCACTGACTCCTAAATGAGAGTTCACAGCTCCCAAGTCATAAGGTTTTCCCATCTGACACATGCTACATTTATCTTCCTGCTTTAACTGCAGCCACACACAGACTTTTTTCATCTGTTCAGTGTCTCAAGGTAAAAAAGGCTGATGTGTACATCTTAAGTATTCTGGATATGCCACTGTAAATACCAACATAAAACCCATGAGTCTTAAGAAAAAATCAGTGCTGTTGGGGTGAATTTTTTATGTGACAAATGAACTAAGAAATAGTACAAAAGCCAGACATAACTGATTTTAAGCAACGCTCTTCATTCATATCTCATACTCATAGCAAAAAAAGGTCTTGGAGATGCTCTGAGCTCTTGCCTGTAAGAAAAGAAGTTGAGTGCATAACTGGATTTATCTATTTGATACATACTAAGTACCCACTTGATATTGTAGGGGAAGAAACTAGAAATTACCCTAGACGAAACCAACGGCATCACTCAGGCACACAGCCATCGATAAGTAAATCACATGTATGAAAGAGTGTCCAGTATTATGATATCAAATATGTGTATGGGAACATAAGAACAAGTCAGTTACTGTTCCTCAGGTAAAGAGAAGTTTCTACAACATGTTAATTTTTAACATATGTAATATAACCTTCAGAAATATTCAGACAGCAATCAACTGACATACTTCAGCTTTTTTCTGATGAGACTTGGTGGCAGGTAGATTTTTATTCTTCCCCCCAAGTCACCAATTCAGCATCTTGTTTCTGTCATACACCTAGGTCATGCAAATCTTTTTAGACATCTATCCCCTAATCTTCCACTGGTCTTAATTACAGAATCTCACAATTTGAGTGTTCAAACAAATCATCTGCTATGGAAAGCACCAGCTGCAGCCATGTTTCATTTGCAAGAAAAAACTGGCTTGGGCTCATCTTTAGCCATAAGCCTTTTCTGTTCTCAGATTTCAAACAAAAAAGAAATTAATTTTAGTAGCACTTGACTCAAGATACTAAATTCTGAAAATCTGAATATCACACCAAATTTATGAAGGTTAATATACTTCAACTACACAAACTAAGAGACAAGCTTTTACAGATTTACTCCCCAAACCAAGAGTAATTCAACAATAACATCCAACTTATTGAGGCTAGTTTCATCCTGGGTGAATGCCACACACACACAGAGTCTTTCCACAACAAAACACTGCCATGGCCATTCAGAACTTCAATAACATGTCCCCTTTTTCACCTTGACAATTAAGTCATCCAGCCTGCATACAAATTTGGATGACATTAAGGGCATAAGTGACCATCACAGCAAGTGACTGACTCTAAGGAAACTAAAGGAAGTGCCTCATTCAAACCATCATCTATCACTCCTTGTAAACAGCTACTTGACTTTCCATGAAGAAGCAGCTATCTGAATTAAAAAAAAAAAAACAACAAAAAAACCCAAAAACCAAATCCCACACATCTTTACAGCTCACCATTATTTGCTGAGAGCCAGTCAGCAATTTCTTTGTTCAAGTTAAATATTTGGAAGTACTGATGATGTCTGCTATTCTCAAGAGGGCAGCTGTTCCAGACCCCAAAGTCTGTGCTCTGGTCATCAGTGCTGGACCTCAGGCAAGGGACTGAGGATCTCCTCCTACCTGTTCCTCAAACTTATAAAAGCAAGAAAGGGTGGGAGGTCCGAGCACAAAAAGCTATCTTACAACTGCTCTAATTCAGATAACATCTGAATTCAGTAACATTTGACAGTGACATGAATTTGCTTCAGACAGTCTAGCTAAATCTTAAAGTGAAGTGTAAAATTTCTCAAGTCACATTGAGTACTTACGTTCAGTAGAGACAAAATACCTCCATTTTGAAGCAAAAAGAAATTAAGACAATAGGCAGTGGTACAACATGAATAACATCGCTGTTTTCCCCCATTATAAAATTAAATCCCAGGAATCCTGGTGAACAAGCCAATTGTGATAGATGAGCAATGGGATGACTGACTCTCACAATTAATAGACAAATATCATGTATACAGTTTAAGAAAAGTTTTATAGATTTATAGTTATGTTTTATCCCCTCAAGTGGTTATCAAGGGAACGCTGGAGTTGGGACATCTGGGAGGGCTGGTGTGTCGCTATGGTGACATCTGACCTCCAATCAGGATTTGAGCAAGAGATCTTCACCACTGGACAGCGAAGAAGGTGTTGATGGACAGAACTTTGAGAGGGGTTAAAGGGTTAAAAAGGGGAAACCTCCATTGTGAGGGGGCTGAGCACATGGTGCAGAAAATCTTTTGCCCCTGGCGTTGTAACCTTTTTTCTCTATTCAGTCTTCTGTTGTATTTTTGATGAGGTTTAATAAAACTTCCTAAACTATGAAAAGCGAGTAGCTATTTCTCACACAATCTAGACATTGGAGTACCTGGCCTCCTTTCCCCTGCAGAGCACCTCAAGAGGCAGTGTCCCAGAAAGAAGAGATCATCCTTATTCTTTCTCTGACACATGGGAGGAAGATACTTCAATGATATAAAACAAATAAAACCACGACTGCCACTGTAACAAAAACTAGGCAGTGTTCAGATAAGAGGTATTATGATTCCTGTAAATCCAACACTCCTTATGATCACTGGTACTGAAGCTGGAAAAAGGTGGCAGAAGTGCAGGAGAAATAAAGATACAGATTTTCCCCAAGTATCCTGTATGTAATTTTGACTACTTACCCCCAAGATGAACTAAAATCACATCATGATCTGTGCAAAGAAGGGTGGTGAGCCTCCCTCAAAAACCAAAAAGGCCTTTTAATTGAAGGAAACAAGAAATTTGCCTTTGTATGTGTGGCTGTGTAAAACTAACTTGTCTAACACAGAGCCTGGTGAGTCTCTGTGGGTAATGAAATGCTCTCCCTGCTGCCCACAAGATCAGAACAGCAGAGGCAGCAACAAGATCTCCTCCAGTTTAATTCAGCTAACAGAGAAATTCGAGTTGTTGCCTTGTGTTGGGCTAAGAAAACTTGAACATTTGGAAAAAGGACAGCTGGCAGAGCTAAGGAAGACCCCTTAGGGAGGGAGAGAAGTGGGAAGAGCAGGAGGCAGCTACAGTGCAAACTGCAGACAAGCAGCAGCTTTAGCAGAGACTGTGCCAGCAGCTGTTTCACTGCCCAGTCTGGCTACAGGTACACCATCGAGAAGGAACATGGGGGGGAAAAGCTGATAAAACAAAATAGAGTAGAAAATCCTGAGTTCTCACCCATTCTCCCTTCTCATCTTTAATTCTATTAAAGATGGTATGGAAACATTATGCAAAACTGTTCAGATGCCCAAACTAATTAGGTCAAATTAGACAAGATTGGAAAACATGGGAACATTCAAATTACAAGCTGTATTACAACCCTAAGCCTACTGCACTTTTCAGCAGAAAGTTATTTAACAGAAAGAAAAAAAAAGTCAGAAACTACCCATCTAACTGGTTTAGCTTCTTTAAAACCACGAGGATTGCTTTTGTAGAAACACATAGAAAAGTTTCTTAGAAAACACTAATTTACAGTTTCTAAATCCTTTCAGCATTTCAAAGGTTCTTTGCAGCAAAAAGTGATATTATTGTTTTGTTTTACTTGTCACACAGATAGCTCAGCAACAGTGAAATGGGTACAGCTAGCACCATCTCTCATAAATTTGTATAATGAAAATCCCATCAGTGCTGCAGACACACAAGCTGTGAATGAGGACTGCCCTTCCTTGGAAAAATGCAATAAAAAAGGTATTTTGTATAGCATGAAAAACAGATAAAATTTCATTTTGGAAATAATTCTTCTTGGCAGCGTCTTCATGCTGTTTTGAGACAGCTTCTTCCCAGCTCGCTTTGATTCAGTGCTCAGTGAAGTTCTCCTGAGGTTTAATCCCAGTTTCCATGAAACACCAGAAAGGCCACCTGTCTCCTGGGATTGACAGAATGGCAGGTTGACAATTTTGTTCAATTTTGCATCATAAAAAACAAACAAAACCCTCATATGCCATGACTGATTTATGCTTCACTTTTACTTCCTAACAACCAGCAAAATCACTCAGAAGTCACAAAACAGCAAAGCAGGACTCTGCTTTGCAGATACAGGGGTAACTAAGGTGTGGATTATTTAGACAATGTAAACTTGGGAAGGCCCAAAAAAGTAAAACACAAAATAAAAACCACTGAAAATCAGTGCAATGGGAGCACAGTGAAGTGCTGATGGATAGATACAAAATTTAACTAGCCTACTACATTCACAAGAACACAGAACAGTCCCTTACCAAGGAGAGGCACTACAGTCTTCTCTGACAGACCAAATTAAAATAGTTTAATAGTCTCCACAGCAGCATTTAGTTCAGTCATTCCTGGGAAGTATTAACAGAGAGTTAAATTATTTCTAAGTCATTTGGCAGCTTCTTTTGAATTATGATTTTTAAACTTTAAAATTTTAGATGAGGGTTAGAACCAATTCATATTGAATTTAGATACACCAATGATAAGTTAATGATTATTAGATGCTTAAGCTAAAGCTAATTGTTATATTATGAGCTTATTTATAGAAGTAAGTGGAGCAAGCGAACCATTATGGAACATACTGAAACCAGTAGAACAATATCCAGCACCTGGACTCTATGTTAATCCATCATGAAGCAGGGGGCCTTGGATCATGCCAGAGGGTGACAGAGACCTGATGAAGACCTTCCAGACTTCATCTCTGGGACCACTGACACAATTCGAGACCACCGACCCAATTCAAGAGAAAAACTGTGCACGCGTGAAGCACTAATAACCTCATTTTAATACAAAGTGGGGATGGGAGATGCTGGGGTTATACATATGTATTATTTTGGGAAATAAATAGAAGTCAAAAATCCTTGTGCGTTGTGGTCATGCATTTCAGGGATGATCCTGCCCATGCCACCCGCCCAGCGTAATAAACATACCACTTTCTAACTTTAACTAGTTAGAGTCTTTGTCTGTGATTTTTGGTTTTAATGATTCATCTTTATCCTGGACATGTAAATCAAGGCATGGTATCCACTAGAGCATTCCAGAAATGTAACCAAACAATACTTCCCATGCACACATCAGTCCCTTCCTCCCAGGACTCTCTGCCTTAGCTGCCAACCACCATCACATTCTCTCATTTAGAACTGAGATTCACAAGACAAACAGCTCAAACCATGAAGCAGTATCACCTTCCTTTTGTCTCAGAGCTGCAAGGCTCCTTCAAAATCTGAAATCAAGAGGTGGCAGAGATAATACAAGACCAATGGCTTCACAACCCAAATTATTATTACAAAAATCGGTTTGGTGAAACATGCTGGAGAAGAACTAAAGCACTGCCTAATGTGGTGCTGTGCTGCCTTGCATCAAATTACTGGCAGTCATTACACAAGGATCCTGTCTTTGTGTGAACACACTGATTACATTTGCCTTTACAAATAAACAGCCAACCAGAAAACTGGATGCCAGGCTCCTGACATTCCACTAACAATTAAAAAAATAAATGAGGTTATGAGCACACTGCACAGAAACGCCATGCACAACCTTCCCAGGTAACAATGCAGCCACACTTCTTTCACAGCACAAGAGTTTGCACAGATTACAGAGCACTCAGCCCAAACTAACTCAAAAACCTCACACTACGTTGCTTGAAGGTGGCTAAACCTTTTGCAGCTTAACCTCCATTTCCAGCAAAGACATATGAGACACATCGATTGTGGTTTTGACACTTCATGAACTATTTTACTTGTTGTGGTACTTCTCCACAGTGTGATTTGTTTCTTGATTATCCTTGCAGAAGCCTTTGCAAATATCACACAAAGCCAAGTTTCTCTGAGTTTTGTAACTCTGACAAGTGTAGATTATACAGGAATGACTAAGGCAAAGGAAGAAACACAGACACGTTTCCCAGTGGCCAGTAGGCAATTGTCTTGAGTGGAGATGGAAAAGGGGAACCTACCAAAGGAGGAAGAAAAGCCAAGAAGCAGGCAGTTCCAAGAGCTGGGGGAACTGTGACATCTTAAATTCTTATTTACTTGAGAAGGGAGGAGAAGCTAGGAACTCCTAAGGCCCTCCCCAGTAACAATGGGCAATTTCTTGCCTTTTTTTTTTTTTTAAACACAATTATTTGTTGAGGGTTAAGCTAAGTGACTACTCTTTACCCTTTACAAAATGCCAATAGTGAACTGACTAAGGCACTACCTTTGGCTGTGGTCTTCACATGGAGCAGCTTGAAACGCAGGGAATCCTGGCTCACTTAATTTTTAATAAACATTTATGTCCTTCTCGGACGGTATGGCTGCCGGAGCTCCCTCTGTGAATGCCCCCGCAGCACAAGTCCCCCGATGCCGAGCCTGTGCACGGTGCCGCCTCTGCGCTCTCTAAGCACAGTCCAGCCCTGGTAACCATTTACACCAATTCCACCTTAATTTCCCCCAAAACCGGCGCTCGATCCGGCTCCCTGGCTCCGATCGCGGCGATCGCCGTGGGCGAGGACAGAGCCGGGCGGCGCCGCGGCCCTCCCGGGAACGGTTCCGGGCCGTCCCGCCCTAGCGAGGGTGCCCCGGGGGTCGGAGCCCTCGGCGCTGCTGCGAGGAGGGCGAGACCAAGGTACCGCACGCCCCGCCGAGCCCGCTCCCGGGACCACAGAGAGGAACCTGAGGGCAGGGGGCGCGTTACATAAGGGCGGGGGAGCCGCCATGGCGGTACGAGCACGGTACGAGGGCGTGGGGCGGCGGGGGAAGGGCGCGGGGTCGGATAGAGCCTTCCGGGTGCGGGGGAAGGGGAGGCGTGAGGTGAGAGCCGTGGGGAGCCCCCCGGTACCCGCCCGGTGCCCACCCCGCTCACCTGCGCTGCCCCTGCCGCCGCGGCGGGTCCGGCGGAGCACCCGCCGCCCGCCAGGGGGCGCCCCGCGCGCATGCGTCGAGGGGTGGGGGCGGGGTGGGGGCGGGGTGGGGGCAAGGCAGGAGCCTGGCGGCGCTTCCCGGGCTCCTGCCCCCTCGGGTTCCCGGGGGAGGACTGCTCTGTCTTTTCGCTCGGCGGGGTGTGTGGGAAATAGACTTTCCCGGTTCTTGGTGCGTAAAAGGGTTGATCTTCAGCGGGAAGCAGAGGCAGGCAGAGCAGCTCCTGAGAAATACCATGACCCTGTCCCCCCAGTTAGTGCAATCTCCACCGGAATAATCTACCGCCTTCTTGAGGGGAAGCCGTGAGGAGTGACTGAGGTCACTTGGTCTGTTCAGCCTGGAAAAGAGGAAACTGAGGGGAGACCCCATGGCAGTTACAGCTTCCTCGTGAAGGGAAGTGAGGGGGCAGGCACTGAGCTCTTCACTCTCCTGACCAGTGACAGGACCCGAGGAAACAGCCTGTGTCAGGGCAGATTTAGGTTGGATATCAGGAAAAGGGGTGGTTGAGGGGTGGTTGCTCAACCACCCACAGGGTGTTTGGGCACTGGAACAGGCTCCCTAGAAAACTGGTCACAGCACCAAGCCCGACAAAGTTCCAAGAAGCATTTGGACAATGCTGTAGGGCACAGGGTGTGACTCTTGGGGATGTCCTGTGCAGGGCCAGGATTTGGACTCAATGACCCTTGTGGGTCCCTTTCACATCAGCATGCTCTGTGATTCTTTGATTCTTTAAGAAAGATAAGAGTGATCCTGCTTCAGATTTTGAAGGAACTGCTCTCCATGAGTTCAGAGAGAGAAGGATGTAATATAGAGAAGGAAAGGCTGTAGCAGCTCCTTCCTCTTCACCTGTCCACCGGCTCTGGTCTCTACAAGTGTATATATATATATAAAATACAGAGAGATATATACAGCCCTTCCAGTGCAGGAATACATTTCCCCAATACACACTTTCTCCCTGGTTTGATTTAGTCTCTTTGTTAGTAGTATCTTTCTCTGTGGAATAAGTGTAAGCCTTGGTCCCATTTGGTCAAATCTTGACTTCAGAACTTGAAAAGAATTGGCCAGGAAAGTTTCACAGGTTGTTAGAACCAAAGAAAGACCTTATGAAAGAAATAGATGCCCTGGGGAGTATGGAGTCTTCTTTGCATAAAAGCAAGCACAGCTTGCCTAGTGAAAATGTCAGTCACCTCCAGCCCCACAGATTAAGAGCCCAATAGATTTCCCAATTCCATATTGCAGAGCTGAAAGCTGGACGTCCACTGGATGACAAATGTTCATAATAATTCTAGGATTTCCTTTTTTCCTGAATCCAACACAATTCTGCTGAAAAGCAGGAAGGTGTTTTATAAATCCTTGTTTATCTAAGAATGAGTGGCTGGAGCTTTGCAGTTCCACATAGAGAACACATATACTGTTTTTAGAAGGAGATGCACACCTATTTAGGAATTTTTAAAAGCAAAAATGTCCAACTAAATAACACTTCTGTTTGACGTGGTCTGTTTGACAAAGAGACAGAACACTGTCCATGAACATATGGGGATCATTGTTATTATCTCAAATATATCTGATTGGTTTGGGTTGTTATTCCACACTCCTGTGCCTTTTATTCCATAGAGGCCAGAGGCAGTGAAAACTCAGTGCCAAACAGCTGAATTGATTATGTGATGCACTTATCAAAAAATTGCACTAGTTGTGATCAACCCAGCACATTTACGTTTTGCATAAATACATCTCAGAAAATTCCTGTTCAGTGATGTATTTTTTCTGGTTTGTTGGTGTTTTTTTTGTTGTTTGTTTGTTGTTTTTTTCTGAACATAAAAGTCTCAAGCAATCCTCCTCAAGTTCATCCCTGTTTTTGAAAGGTACTAACCTGAATACATGTGGCAGAGATGTTGCTGTCCATGTGGAGTTTCCAGAAGGCTGGAATTGGACAAAGTGACCTGTACAGACTTGTGTCTTGAAGATTTCTCCTCCCCTTCTATCACAGTGTACGCTTATATTCCCTATTGGCCTCAGAGTTTGTACATCATATACCCACAGTGACCAGCCTGGCAGCTGCTTTACTTCCCCAGACTGGTTCTCTTCAAGATGAAAGCCTGACACCTAAGAAGTGCCAAGGGAGGAAATATTATCTTCCAGCTTTCTCAGAAAAGTGTTGGGGATTGAAGCAAGGTCTGTGAAAAGGTAGAAATCATCAGTGGGCAGACTACTGTTCTAAATGAGGAAATTTGTGCTCTTATTTCTGGCTTTGAGAGTTAGTGATACTGCTTGTAATATATTGTGTCTCTCATCCAATGCTCCTGGAAACCACCAAAAAGGCTCCAATTTACTCCAGTCATAGTTTGATCTGGCCTTCAACCCACAAAGATGCCATTGTTTGGTTTTACTGCCATTGTGGTGCTTGGCATAGTGCTGCTCCTGCTCACACATACCTTCAGATACATACATCCACTAACTCCTCACAAGCAGTGCTTTATAGGGGCGAGGTGTAATCCCTGATGACAGAAATAGGTTACATTTTCCTGGATGTTGGCAGACTTTGAGGCTGAATTCCTGGTCATCTATTGTGACTGTTCTGGTAACTGCTTTACCTCTGTTCTCTTAGTAAATGTAAAATAAGTATTTGTCTGGATTCTCTTAAAGCCTTGAGTTTAAAATTGTAGAAGCTTTTTGGATTAGCAATTGTAGAGACCTGTAAAACTTCAGTAGTTTATCTTCCTGCTCTAAAGGCAACAAATTTAAAAATATTGCTATTCCCTGATAGTAACAATTCTCAAAAGAAAAAAAAAGATACAACTGTGAAAACTTAAATAGCTGGATTTGTGTGTGTGTGTGGTTTTGTTTTGTTTTTTCAGCTGTTTCAGAGGGAAAAAAAGGAAGTTCACTTGGTCCAAAAGACAAATCATGACTTGGCAGCTGAGAGACAGGACATAACCTTGGGTGAAAAAGATCTTTGGGTATGGAGTGACTTTGGCTTTGTGTGCTAATATCAGCTACATCAGCATGAGACAGATAAGTCTACAAGGTGAAAACCCACAGGAGCATAAACACATTCCTTGAGGAAGCTTCGAAGAGCAAATGAGTGCCAGGTAGCTGTGTCTTGACAAGAAGGTCTCATGCACTGGGTATAGCTTTGCACCATGTTACTTGACATCTTCCAGAGATCCTGTGTTACGTGCTGGATGAAGAACAATTCTTTCCCCAAACTTCTTAGTCCACAACTGCACTAACACAGCCATAGCCACTGCCAGGCTCCAAGATAGCAGGTAATCATGGGGCTACACATACAAGCAAAACATCTCTTTCTTAGTGCCTTTGAGCTAGCACTGAGGTAGCTCAGCACTGCACAGCACAGGCACTATCTAAAATGGCCTTTAGAATATTGAGGATCATTCTTTAGGATTTGCTCGCCTGTGATCCATATTATGTTTGTAAGCACTTGGGAAAGTCAGTGTTTAATATAATGGAGAGTCCCAAGTTTCATGACCTCCAAGGCATCAGATGTGTGTGACAGGGCAAAACTGAAATAATCCATGTCTTGAAAAACAACTATCTGAAAAATCTGTGCCGCTGCCTCCTTATCTGTAGGCCTGTGGCTTACATCGACTTTTGTCATCCTGCTGAAGGAGAGTACACCTCTGTTTGGCATGTTTCTTCCCTTTTATCTGTTCTCTGCTCCTGAGGAGAGAGAGCATGAAGTAAGCTACAAACTCTCCTGCCTCTAAATTGGTTTCTGATTAACCATATAGATTAGGCAAAAATCCTTGTGAGTCAGGATTTCTTTTATCTAGAAAATGACCATGTGAACAGTGAGTATAAACTATATTAATAAAATTATGCATTTTAATGATTCTCAGTCACTGATTCCTAGTGTCATGTCCATTACAACTGACCCAAATAAAAGGAGTCTCCTTTCCAAGTTGTCTCCATAATCCTGTGCAGAAAATCTCAGTATCTCAGAAGCTGTTAGCTGTAACTGTGCCTCTCTTAATTAGTGTCCTGATTGATTTTGGTTGGTTGGGGTTGGGTTTTTTTTTTTTTGAATGAAAGTATTCGTTAAATGCACAAGAACTGACCATAGCTCTCAGTGACCTAAAAGACTACTTCTAAGGAAATAACTGATATAATATTTCAATAGCCAAACTGAATTTTATTTCTATATCTTTTATTTTAAAGAAAGCAGGCAAGCAGCACTGGATGGCCGGGGAGTCGCCACTCCACTAACGGCACACACCACTTACAAGTTTGGCAAAGTATATATATACTGTTCTTAAGCCTACAAAGCATTTTCCAATGTTCTTGGTTAGTCCAAGTCAGCAAATATCGATAAGCTGGGATCAGCAATTTCATAATCTTTCCAGGTAGTTGTTAGCTTTCTGTTCTTCTTGTCATCCGGAGGGAGGCCTTACTTGATTTTGTCAACTGCATCAAGCTTTTTATTATACAGAAGCATTTTAGTCGCTATGTTGCAAATCCCTTAGCTTTACCACTTCCTCTATTCTAAGCATCAGTCATCTAGCTACCTCATCTCTTTACTCTTCTATACTTCTTCTATTTCAATGCTTTATTTGGCTATTCAGTCAGAAAGTTTCAAAACCATATTTTTGACACAGCAGATACAAGCATTTGCTGATTCCATTGCCAATTGACATGAATCACAAAAACATTTTTCACAATCCCTCCGCTTTTTCTTTATGTTATTTGTTGGCGTCTTTACTTCAAATCAAGCGAATACTTTTTGGGTCGCAGTTCTATTTGGTTCTGCTTTGGCCTTGACTGTCCTAAAGGAGTGAGTTTTTTCTCCCATGGTTGTTATTTTAGGGTTTATGGGCGTTGCTGAAACCTGCATTCCCTGGATCATTGAATATATTAGCCTAATAAAGCATGGAATCATACATGGTATAAACAATAGGCCTAATACAGAACAAAGCAACATGAACCCCAACTTCTTCCACCAGGTTCCTTCAAACAAATTATTCCACCAATTATCAGTTAATATGGAATTCCTTTTCTGCACTGGAATATATGCAGCTTGTTTAATTTCATCTGCCAAATTTGTAATACCCTGTCTCTTGGAATCTCTGCTGGTCAGAGTGACCCCGAGATACGTTAGAAAGTCTCTTTTCCTAGCCTGGCGGTCGAAGAAGAAGTCAGAACTCTTCAGTTCTCGTTCTCAAGGTTGTTTATTGTTTCTTATCTATAAAATTCTTTCTTCTGGCCTGCTGAGGTCCACTTAGCAGGTCAGACAGAGGCACTCTGACCACCTCAGAGGCGGTGTTATCTTTTATACTAAAAACTACATGTACATTATTTACCATAACTTCCCAATACCTATCACCTGTGTTACACAGTGAGTTTCTACTCTAAACCAATCTAAAAATGTCAACATCACCCGGAAGATGGAGGCTAGGAAGAAGGAAAAAGGACAAGGCACGCCCAAATTCCTCCATCTTGGGACCCCGAGCCCCCATTCTAGAAACCTCAAAAATCTATTTTTCACCTCATGACAAACTAAGTATGATTCTGCTTAAACTCTTTTGACTAGTAATTCTTCATATAAAGGTTGGTAATTGTTTTTCCATGGGTCAAGATCAAAGGCACAGGGGTCTTGAGCTCTGTGCCAAGGTCTCTGAGCCCCCCCGGGCAGGGGATCAAGCCCTCCAGGGCAGCCAGAGGAATCTCCTGAGTTCCAACACCTGTCCATTATCATCAATCTCTAAGCAGTACTCAGATGTATTAAATTTTCCACAAAAACCCCCTTCTTCAGCTAAAAATAATCTAAGGCTAGCCTATTCTGTTATACTCCTGCTCTGGTCTGAGTTAGTTGTCTAGCTACAAGCTTCAATGCCTCTGATGTTTAATTAGAAGTAGTTTCTACAATGGCCTGTAATCTAATAATTTGGTTAAGCATATAAATAGGGGTTCTATAACCCCAGCTGCTGTCCTGAGCCCAGGAGGCAGGATCATAGTAATCTATGATCCATTGGGAAGTCCATTCTTCATTATTCCAAGTCTGTTTTCCTCCTATTTCAGTTTGTTTTCTTATGTGCAGAGTTTCATAAAGAGGTCATCCTAAATATTCACCTTTGCTCTTTATTAGCAAAAAGAATGCAGGTTGAATAATTCCAATTGTACAGGTACAGGTCTCCATCTCTTTGATGGTTCATTAAATGCCCTTTTACAACATATCCAAAATAATCCATCTGGAGCTTTCCAATTTTCATTTGTCTGCCCCAGATTTTCCCAATATCCCTTAAGATCTTTTAATCTTCAAAAGGATTAGCATATGTTACCCTTTTCCAGCAAACAGTTCCATTGGTACAATTGATAGACCAATAACCTGTTGGTGGTTTCAGCCACCAGGTCATAAAAGTGGAGTTGGTGGTATATATAATCTTGCAGGGGGTATGTCCTACATATGTAGTAAAATTGTTTCCTTCCCTAGAAATACAAATTTGGCCTACTACTTCATAATTCAATATCCACCCCTCAGGTGGATTATTTAGATTTATGTGTAGTTTCGAGGGGCCAATCCTCCCATTCCTAAATTTGTTGCCACCCAGTCACTCTTCTCTCCAATTGTACAGGTTTCAAGTTTTTGTGGGTCATAACATCCTGCATTAATATGAGTGTGTGCTGCAAATGCTGGGGCCATAGTCTGGCCATACTTCTCATTTTAGTAGCACTTTAAGCAGGGATTGGTTATCCCATTCCTTGGAAGACTCAACAGTACCATAAGGCCCCACATTTTTATTATCCCTCTGCCTCCTTCACCTACTGGGGTACTTCCGGCAGCAAGGGGTACCATCTTCTCGGCAGCAAGGATATTCTTCAGGGGTTCCGTATGAGCTTTCCCAGATTTCATGCCGTTTCTTAAATACTTCTCAATTCTTTGCTTTGACTGGCTTGGATCCGCAAGGGACTTGATTACATTTGCAACACTCAATCATTTTAATATTTGCCTCACTTGATAGTCTCCCTCTTAATCCATATTTCCACAACATCCACCACTCATAAGAGTCTAGTTCTAATGTTTCTTCCTCTATTCTCTTTTATTTTTTTAAAATATATCTGGTTAAGATCTGTTCAGTGTCTTTCCACTCTGGACACAACCCACTTGGAGGATAACCCCTGCAACAATGACAATACCACATCTCCTTACAATAGTTGCATTCAGTGCTTACAAAGGGATAGCAATTACAATATTTTTCAATACAGGTTATTTTATCTCCTTGCATCTGATTTCCTTGTTATTTTCGCCTTCATTTCTCCTGGCTGAGAGGTATTTTTTCAGTCTGCTTCCTTTGTTGTTATAGGTCCTTTTAGTTGGGAGATGTGTGTCCACCCTTTCTCTGCTGTCCGAATTGCCATATTTGTGGTCAAGAGCACAAGGAAAGGTTCATCCCAGTAAGGAATCAAGCTACCTTCATTCCAAGTACTGATCAATACTTGATCACCTGGTTGTATTTTATGAATTGCAAATCCAGGGGAGAAGTTTGGTTCATTATTACTTTCTTATGAAGTTCTTGAACATTTTTTTTCCCCCAAAGTCATGACATACCCTTGGATTGACATATTGTCTACTATAGGATTTCCCACCATCATCTCTTGAGAATATGGCATCCCATATAATATCTCATATGTGGAGATCCTATGCTCTGAGTTTGGCATTATTCAAATATTTAACAACGCCAATGGTAAGCACTTAATCCGAGACAGTTTTGTTTCAATCATTACTTTTTCTAGCTGATGCTCTAGGTTTTCGTTCATTCTTTCTACTCTCCCTGAACTCTGAGGGTGCCAAGGGGTATGATATTCCCAAGAGATCCCTAGAGCTTTCATTACTTCTTTTAACACTTTTGAGGTAAAGTGGGAACCCTGATCTGAATCAATCACTCTAATCATCCCAAATAATGGAATTATTTCGTCTAAAATAATCTTTGTAACAAAATGGGCTGTTGCTCATGCTGCAGGGTAGGCATCTACCCACTGAGTTAATTGGTCTACTAGTACTAACAAATACTTATATCTTCCCACTTTTGGTAGTTTGGTAAAATCCACTTGTATCTTTTCAAAAGATGTATACACAGTTTTTCTCCCTTCCTCCAGGTCTGTCTAGATGTCTTCTTGTTAATTTTCTAGCAAATAATGCATCCTTGTGTCTCCTGATTTGCTTATCAGATATTCCTATACACCCAAAAAACTTTAAAAAGTGGTTGCTGTCCTGGATTGTCAAGCAAATTGTATTCTATTTGCCATCTGTATGGCAGTTGTCTTCTGTTAAGTGGGCAGTTTTCCTTATCTCTTCCACAACCACTCCTCCCTCTGGGGAGACCTCTGCTGATAATAGGTTATTGAATGTCACTGCATGACTGATAAGAACTATAGCATCCTGTTGTGAGATGCTCCGCCCAGAGGGAAGAGCCAAGCATTCTACCCAGATATAATCTGGAGATTCTGGAACTCAAGCATGGCTTTCTCCACTAGATTTCCCCAGAGGAACAGCTGCCTCTTCCACTGGATCTTCAGGGGAAGACTACCCCTTTTTTTTCTACAGGATCCCTGTTCCAACAGAACCACACCTGACACTCCAGGAAGACTGCAGCCACAATTCCAATTGGACTGCTGCCTTGACCAACAGGGTGTCAGGTTGTGTTCTGACTCTATCAGTGTTGTTTTAGTTTACTGCATTGTTTATTTTATCCTTTTATTTTCTTTCCTAGAAAAGAACTATTATTCCCGCTCCCATATTCTTTGCCTGAGAGCCTCTTAAGATTTATAGCAATTTGGAGGGAGGAGGTTTACATTTTCCATTTCAGGGGAGGCTTCTGCCTTCCTTAGCAGACACCTACCTTTTGAACCCAAGACAGTTGCCTAGTGCTGGTGTTACCCAATGAGTTCATTGATGTAACGGATGAACTATTCTTCTAGCATAACTTTTAGAGATCATTTCTCTACCATCTGGTCAAAGCCACTTAGCCCCTTCTAGCTTAGCCCCTAGATTTCTCCCTCTCTTGTATTTCCTTTGAGGTATAGCATTTTTAATACTTTGTCTCATCCTCACTTTTACTCAAATTATTTAAAAACATGGGTAAGCATACTGCTGCCGTTTGTACTTCTGCATCAGCCAAAAATTATTCCCATGAGTCTGATAATCCATTCCCTTCTGATGACCTCTTACATGGACAACAGCTATCGCTGATGGATCCCTCAAAGCTTCTAACACTCTTACAATCAATTCATGATGAACAAGTCCTCTCCTTCAGGTATTTACAAGTCTTTCTTCCTTCCAAAGATTTAGGGTATTGTCATACTCTTATGGGAACGACTGGATCACTTATTTCTATCTTAATGGGTTCAATATCTAGCCTTCCTATTTCCCCTTTATGGAGCCACAACTTCGGATTAATTTTGTCTTCATCTTCTGATGTTAAAGTGTAAAACTGTACCTGTAGTTCTCCTTGTTTCATTTCTAAATTTACTCCTAATGCTATAATCAAATCCCTTCCTAGCAAATTATTGTCTGCTTCTGGTACCAATAACAAATCAGTCAAACAAATCTTATTTTCTGATTCAATTTCAACACTTTAAAGTATCACAGAATCACAGAATTTTTAGGTTGGAAGAGACCTTTAAGATCATCGAATCCAACCCATGTTCTAACACCTCAACTAGATCATGGCACCAAGTGCCACATCCAGTCTTTTTTTAAACACATCCAGGGATGGTGAGTCCACCATCCCCCTGAGCAGATGATTCCAGTATTTGACCATTCTTTCTGTGAAACACTTCCTCCTTAATTCTAGCCTGTATCTCCCTTGGCGCAGCTTGAGACTGTGTCCCCTTGTTCTATCTGTTGTTGCCCGGAGAAAGAGGCTGACCCCCAGCTCACCACAGCCACCCTTCAGGAAGTTGCAGAGAGTGATAAGGTCACCTCTGAGTCTCCTTTTCTCCAGGCTAAACAGCCCCAGCTCTCTCAGTCGTTCCTCATATGGCTTGTGTTCCAAGCCCCTCACCAGCCTCGTTGCTCTTCTTTGGACACGCTCAAGCATCTCAACGTCCCTCTCAAACTGAGGGGCCCAGAACTGGACACAATACTCAAGGTGAGGCCTCACCAGTGCTGAGTACAGGGGAAGAATGACCTCCCTGTTCCTGCTGGCCACACCATTCCTGATACTGGCCAGGATGCCATTGGCCTTCTTGGCCACCTGGGCACACTGCTGGCTCATGTTAAGCCGACTGTCAACCAGCACCCCCAGGTCCCTTTCTACCTGGGCACTGTCCAGCCACACCATCCCCAGCCTATAACATTGCAGGGGGTTATTGTGGCCAAAGTGCAGGACTCGGCACTTGGACTTATTGAACTTCATCCCATTAGATTGTGCCCATCCATCCAACCATTCCAAGTCCCTCTGCAAAGCCTTCCGTCCCTCTAACAGTTGGACACATGCTCCCAGCTTAGTGTCATCTGCAAATTTACTAATGAAAGACTCTAAACCCTCATCCATGTCATCAATAAAAATATTAAACAGAACTGGCCCCAGCACAAACCCCTGAGGGACACCACTGGTGACTGGCCACCAGCTGGATGCAGCAACATTTACTACCACTCTCTGGGCCCGGCCATGCAGCCAGTTCCTGACCCAGCACAGAGTGCTCCTGTCCAAGCCACGGGCTGCTAGCTTATCTAGGAGTATACTGTGGGAGACTGTGTCAAAGGCCTTGCTGAAATCCAAATAAACAACATCTACAGCCTTACCTGCATCCACTAGGCGGGTTACCTGGTCATAAAAGGTGATCAGGTTGGTTAGACATGACCTACCCCTCCTAAACCCATGCTGACTGGGTCTCATGCCCTGGCCATCCTGTAGATTCTGTGGCATTTAATATGAACTGTTCCATTATTTTTCCAGGCACTGAGGTCAGGCTGACTGGTCTATAATTACCAGGATCCTCCTTTTTGTGAATGGGTGTCACATTGGCCAGCTTCCAGTCATCCGGAACCTCACCAGTGAGCCAGGATGGTTGGTAAATCATGGAGAGTAGCTTTGTAAGCTCATCTGCCAGCTCTTTCAATACCCTGGGGTGGATCCCATCTGGTCCCATAGATTTATGGACATCCAAGCATTTCAGTAGTTCTTTGACTGCCTCCTCTTGGATAATGGGGAGACCATTCTGCTCCCTGACACCATCAACCAGCCCAGGTGGACAGGTGTCTTGAAGGCAAGTCATCTTCCCACTGAAAACTGAGGCAAAGTAGGCATTAAGCACTTCTGCCTTCTCCTCATCTGCAGATACTAAGTTCTCTTCCCTGTCCAATAGAGAACAAAGGCTGGTCCTACCCTTCCTTCTAGCATTAATGTATTTGTAAAAACATTTTTCATTATCCTTTACAGAAGTCGCTATTCTAAGTTCAAACAGCTTTGGCCTCCCTAATTTTTTTTTCTGCATGTTCTAGCAGCCCTCTTGAATACTTCCTTAGAGACCAGGCCCTCCTTCCAAAGCTGATACATCCTCTTTTTATTCCTAAGTTCCTCCAAAACCTCCATACCCAGCCAGGCTGGACGTTTGCCCCGTTGGCTTGTCTTTCAGCACACAGGGACAGTCTGTTCCTGTGCCCTCAAGATCTCTGTCTTGAGGCATGCCCACCCTTCCTGAACTCCTCTGTTTTTAAGGGCTGCTTCCCAAGGGACGCTCTGAATAAGTCTCCTAAACAGGTCAAAGTCTGCCCTCCGGAAGTCCAATGCAGGAGTCTTACTGGTGCTCCTCCTGACTTCACCGAATATCGAGAACTCTCTCATTTCATGGTCACTCTGCCCCAAGCAACCTCCAACCACCACATCTCCCACCAGCCCATCTCTATTTGTAAACAGCAGATCTAACACAGTCCCTCCTCTGGTGGGTTCACCCACCAGCTGCGACAAAAAGTTGTCCTCTATACACTCTAAGAATTTCCTGGACTGCTTCTTTACTGCTGTATTAAGTTCCCAGCAGATGTCTGGTAGGTTGAAGTCACCCACGAGAACAAGGGCTGATGATCCTGAAACTTTACCTAGCTGCTTATAGAATAAGTCATCTACCTCCTCTTCCTGGTTGGGTGGGCGATAACAGACTCCCAGTAGGACGTCAGCCTTGTTGGCCTTCCCCTTAATTCTTACCCATAGACATTCAACTCCATCTTCCTTAGTTTCAATTTCTACAGCATCAAAAGTCTGTTTAATATAAAGGGCCACCACTCCACCTCTTCTTCCTTTCCTGTCTCTTCTGAAGAGCTTGTAGCCATCCAGTGCACTACTCCAGCTATGTGAGTCATCCCACCATGTTTCCGTGATGGCAATTACGTCATAGTTCTGCAGTTGCACCATGGCCTCCAGTTCTTCTTGTTTGTTGCCCAGGCTTCGTGCATTCGTATACACGCACCTCAGCTGGGCTACTGACTTCACCCCTAACTTAGCCTTGCAACCTTTGGGACAGCTTCCAGATAGCTCACCTGCATTCCCTTCCCCCTTCAAACCTAGTTTAAAGCCCTCTCAATGAGGTCTGCCAGCTCATGAGCTAAGAACCTTTTGCCTTTAACAGAGAGATGTATCCCATCTGGTTCCAGCAGAGCAGATGCTGTAAAAGTTTCCGCACGATCAAAGAATCCAAAATTTTCCGATGACACCAACCCTTAAGCCACTTGTTGATGATGCGGATTCTCCTGTTTCTTTCATCATTTTCCTCCCCCACCAAAGGGACTGAGCAGAACACTACCTGTGCTCCTGCCCTATCAACTACCTGACCCAGTATCCTAAAGTCCTTTCTAATTGCCTTGATACTCCTCTTTTCAATCTCATCACTGCCAGCCTGGAGTATCAGCAGTGGGTAATAATCAGAGGGCTGAATCAGCCCAGGAAGTCTCTCAGTGATATTTTGTACCCGGGTCGCAGGAAGGCAACAGACCTCCCTGTGGGATGGGTCTGGTCGACATATGGGGCCCTCCGTTCCCTTCAGAAGGGAATCACCTACTACAATTACCCTTCTTTTCTTCTTGATGTTAGAGGTAGTGATCCATCTTACAGATAAGTCATAAATGGGGGGTTCACTGGGCAGACAGTTTTCTTCTGCATCATCTAGTTGGGTCTCTAGATTCAGGACCTCATACCTATTCTGTAGTGGTACCTGGTTGGATGATGGGGGTGGGGAGGAGTTTTTGTTATTACCTCCCCGAATGGGGACCCAATTCCACTCTTCTTCCTCTACCAGGTGCCTTTCTATTGCCTGAGAGCAGGAGGCATATAAATCCTCAGTCTCTCAGACAGAGGCCTCTCTTAAAGATGGAAGGGCTGAACTCCACCAGTCTATTTCCCTTTCACTTTCCCTGATACTCCTTAACCTTTCAACTTCCCCCCTAAGCTCAGCCACCAGTGAAAGGAGGTCGTTCACCTGTTCACACCGCAGGCAGGTCTCCTCCACAATACTCCCTGAAGCTACCGATAAGCTCAAACACTCTGGGCACGGTTGGGCCTGTACAGACACATCCTTTTTGGAGGGCTCGACTTGGTTAGTTACACAACCAGCCAGTTTTGACCATGTGGAAATCATTGCTAACAGACACCTCGAACACAACCAGGTAGCAGGCAACCTCAGACAACACAGAGGACTCCTTGCTAGCAAGAAAGCTGACAACCCTGCTTGCTTGTCCTGCCTGTGTGAACTGCTGCACAAACTGCCTTGTAAATGCCCCAGAGACTTACCACAGCCCTGTTTGCCGCGCTCTGGGTCACCGTGCTCCCCAGAGACCTCTTATAATCAGCCACTCATCAGCAGCACAGGAAGCTCCATCCTGTGCTCCTCACTGACTCCCTGAAAGTATAGGTACTTTAAAGTATAGGTACTTTAAATGGTACCCCTTTTGCTCGCACAACTAGAGCAGTTTCTTTACTAATTTTACATCCTTTAGGGAGGTGCTGTGTAGTTGATCTTTCTGCTCCAGTGAGTGTCTACTAAAAAGGTAACTTCTTCCCCTTGGGGACATATTTTTATTTTTATCAAGGGCTCTTTCAGTGTTCTGGTCCCCAAGATGTACAGCCCCTGACACCCCTATTTGTCTTCTTCAAACATATTTTCATCTTTTTGTCATTTCTTACAGCTTCGCTTTGTGTGTCTTCTTCTCCCATAGCAATGATAATCTGCAGGACTATATCTGGGGTTTCTAATTTGGGGAGGTTTCTTATAATCTCCCCTTGGTCTTTGTCCTTCTGTTCTAAATGCTTTCTTTTTCCCTGTTCTGAGTTTACCTCACATATGCTACAAATATCTTGGCTTTTGCCTTTTGTTTTTCTTCATGTCTCCTCATGTACACCTTTTGGGCTTCCTGCAATAGCTCTTGGAGACCCTGGTCCAGCCAATTCTCTAATTTCTCTAGCTTTTTCTGTATATCTCCCCATGATTTTGCCACAAATTGAGTTTTAAGCAATACTGCACCTACTGGGAAATCTGGGTCCACTCCCAAATACATTTGCAGGCTCTTTCTGATCCTCTCAAGCCAATCTGTAGGTGATTCATCTCTTTTTGGTGCACACTGAAAGCCTTGGTGCACACTGAAAGCCCTCTAGGTATGCCATTCTGTTTGCCTTGTATAATGATATCTCTAAGGTCCCTCATATTTTGTCTGTCTTGCTCGTTCTGGTGATTCCAATCCAGTCTCTGATTAGGCCATTTTTCACCCCCATGTGGACCTTGATGGTGTCTCCTTTCCCAATCTCTTATTCCTACTTGCCTAATAATTTCCCTTTCCTCAGTAGTAAACAGTATTCCTAATATAGCTTGAAGCTCATCCCAGGTGTAGGTATTTGGGCCTAAAAATTAGTCTAACCTCTCAGAAACCCCTAAAGGGTCCTCAACTAGCCATCCCATTTCCTTTTTTTAAATTCTCTTACATCCCCAGTATTAACTGGCACTGTTACAAACCTGATTCCCCTATTCATTTCCTCCCATAGGTACTTCTCTAAGGGGGAGTAGTCTCTTCTTTTGCTCTTCCTCCTCTCCACTAGAATTATTTTTCTTGCTTTGTTCTCTCCTCTTGCTCCGAGTCCTACTAAATGGTGGTGATGGAGCCGTCAGGCTCCAGGACCTCTCAGAGGAGGAGGGAGTTTCCTACCCTTGACAGGGAGGGGGCAAATTGTCTAATGGTTCCCAAGGTTTTTCTTTTTCCTCTTCCTTTCTCTTTTTTTTTAGTTTTCATGGAGTATAATGCTATTGCTACAGAGGACCCCCTCCAAAGTGCCACATAATCCCTTTCCTCCTGATCAAAGAGTTCCTTACTATAAACATGTAAAGCCTGACACATCCAGTCATCAAAGGACCCAAACATTGGCGAATATAAATGATCAGGCCTAATTTCTTCCTTAGTCCACTCTGCCATACAATAATGTACCATCTTTTCTTTACTTTTTCCTTTCCTAAAGGGCATTGCTTCCCAATGTGCAATCATTAACCCCAGGAGGCTGTCCGGGGGTATCTCTGATAATTTGCTCCCTTTCTCATTTTTAGAGCTGCTCTGGGGGCCCCATAACCTTGAACCTCTCTTGGGGCCCTTTGAGCCTCTCTGGGGGCTCATTGAACCTCTCTGGGGGTTTGTGGAACCTCTCTGGGGGTTCCTTCAGCCAGAGATCTTACTATTCCCCTGACTCATCGTGACTACTGTCTCACACCACTTGCTTCATCCCTTCACTGGCCGAGCCCCTTGGAGGGTGATGGAACCGCAAATAGAAGGACTCCTCAATCATTTCACAATAATATTGTGTCTCACTCACTCACTTTCATTTAAATACTGTCACCTCCACCCAACCAAATGATACCCACAGCCCACTGTTCTCGTCTGGATTTTTGTGCGCTAGAATTGCAGGTGATTTAGACTGCAGTTCTCAGGGAGCTCAATTCCTTGCTTGCTTTCTTTACCAGGGTTGTGGTGCTGTTAGCTGCCAGGCTATTGGCCTCTGCAGGCCCCAAAAGTGGGGCACCCCCTGCAGTAGTCTCAGTCTGAGAGATCCAAAGGCATCATGTCAGTGTCACCAAACTGATATAAAATTTCAACAGCCAAACCAAATTTTATTTCTATAACTTTTATTTTAAAGAAAGCAAGCAAGCAGCACTGGGTGTGCTGTGAGTAGAGTGGAGCGGCGACTCCCTGGCACCCAGCACTGCTTGCTTGCTTTCTTTAAAAGATATAGAAATAAAATTTGGTTTAGCTATCAAAATTTTATATAATAACTAATTAATCTCATTTTTTTTAGATTTTTCTGGCCCATACTACATTGCTTGCTCTAAATCATGACGTAGCCTCCTTCCAGACAAATTCATTAAAATCTCCTTTAAATTGTACTTGTGTTTAAAACGGCTTTTGGTACAATTTAATGTCTAAGAGTGAGAGGAGGATGGAAATGGAAATGTGCCACATGAGCAGATGTTCAGCTGGGAAGGTAACATTAATGATTAGGCTGTGCAGCCAGAACTGGTGTTAACAGCATATGCATACTTTAAGGATTTAGAGAACTGAGCTACACATAAATACTTGCTTTTTCCTCTTCCTTGTTTTCCATACCAGAGAAACTTGAATCTTGTCTTTTGCTAGTATAATTCCAGTGTAACTACACAGAAATCACTGAAAGAAAAAAAATGCAGACCACCACATCTGCATAATATTAAAGCCAGCTATTACACAACTTTCAATTTTTCACCTCTCTCAGAATGCAGGTATCAGTTCTGTAAGGCTCAAAAGAGTCCTTATGTACTGTATTCCAGGTCAGCACTGCAGAGGGAAGCAGCAGCGCCTCATTATGGAAAAGCAATGTACATCAAAGGATTAGTGCAAGCTCCTGCTCAGGTTTTGGGTTTTTCTCCCATTAGAGATTACCTCATGATTAGCAAGCTGGGAGGCACGCATGAACATGAGTGTCTGGAATTCCTTTATATAACAATACTGCCACTATTTGGCAGTATTTGGGGGGGGGCACAAGACAGATGATGGACTTTGGACCTGGTTAACATAAGAGATTTGATAATAGGATGCCTTGGCAAAAGCAAACAGAACTTTGAAAATTAGACCTATATTGCAAGAAGATTAAATCAGACAGGTTAACCAGAAAAATAAAATCTCATTAAACTCTGCAAGCAAGACACATTCTCATATGCATAAATTTGTGTGTGTGATTTTAACCTAATTGTAGTACACATTCATCCTTATAATGCTTGTATCCCCAGTCATCTCTTCTGTTTATGCTGGATATCATGTTCTGTACCTTCAAGACTGGTTCTGAAGAGCAAAGCTTTGTTTTGTTTTGTCTTGTTATCAGTCTGTTCAATCCCCCAACGGTCGGTGGGACACAGAGACAAGGGCACTACCACAGTGCAGCTTTTGCTTTTTGCTCTTGCTTTTGCTTTTGTTATAAATGAATTGACTCCGCAGCCAAATTTGAAAAAGATTTGACAAAGATTTATTAATTACAAATTGAAAAAAAAATCTGACACAGCCAAGACAGCGTCAACTCTGGAAATTGGCGCTGGGTGAACCTGTATCCGACTGACAGAGTGCCAGCGTTTCCCCGGAGGTTCACCCGATCGCTTCATACGGCCTGCTTATATACTCTATATTCTCCCTGAGGCCTGCATAACACAGGATGTCCCTTGTGTTTGTTCATATGTAGAGTTTGCACATAGGAATGCAAAGATTCACTCCTGGTGCTTCTACAGTCCTTTCGGTCCTTCCTGGATGTTCTTTTCACATGGATGGCCGAGTCCATACGGATGCAAAAAGGCATGCCTCGATGTCTGCATAGCTGTCTTTCACGTGTATTCGGGTGTTACCGGTGTTTAGGGAAGCCCGATGTAATCAGCTCCTGGCATCGCCTTCATGAATGGCCAGGAGAATCGGTGTTCATGGCCTGGGAGGCTCCTTTCATAAGCTAAAGACTTGATGTTATCTTTAGAATGTTCCAGGAACTGCTTGAATAGAAATGAGATTCTGCTCCCGGATGGAGTTGGTCAAAGACGTGGTAGTTCAATATAATATTTTATACATACATATATTCACTAACAGCATGAATTAATCACTCATATATAACACTTTGCTCCTGCTTTATTCCTGCTTTGCTCTTGCTTTTGCTTCTGCTTGTTAGTTAGTTTAACTAGGCAGTCCAGACTTTCCGTGGATTGCTTTTCTTTCCTTTTCTTGGAACCACTCGAGCCTGTTCCCGACTGGGACCTAGAAAACACCAAGAGTTTGTACTTTGTGGCCTGCAGCAGCTATTCCCAGCACCAGAGGGACCGATAACAGAGCAACCACTCCCAGGAGAGACTTTCTGAATTTGTCATCTTTTCCAGAGCAGTGAAAGAGTGGTGGCATCCGGTATTGTTCATTTTGTGTGCTGGGGGGTGCTGTGCCTGTTTAATAAACAGGTTCTTTCCACTTCTCTCTGAAAAATCCTTCCCTAACTGGTTGGGGGAAAGGGCCATGTGGGTTTGGTTTCTGGAGGGGCCTCCTTTGGAGGTTTTCTCCCAAACCAGGAGATTACTAGTCCCTAAACCAGGACATTACTAGTCTCCCTAAAATAGTATAAAAGTGTTTGTATGCCACAATAAAATTGGATTCTGATCACTGAATCAGTCTCCCCATCTCTCTCCATCACCTCCGTGTGAGGAAGAAGACCCAGCCTGACTGGCAGGCAGTCAGCGAGCCCCTGAAACTGATTGTGACAGTGAGAGAACCATGTTTGGGCCCACAATTGCCTCTCTGATGTGACTGACGGGTAAGCCAGGGGAATTAAAAATATGGGAAAGGAAACATCCCAAGAGAGAGATGTCTATGAAACCGTAGAAACATTCTGGGCAGGCTTGACTCCCCCATCCCAAAGAAGGACCTTAAGTCACTTTGACTCCTGTCCTGGCTAATACCTTTTAAGACATTGAAAAAAGCAAGAGCAGTCTCGGACTGTATCCTCTGCAGATGCCACTGGCCTCCTGCCTCACTCTCACTCTGACTTTCCTTGCCCACTGGAAACTGGCACCTCTGATACTGAAGAGCTGCCGCAGCCATCAATGTCGCCCCTGCGAAGACAAAGGAGGGGAAGGCGTTCTTTCTTACAAACGTCAGCAGCCTGTATCGCTGACCATGGCTCTAGCACTAAGGGGGAGAGGGAGCCCTTCGATCCAGGACCCCTAGATTCAGACTATGTGACTGTTCCATTCCCTCCTGATCCTTATGCTAACTGGATGCAACTAAAGAAAAACTCTTAAGGAGAGGGATGTGAAAAACAACCACTCACTTTAAAAATTTTAGGAGGTTTATTAAACCTTAACAAAAATACAACAAAACGACTGTGAAAAACACCAATCACTTATTTTTAAAATTCTAAAAGTTTAAGAGTAATAAAATGGTAATAAAGATAGTAATAACATTAGAGTAATAAAAATTTGGACAATTAGGGTTAGGACAATACGAGACAATAAAAACAAAGAGTTAAGGAGAGTCCGGGTACCTTTTTCTGGGCAAAATAAGCCCGAAAAAGGACACCCTTTAACAGAGGATTAACCCTTAAAAGCAGTAGACTGTTCCATATTCACACACCTCATACATGATACATAAATTCCATTCAAACAAAGGATTCTGTCTGGTCAGTGTCAACTTCTTCCTCTTAATCCTGACAGAGTCTTCATGACTGAGCAACACCTGACCTTCCAATCAAGTTACAAGAAAGCAGTCGCCACCAATAAATGGCAAGCTGAATGACTTTGGGAGGGGCCAGGGTTGGCTGATGTCACCCCCAAGAGTATAAAAGACTGAGCATCCATCTTGAAGATGAACCAGTCATGTGGGAAGCAACCACAAGGGCAGCTCCCAGTGCTTCAATTTTTCCTTATTTAGTTCTTGTGAAAAATATGTATTTTATGATTGTTTTTTTGCAAATATTAAAATGAATATTATATGTGTTATGTTACAAAGATATGCTGTATTAATTTTCTTAAGTAGTGTGTTAAATATAGTTTTAGGTTATAACATAATGTTAAAATAGAAACTACGCTATGTAAGATACTTTTTTTAAAGAGAGGAATGAGATACACAGAGATAGCAGCCACAAGGCACCTAAATCTTTCAGAGAAAAGAATTTATTGCTTCCTTAGAAGAAACTAACTTCTTCCTGCCAAGCTCAGTCATGAAGACTCTGTCAGGATTAAGAGGAAGAAGTTGACACTGACCAGACAGAATCCTTTGTTTGAATGGAATTTATGTATCATGTATGAGGTGTGTGAATATGGAACAGTCTACTGCTTTTAAGGGTTAATCCTCTGTTAAAGGGTGTCCTTTTTCGGGCTTATTTTGCCCAGAAAAAGGTACCCGGACTCTCCTTAACTCTTTGTTTTTATTGTCTCGTATTGTCCTAACCCTAATTGTCCAAATTTTTATTACTCTAATGTTATTACTATCTTTATTACCATTTTATTACTCTTAAACTTTTAGAATTTTAAAAATAAGTGATTGGTGTTTTTCACAGTCGTTTTGTTGTATTTTTGTTAAGGTTTAATAAACCTCCTAAAATTTTTAAAGTGAGTGGTTGTTTTTCACATCCCTCTCCTTAAGAGTTTTTCTTTAGTTGCATCCAGTTAGCATAAGGATCAGGAGGGAATGGAACAGTCACATAGTCTGAATCTAGGGGTCCTGGATCGAAGGGCTCCCTCTCCCCCTTAGTGCTAGAGCCATGGTCAGCGATATAGGCTGCTGACGTTTGTAAGAAAGAATGCCTTCCCCTCCTTTGTCTTCGCAGGGGCGACATTGATGGCTGCGGCAGCTCTTCAGTATCAGAGGTGCCAGTTTCAAGTGGGCAAGGAAAGTCAGAGTGAGAGTGAGGCAGGAGGCCAGTGGCATCTGCAGAGGATACAGTCCGAGACTGCTCTTGCTTTTTTCAATGTCTTAAAAGGTATTAGCCAGGACAGGAGTCAAAGTGACTTAAGGTCCTTCTTTGGGATGGGGGAGTCAAGCCTGCCCAGAATGTTTCTATGGTTTCATAGACATCTCTCTCTTGGGATGTTTCCTTTCCCATACTTTTAATTCCCCTGGCTTACCCGTCAGTCACATCAGAGAGGCAATTGTGGGCCCAAACATGGTTCTCTCACTGTCACAATCAGTTTCAGGGGCTCGCTGACTGCCTGCCAGTCAGGCTGGGTCTTCTTCCTCACACGGAGGTGATGGAGAGAGATGGGGAGACTGATTCAGTGATCAGAATCCAATTTTATTGTGGCATACAAACACTTTTATACTATTTTAGGGAGACTAGTAATGTCCTGGTTTAGGGACTAGTAATCTCCTGGTTTGGGAGAAAACCTCCAAAGGAGGCCCCTCCAGAAACCAAACCCACATGGCCCTTTCCCCCAACCAGTTAGGGAAGGATTTTTCAGAGAGAAGTGGAAAGAACCTGTTTATTAAACAGGCACAGCACCCCCCAGCACACAAAATGAACAATACCGGATGCCACCACTCTTTCACTGCTCTGGAAAAGATGACAAATTCAGAAAGTCTCTCCTGGGAGTGGTTGCTCTGTTATCGGTCCCTCTGGTGCTGGGAATAGCTGCTGCAGGCCACAAAGTACAAACTCTTGGTGTTTTCTAGGTCCCAGTCGGGAACAGGCTCGAGTGGTTCCAAGAAAAGGAAAGAAAAGCAATCCAGGGAAAGTTTGGACTGCCTAGTTAAACTAACTAACAAGCAGAAGCAAAAGCAAGAGCAAAGCAGGAGTAAAGCAGGAGCAAAGTGTTATATATGAGTGATTAATTCATGCTGTTAGTGAATATATGTATGTATAAAATATTACATTGAACTACCACATGCCTTTGACCAACTCCGGCCGGGAGCAGAATCTCATTTCTATTCAAGCAGTTCCTGGAACATGCTAAAGATAACATCAAGTCTTTAGCTTATGAAAGGAGCCTCCCAGGCCATGAACACCGATTCTCCTGGCCATTCACGAAGGAGATGTCAGGAGCTGATTACATCGGGCTTCCCTAAACACCGGTAACACCCGAATACACGTGAAAGACAGCTATGCAGACATCGAGGCATGCCTTTTTGCATCCCTATGGACTCGGCCATCCATGTGAAAAGAACATCCGGGAAGGACCAAAAGCACTGTAGAAGCACCGGGAGTGAATCTTTGCATTCCTATGTGCAAACTCTACATATGAACAAACACAAGGGACATCCTGTGTTATGCAGGCCTCAGGGAGAATATAGAGTATATAAGCAGGCCGTATGAAGCGATCGGGTGAACCTCCGGGGAAACGCTGGCACTCTGTCAGTCGGATACAGGTTCACCCAGCGCCAATTTCCAGAGTTGACGCTGTCTTGGCTGTGTTGGATTTTTTTTTCAATTTGTAATTAATAAATCTTTGTCAAATTTTTTTTAAATTTGGCTGCGGAGTCAATTCATTTATAACACAGTTATTAACTATTTTACAACGGTTTCTAATCTATTTTTGTGTAAGGTTATTTAGTAAGGTTAAGTTTTAGTGAAGCTGATTTTAAGTTTTTTTGAAGTATACCTGTTTGAGTTATAAATCCTTTGCTATACAAGTGAATGACATAAAGACTGAATGATTTTTTGTTAAAATTTGCTCATTTAAATTACCAGATAGTGCTATTTTGTTATAGAAATAAGAACAATTTTTACTTTTTTATTTTTTTAAGTGGTACTGAAGAATGAGTAACAATTTTATGAGTTATCTAATGCTTTCTTTTTTACTTTTTTGCTTTAATGTCGGTAGAGAGTTTTGTAGACGCCTGGTTAGAAGAGAGGGGTCATGATAATTTGCAGCTGGTAAAGCAATAGGGTCGTGGGCAAGGACACTGTCTCCTTGAGCAAGAAGTTATATAAAAAAAGGATAGAGAAAACAGGGTCTAGCCAGAGTAGAAAACCACAAGCATCCTGAGTATGTGATAGTAGAGGTGGAGCTGACCTCCACCTGTGGACCAATTATGAGCTCTACTTTTGCAATATGTATGAACCTTATTACTATGCTTATAAAAGTATGCTTATTGCCTAAATAAAGTTGAGACTTGTTGATCATCATTGGATGTGCTTGTCTCCCGTCAACTCTGACAAATGTCATATATGTCTAGGAAAATATAACCTAAATTTCTTAAGATAGTTGCTACTGATATATTAGTAACCCTGATTATGTTGTTAATCTTAGCATGTGAATACACTGACTTTTTATAACAAGCATTTTTTTATTCATTTCCTGTCTATGGTACCATTGACCAACTAACGATAAATGAGAAAGCCAGCTACTTTACAAACCTTCACTTATTGTTGTATAGCTATTTATAAGACATATATTATTTTTCTAACTACTATTACTAAGTGTTTTTAAAAATATATTCAAAAGACTCTTCCAATTAGAAACCTGGACCCTGACCAAGTCCTGGCCCTAACTGGTAGAGAAATTTTTCTGCACCAAAATTATATTCTAGTAATTTTGACTTACCAAATTTGGACCTATAATAGCTAAACCTCCTTTTAAGGTGAACTTGGAAATCTTAGCTGGGAATGATTTACCAAGGCCTCACTTTAAAAAATAAAGCTTGCCAATTAGTATGGACTCTAAGTAATACTACAATATTAAAGAAATTTATAATGCATTGTTTTAAATCACTATTCTATTTTTCACCTACTACTAATTGTAGCTAGTATCTGATTTATTTTTACTTAGTGTAAGTTTATTGCTACATTACATATTGTTTTGCTTTTATGCTACCTTCATGTTCATAATGAGAAACACACATTATTAAAAACCAAAAAATTAGGGGGAAATATAGCTCCTCCAGAACATCACACTAATATTTACACAAAAAATTAGGGGGAATATAGCTCCTCCAGAATTTTACCCTAATATTTACACTAAAAATTTTTGAAAGCAAACCAAATCATATCAAATTGGATCCTTTACCCTCCTGAAACACCCTCGGAACCCCAAGAATTAGAGTTCCTGGATTCTGTGAAATTGGATTTTTGTGTAAATTTTAAATACATGGGAAGGAATCAGTCTAAAAATGTTTCTTCCTATCACCCTGTGTATAAGAATCAAACCTTTTTGTACAATTACACTTCTGGCCCAACTACACTTTCTAAATCCAGTAATGCAGCTGCCATCAGGGATGTTTTTAAAGATCAAGAAGAAAAGTAGTGAAAGAACCACAAAACAATACAAAAACCCATCCTCAACTGCTGGATTCAGGAGAGTCTGTGCATTTAGAAATCCATGTTCTGAAATGCTGCCTAAAATTGCCTGGATTTTTATGCATACTGGTACTACCTGCAAGCATTAAAAAGTAGTGTCCTAGTCATGACACTGGGGCCTTGGTGCTAGCAGACATGGGCACTAAGTACAGCCCTGATTTTCTCTTGTAAGTAAGGTTTGTGCCAAGAAACACAGGTTGAGATGATTCTCCTAACATTCAGAGTAGGATTCAAGGACTTGGGAAAAATGGGCCAGAGCCAGTCTCCAAAAAAGTACCCTCAGACTTTGCTAGAGACAGTCCAGTGCTCTGGGGACTTTCAGTCCATGCCATTAGAAATTCTGTAAGTAGTTCACCTTTATGCCTCCTGCTTTGGGGACCAGAGCCCCTGTCACCCGGCAGGGCAGTCCCAACCCTGCTGTCAGCAGCCCCTCAGGGAATACACAGTGCACCTGGCACATGAAATCCCTGTTGGACCCTCACTCTCCTGTGCTTTTTAAAAGCAGAACAGCTGGAAGAGCTGAGGAAGGAGCTCCATAGACCTCCAGCCAACATTGTGGTGTTTTTAACTGAGCTGTTGCTCATCATGTCTGAGGGAGACTACACTGACTCCAGCACAAAAATTAAGAACTAGGCTCTTCCTATTTTTCTCTTGGAACCTGGTTCTTTGCTTAGTGAACACATCAGCATTTGGGCCAGACCCCAATTGCACAGCTCAGTGGTGCTGTCCTTTTCCTGGCACCGGGCTCCAGTCAGTGCTGGGGCCAAGGAAGAGGAGGCAGGGAGGACATGGAAGCACAAGAGACATCTCAGCAGGAGGCAAAGCACAGGGCCAGAGTCACTAACCTGACTCATAAAGAGTCCTTAGGCCAGGGTGTGAGGTACCACTCTTCAAATTTGGGACTTAGCTGTAGGTGGCTGCATGAAAGCTACTCACATGGACGCCTGCTGGGCACCCATGTGTGACCAGTTTGGGCTAAGCTTCAGTTGAGTGTTGTGGCCAGAAGTAGAACTGAGGAACCTGGGAGGCTTGGTGCCTCAATTCTGTCACTGGTGTTCAGTAGATGAAGGCTGAAATCCTTGGGTTTTGTTTGGTTTTTATGCCAAGCAGAAGACTTGGAAACTCAAGCAACATGGAGAAGAGCAAGTAGCTCTCATTTGTGACAGGCCTGTCCTCTCAGAAAGAGCAGTAGTTCAAATAGAAGGAAGGAAAACCAGCTTCTTTCAGAGTAGAAAAAAGTCACTAAATCACTCTACTCAGATTTGGGGGATGCCACTGAGGCAGGGAAAACAGACTTACAAAATAGCTTACTGAAAATGCATGCAAATTGCACTCCTTTATCCTTCAGGACTCAAAGCATGCTTCTCTCAAATGCTTTGGAGGTTGGAGGGTCCTGGTTTTAAATACTAACCAATACTAACCACATCTAAAACTCTCTGAAATTTGAAATTTGCTTACCTTTTTTTTTTTTTTTTGCTTTCTCTATGAAGCAAAAAATCCAAAGCTGGGAACTTGAGCTTCACTCACCCTAAGTATCCTGTTACATGAATGTTCCATGAGCAAAAAAGGAAACTATTTTTGTGTCATTTAGCTCATCTCGCAACTATTTGTGCTGATGGCAGCAAAACATTTACCTGTTGCCAGCTAAAAGGAGGAGGTGGTGAGGGCTCTCCCTTTTCTAAAGAACCTGTTTACAGAACAACTTGAAAAGCTCAAGGTGAACAGGACAGATTCCAACTCTACCGAAGGTGGCAGCACATTCAGACCTGCCTGGGATGGCTGTGGGCCAGCAGTGCCTGCAGCCAGAGTTGTGCAAGTGGGTGCACAGATCCTCTGTGCTCTGGAGGGGCCTTTGACCTGTCTGTCAGCAGTTGCTGCTCTCTTGGACCCCAGGCCAAAGACCTTCAGGGATTTCACCTCCTGTGCCATCAGAGCAGACCCCTGGCTTGTGATGAGGAGCTGTGTGAAGGCTCGCCTGGAACCTTCCCCTGCACCTCCTGCCCTGGCCTTGGCCCTGGTCCCTGTGGTGGCTGTACTTATGGCACCCAGTCATTTGCAGAGAAATACTACACTGTTTTAATGAGAAGGTGTTTTAAAGATGTCTGGAAAGTGCACAGGAGCAGTGTGAGCAATGATACAGGGAAAGGTGTATTCCTTGTTACCGTACCTTAAATGCATCTCTAGGACATAATTATGACTTTCACTGCCAAGAGACACTGTGGTCCTTGTATTTAAGAACTGCATTTATTCATATAAAGGGATATTGATGGTGCAAATGCGTAATTGATAATCAATGTAATTAGGTATATTACATATAGACCTGTATTATTTCAGGTATTTCTTACAAAAATATGGGAAATTCAAAGTTCATTAGAGCATTTTATATTTCAACAATATAAATTGAAGTGAAAACAGGCTACCCATCTTTGTGGGCATCCTGCCTGCCTGAGCACAATGAGACAAAGGAGATGGGATGTACATTCAAAGCAGCCATTCTAGAGCTGCATCAGTGTTTGCTAACACTTCCTGTTGTGCAGGTGTGTTCTAGCTGCAGGTGTGAGATAAGCCCTTAGGTGTGCAGGTGTGCCTGGGAATGGTGGCCTGGAAGCACCTGCTTGAGCTCTGTTCCAAATCAAGGCAGCTGAACTACACTCTTTTCACTGGTGCCTGTGGGAAATGAGAATCAATTCTTGCTTTTCACTGTGTGCTTCTCTGCCCAATGACTGCATCAAACTTGACCTCAGACATCTTCTTCAGAAGGTTCAGGGCACGTTCTGGAAACACCCTGGAAGAGACAGTAACATGAAATTAAAAGTGGGATAGAAACTTAAATTATGGGAAAAAGTGTCACTGCAGGTGAGGGAAGAGCTGGTCTGGCAGCAAAATGCATGCACACATATGAACGGAGACTATGTTAATTATTAAACTGGGCATTATTTCCTAAGGACATGTAGGCCTTGTCAATCTCTGACAAGTTTTAACTCAAATCCCACCCATCTCTTTTGATGACAATTCCAGGACAGGTAGATACCAACCATGACTTAGGCTGCAATATTGCTGCAGAATCCAGAAAGTTTTCATACTGAACATAGACACATGTACTTGCTTTCTCTTTGCAAAAGAGCCCTTTAAAAGCAATTTTCCAGCCTCAATGGCCTGAATTTTTGGTGTTGACATGGAGAAACGAACACTCAGGTCCTCATCTCATTCTGGGGCTTTGCTGGGGCTGCTGATTCAGAGAATGTAGTGGCCTGTAGAGCAGTGAAGCTCTGCACAGACAGCAGTCAGCTGCAGCAAGTGGTTAAATGCAAAGGCCTGTGAGAGGGCTCAACAAAATCTCAAGATGATGTCTGCTGTTGTCATTGAAAAGAACCACTGCATTATTCACTACTCTGTGATATGTTCTAAAATACAACGTAATCTTGAATCAGATTTTACAAGTTTGAGGGTGGTACAAACAGCAGGTTACAGTTGATACATTTTTTTGCCCTACTCACCTTTCAAGCAGTAAAGCAATGCTCTGATTTGATGGAACAAAAACCATTTTCTGGTTGGTCACTATTCCTTCCATCAAAGCCTGTACGACTTCTTCAATCTCCAAAATCTTTCCAAGCCTACACAGGAAAGCAAACACGTTAGAGCTGCAGTGGTAAAAAGGGATGGTACTAGCTGACCTAGGAGGCTTCACAAATGTACAAACTCAGGTAATTCAAATGCCACAACTACATGGAGAATTAAACAATTAAAGCAACAATTAAAGGACAATGCAGATTTTCTTTAGCCAATGATACAAACTGTTGTAATAGCGCCAGTTGGAACAGAGGCCTAAAGCTGTGGATAATATACAGTGCCTTGATGCAAAGAAGGAAACACAGGAATGCAGAGGATTGAGAGTTACCTTGTACTGGGGTTTTTGACAAATCCAGTATTTATAAAAACTGGACAAAGGCACGTTGTTTTTATTCCATTCTTTCCAAGGGCAGACAGCTCCTCTGTCAGAGCTTTATGAAATCCAACTGCAGCAAACTTGCTTGAGCTGCAGAAAAGGAGAAAGTACAAATGAGAAGGCAGAAATCCTATTTCCACCTTTCCACCACTGCAAATGGCCTAAACAATCATACCCACAGAGCACAGGGTAGGATGCAAAAACCTCCAAATAATATAATCCAGAAGAGAGGCAGTGCAAGGACTATATTAACATTCCATGTGCCAGATTGTAGTGCTGGATAAGATATTGAAACTTGTGGAATAATTGTGGAAAGGAGACAGGGTGTGAACAGGCAAACAAAGCAGAGATGAAGACATCACAAAATCTTAGAAAACATTAACTAGTGTGTGTCAATTGATGCACACCCAATTTTTCCCATGAGAGAAGATTTTTGGAAGGAATGCATCATGAATTTCTGAAATTAGGAAGGATGGGCAGGGTAGAAATGGAGATTAACCTTTGAGTACTTATTGTACCACACAGGAGCATCTCAAATCAATTGTGTGTGCTTTGAAATAGTGGGATATTATGCAAGCAAAATGTAGAGGAGGAACAACCTGCCACGGAAATAGGTGTGGGCCTTAAGTTTCAATTAATTCCAAAGAAAATAGATATCACATGACTATTCTTTCATTCAAACATTGCTCACGATTCATTCAGAGCTAATTACTTGGTACTTTCTGATGGAAAAGATGCAATTAAAAATTTTAACAATTAAGCAAGCTGACTTACCAATATGCCACCATGAAAGGAGTCACAAAATGACCTGCTGCTGAAGCCACCGTGACAATGTGCCCATAGTTGTTGTTCATCATGACTGGCAGGAAAGCTCTCGTGGTCTTGGAAGACATTTAAACCAAGTGGCAAAATGCAGGGGACAGGAAGGAGGAAAAGAACATTGTTTTCTTAGGCATACTCAGCACTGACCCTCAATGTTACTCACTAGGTGGCCAAAGCTATCCCTAAAGTTATGAGCTGCACAGCACTTCAGATTCCCAGAGCCACAGGGATACCTGCTCTCTGAGCAGTGGTGCAGCTGGCAGCCTGCTCTCCAAAGGCTTCAGCAGTTGGCTACAAGCAGGAGATGGTTTTCACATCTTTCCTTTGCTGCTTTTAAGGTTTCAGGTGTCAGGAGAAATGCTGGAAGGGTCTCCCCCCCGGCATGTATGGCTTCTCTTTTCTTCTGCCACAAACAAGTACTGCTGAAACCCTCCCACCCTGTCAGCCCCACGACACCTCTGGCAGAGGCCTTCTGTGCGTGTTGCAGATGGAGCTGTCACTAGCCAGCTCACATCAGCAGGAAGCCATTCCAGTTTCCCAGCACACAGTCTGCTTGGGTGCCCCTGTGCTGTAACAATTCATTTGGTAATTTCACTGCTAATAATGGTTGGTCTAAAGATAGATGCGTCCTCATTGACACTCCCAAAAAACTGTATATCTAGATGGTGGTGGCCCTTACCCACATGTGACCCAGAATGTTGACTTCAAACATCCTTTCTATCTGGTGGTCCTGAGTCGAGAGAAAGTCGGCAGCTGTAATCACACCAACATTGTTCACCAGGATAGTCACATCCCCAATATCCTTCTTCACCTTTTGGAGAGAAAACAAAAGCCCAAAATTGTGTCTGTCACTCAGGAGGGAAGAAAAAAAAAAAAAAAGTAAGGGTGGAGAAGATGAACCATAATTAAATTCTTAACATTGCATCTTCAAGGGAGAGGGAGATCATGCCACATTTCCAGATGTGGCAGGAACTTTGCAGTAGAGCCATGGAATCTTGTTTAGATCTGATTCTTCCCCATTCATTAATGCCAGTATTTATTGTGTTCCACAAACTGTGCACAGTTTGGACCATGTAGTCACAATTGGTGTGGGATATGGATTTCTAGGGAGTTCTCAGGGCCTGACAGAAGGTCCACACAGTATGCATCCGTATGCAAACTGGACAAGAAATGCTGACTTGGAAATGCCATGGAATAGGACAGATATTGTTGAGAGAGAAATGAAGCTAGAAGAAGTTTCAAAAGATGGCCTTGCAAATAAGACTAGATACTTTGGAGAAAGAGAACTATAAATCATGCATTTTATTGGGACCCACGAGGGGTAGTTTTAGATGACTGACTCTAAGGCATGTACAGCATGGCGTGGCAAAAAGCTGATAGGTCAAGAAACGCTTGTAACTAGGAAATAGTCGGCTTCTGATTGTGATGGCATGAATTATAACATCTGTATTGTCCCACCCTTCTCCTAAGACTGAAAATGGAATAAAAGTTTTTAAAGTGACTCTCAGTTGCCCCATCTCGGGGTGAGGAAAAGGGTATTGTCCAACACTCGGGACCACAGAGGTACAGACTGTTTTGAGGCAGCTGGACCACAGCCATTACAATAAAATGCTTCATATGTTCTCAGTGCTATGTTCCTTTAGAGGCTGGAACCCTAGAGAGCAAACTTGGCAAGAGGACGTGATGTGCTGGAGCCTCCCAAATAGGATGAGACTGGCTATGATCTTGGAAATGCTACAGCCCTCTGTGTGCAGAGAGCAGCGAGGAATGGAGAGCTTCCAGGGGCTTGCAGGATTTGTGTACAACGTGTCTTCTCTAGTTCTCCTGCCTTCTCTGGAAATCAAGCATGGTTGGAAAAGCCTTTGGCCATGCCCCCGCTGCCCTGTGGCAGCAGCTCTCTGGCCACAGAGAGCAACACCTAACTTTCCCGGGCCTTTCTGGGGAAGACTGTGAGAAGATCAGAGAAAAAAATGAGAAACAATTCTTATCTTCACTTGCTGAACCTGTTGTTGTGAACATATGGAATGTGTTACTGAGATTTGTTTACCAAATGGTGGTTTCTTAATTAGCCAAAAGTGATGGTGTTTGGATTGGAGGATCAATTAGGTCTAACTGTATCATAACTGTCTATAAAAGCAATGGGTTTCTTAATAATTATAATTATATAATAAAGAGATTGATCAGCCTTCTATGAATCATGGATTCAGTGCTAATTATTACCCAGCTGGGGGCCTGTCACAACGAGACTGCCCCACCTTGTCTGCAGTGCTGTAGATCTCCTCCCGTTTGCTGCAGTCCACCACGAAGGTTTGAACGGTGGCTCCCAGCTTCTGGCATTCTGCTGCCGTCTCCTCAACGCCATGCTGGAAGAGGCAAAGAGAAAGACACCGTGCACAGCTGTCCCCTCACCACAGCTGAGCAGCAAAGGCTGAAGATGCTCCTGGATTGAGCAACTACTGCCCAGCCCCTGAACAGTGCATAGCTACCCAGGGAAAGAGCTACAGGTGGGGTTGTTGAAAGAATAGGCATTCCAGTTGGAAATTTTGGACCTTTAGAGTGACTACCAGAAAGGAAATCACAGAATCTTGAAATGGTTTTTGTTGGAAAGGATCTTAAAGACTATATAGTTCCAACCTTCCCTTGCAATGGGCAGGACACTAGATCAAGTTCTCCATTCAATCTGGCCTTGAACATTTCAAGGGATGAGGCATCTCTAAGTTCTCTGGGCAACCTACCTTACCATCCTCACAGTAAAGAATTTTTTCCTAGTATCCAATCTATCCTTATCTCTTTCAGTTTGAAGCCATTTCCCTCTGTCCTGTCACTACATGCTCTTGGATATACTCTCTATCCATCTTTTTGTAAGCCCCCTTCACATACTGGAAGGTTGCAATTAAGTCACTCCGAAGCCATCTGTTTTCCAGGCTGAACAATCCCAATTCTCTTAGCCTTAGGAACGTGGCAACAAGAGTGAATTTGGCTTGGTAAGGCACACCGAGCAGCAAAAAGAGGGCATGCAGTGCCTATCACAACACAGCAGGCAGCACTGTGAGTGTAAACAGAGCTCATGCAACACAGGCCTGGCTGACACCCCGAGGTGGCTCTATGCGTTTCAGTATTCACATGCTGGGTGTGAAAAGAGCCACAGCTGCATTGGGTCTGGCTGAGATGGAACTCATGTCCCCATAGCAGCCTCACAGTGCTGTACTTTGCACTAGTTCCTAGGAAGGGGTTGACAACACACTCGTTTTTTGGTTGCTGCTGAGCAGTGCAGGTGCAGCACCATTGCTATGTTCCCAACATTCCCCACCCCATCAGTAGAGCCTGGGAGGGGACACAAGTAGGAAAGCAGAGCAAAACTGACCAAAGGGATTTTCCACATCATATGACAGCTCAGATATAACAGCAAAGAAAAGGAGGAGGAAGAGGAGGGGCATCTGGTATTTACAATGTTTGCCTTCCGGAGTAAGCACTCACCAGGATGTGGGTGGTCATCTCTTGCTGATGGGAAGTAGAGAACAATTTTTTTTTTCCTCTTTGCTTCTGTGCACACAACCTTTCAGCTTTGCTTTAGAACTGCTTTATTTCATCCTACAAGTCGTCATTTCCCATGTTATTTCCTCTACCCAGTCCAGCTGAGAAGAGGGGATGATAGAAGAGCTTGGTGGGTGCCTGGCACGCAGCCAAGGTCAATCCACCACAACTGCGCATAGTGCAAAGAGACTTTCCTTACAGGACTGCACTTGACACACACAGAACAGAAGCTTCTCTGTTACTGTATCAGCTCACTAAACCAGGGCAGAAATTATTTTGCTGTTGTCTTGTCCCCAAGTGCCAGAAGGCCGCACTAGTGATGGCCTGTGCTGGGGTCCGTTTTGCAGCTTCACAATTAGCTTCTTTGCTGACCCAGCGTGTCAGCAAGAGAAAGCCCAGCCTTTCACCCACCCTGTTGCACCTACACCTCGCAGTTTACCCTGATCCCTTCTGAATGCCATGCTGCACGTTTGTATCTGCCCATCCTCCACTTGCCAAGGTCCTTTACTACGCGTGCAGCTGCCCAGAGGGCAGCCGGGCTCACATACAGCCCGGCACAGGGATGCTGCTGGTGAGAGTGCAGAGAAAACACATCTCCCGGCAATGCACACAAAACACCCGAGGCTACAGAGAGAACAAGTGAAGGCAGACCTGTTCCTCTTTGCAAACAGCTTTCTGGTATCAGCGGGCTTTCTCTGCCAGCCCACGCAGCAGCTCCACCAGCAGCTTCCCGAGCACTTCATTCCCTCTCGCTGCTGCTTTGCCGGGTGTTGCCTGCTCCTTCCCGAGTATCACCGAGTGACTGTGGGACCAGAGCCCCACATAGTCCACTGCTAGTGGGGCCAAACCCTCTCCTGGCGCTCAGCATCCCAGCCGGAGGAGCCAAGCGGGAGCCGACGGGAGCGGGCTGGAAGGGGCTGGGCGATGAGGGTGCAATGTGGTGCTGCCCTTCTTACGCCCCTAAATGCCCCATGGACTCGGAGGTCACACGGAGTGAGGACATGAGTGTCTCCATTACCTTATTGATGTCCCACAGAACCAGCCTGCTCTGGCGCTTGGCGAACTCCAAGGCGGTCGCTCTCCCGACGCCATGGCCAGCGCCCGTGATGAGCACCAGCTCCCCGCCGAGAGACTTTCTCCTCACAGGCACGAACAGCTTCACAAAAGCCTCCAAGTACGAGTAGAGAAGCGTGGCCAGGAACAGAAGAAGCTCCAGAAACAGATTCATGATTTTCCTGAAGCTCCTCTGACGACCGAACTGAACTTTAATCTCTTTTGAGGGGACCCGCGGGTTGTGGATTTACCCGTCCGCTCCCGCTGGATCCACCCCCGCACCGGCCGCTGCTCCGCCCAGCTTTCCCACCCTGAGCTCCCGGTGTCCCTGTGCTGGTGTCCCTGTGGTGGCGCTGGGTGAGCGGTGCAGAGAAGGCGCAGTCTGCACTCCAACCTGCCCTCGCAGAACCATGGTCGCCCTGCAGCCTACAGGACGTACCAGACGTGGATAAAGAAATGTGGCTTTTAGGGCGTTTTCCGCCCTCTTGGCTAAGTAAAACAGAGACGATAGAGGAGTGTGAACCCCTCTGTGTTCTGCCCTTGGTTTTGATCTCTCAGTCACCCCAGTTGTTCATTCTCAGCTTTGTTTGTCCCCACACAGGTGGCAGTGCCTTCCTGTTCCTCTCTCAGGTCCTGTATCAAGGAAGCAGCAAAACAAGTTCTTGTTTGTCATTTGCTGCAGGACGAAAATGGACGGAAGTGGCAATAAAATTACTCATCCCGTTTACTGACAGAAGCATCTTGAAGGTCCATTCTACTCTGTATTGTAATTATTTTCAATTTTTGTGCTTTGCACCTGTCAAGTCGCTCAGTGCCATAAGGTCCCTGAGCAGTTTTCTTCATGGTCCTTCTTTTCATTGCATCTCTGCAAAGCCTCCCTGGTCAGCAGGCTTTGTCCCCCACTGCAATGAACAAAAAAAGGGTTATCCATTTTATTTAAATTGCAAAGCTCACAACTGAAATCAATAACTGCCAAGTGTGAGTTCTAACTATTTATGGTTTATAATTTCATATTGTAATGTTCTATTGTTCTAAGGTTATCCATTTTTTAGACTGCAAAGTTCACAACTGAGACCAATAACTGCCAAGTGGGAGTCCTAACTATTTATGGTTTATAATTTCATGTTGTAATGTTCTGTTAACAGTGTACTTTTAACTACCTGTTCTCAGTAGCTGCTGGGCTGCCCAGGAGTGGTGGTGTTATGAATAAGAAGCTTGACTAGGCCAATATTCAAGCAACAATCAATTTAATAATTAATGATGGTAAAGTATGAGCAAAACAGCGCTGGGTACAGTGGAGGCAGTTTTCCCTCCGACTGCACACCGATATTTGGGCTTACAGGTATTTATAGGGGTACTCAGAAGCTTTCTCAGCAGTTTCTATTTCTACTTGTTTTTATCACAATTCTATACACTATTGTGATCTAGTTTTTCTCAGGATGTGTCCCAAAAAAAAAGAAGATCCCCAGATGGTGGTGGCAGCCTCCGAGATGTTGGTCCAGTTTCCGCAAGAACAATGATGAATCCCATCTGGTGAAGTCCAGCTCCCCAGATGTGGGTCCCCCTTGTTATTACATGGACTATCAGTGATGTCCAGCTTCCCTTGAAGTTGCAAATCCTTCAGAGGATGTCCCTTTTCCTTTCTCAAGCTGTTTTTCTCAGTTTTGTTAAGGAATAGAATTTCTTTTCTATACATTCCAAAGCTATAGTTTCAAGGATACAATCAATATTCCAAAATTATACCTAAAAAGGTTACCATTGCAGCACTCTTTAAGGCCTGACTACAAGCAAAGAGCAACATCCTGAATGCTGTAATTCAAATGCTCCTAAATTAATCCAGGTTAATTGCAAGCAAAGGCTAGGTTCAGAGGCCTTCTTCCATGCTTTACTTTCCTCAGTTATTATTAGAATTTGCAGTCATCCCATGGCTGGTGTCCACACATATCACAATCACAAATACACACATTTCCTTTCTGTGCCAGACACGAAACACAGCTTTGTATTTCACAGTGGGGCCCGACCCCCACCTTCAGCGCGGTCCCGCCGGGCCGGGGATGATGCGGGAGCGGTGGAGCGGCCCCTCCCCAGCGCGGGTCCCGGCGGGGCCGGGGGAGCCCCCACGGGTGGTGTCAGTGGGGACCGGCCCGCCCCGGGAACGGCGGGGCCGAACCCCAACTCAAGCACGGGTCCCAACTGAGCCGGGGAGGGGGCACCCCGGGGATAGCACGGGGGGGAACAGAGACCAGCCCCGAGCCCCTTTCCTGCAGGGACAGCTGCTGGGCATAGCCTGCTGTTTCCCGGGAGATGGCACCCCGACAGATTGGTATGCTAATGTAGTTGTTAACACTGTATTGTTATCACCCTGCCCGGGACAGGTAAATGACTGTTTCTCAGACGGTGGAGGGAAGGGGATCAAGAGTTGATATGCAGATTAAGTAGAACCAAGATGCACCAGGAGCAAATTGCACCAAACCCAAGCTAATAACCCCCTAAACTGGCGAGCCAATATGGAATTTAGAAGTCAAAGTAGGGTCTGGACATCTGGGCGAAGGCTGGAACCGGCAGAGACTCTGAAAATCTTAATGGCCCCTCACTACAACCTAAGACAATGTTAGTAGGAGCCGGGACGCGGGATTTCAGTCTTTTACAGCGGCGTCTACGGGCGCATACGGTGATTTTTTTCTCGTGACGAGAGGAACACTTCCCCCCCCCCCCCAACTCTACCCCACCCTGGTGGATAAAGCTGCATTTACCGCCTCTTTCGAGTCCCTCCTGGGAGTGCCGACGGCAAAATCGCGAAATTGCAGACAAGTCGAGTGTCCCAATATTGAGCTGATCGCTCTTAAAAAAGGCAGTAAAAGGAAAAATTACCCTGCCCATTTATTTAACCCACCACCATCTTCCGGGTCCCTTAAGGAAAGTTGAATGAGAGAAGCCCTTTCAACTTCTGGAACTCCACAGGTGATCTCTTGCCTAAGCTGTTTGTTTTACTATGTCTTTTATTTAGTATCCATACTGAGACCTTCCATCTTATGCTGCAACTGCTTAGTTTCCATAAGCCCTTTGAAAAATGGCATTAAATTGCATGAATTGGAATATTTTTATTTAATTTAAATCACACAACTCACACTTGGACTCACTTGTATGTAATGGAGTATCTAGAGCCTTAAGCAGAACAGAAATGCTTATAGGAAATAGGAGAAAAGTACTTTCAGGTGTTTCTTCCAGCTCTATCAACGTAACTCATGGCCTTTCCTGGAAAGGATTGCTGACTTTACTCCTTTACTTTTCAGTTAGAAAATCTGATGTATTGAAGTCATGTTCATCATTTTATTTAAGGATATTTTTGAGCTGCCTGGGGAAGAGTGAGGGGTCCGCAAACATCTAACAACTGACCAAAATTGCGTCCAGTTAATACTACAGTTTTTTAAAAGCATTATTTTTGCCCTGGTGGTTTGGCTGCAGCTCACCTTGTCTGCGGGAGACTGAGTCAGTTTCAGCACAGAAATTTCAAGCTAGGTGCTTCCTATTTTTCTCTTGGAACCTGGTTCTTTGCTTAGTGAACACATCAGCATTTGGGCCAGACCCCAATTGCACAGCTCAGTGGTGCTGTCCTTTTCCTGGCCCCGGGCTCCAGTCAGTGCTGGGGCCAAGGAAGAGGAGGCAGGGAGGACATGGAAGCACAAGACACATCTCAGCAGGAGGCAAAGCACAGGGCCAGAGTCACTAACCTGACTCATAAAGAGTCCTTAGGCCAGGGTGTGAGGTACCACTCTTCAAATTTGGGACTTAGCTGTAGGTGGCTACATGAAAGCTACTCACATGGACGCCTGCTGGGCACCCATGCGTGACCAGTTTGGGCTAAGCTTCAGCTGAGTGTTGTGGCCAGAAGGAGAACTGAGGAACCTGGGAGGCTTGGTGCCTCAATTCTGTCACTGGTGTTCAGTAGATGAAGGCTGAAATCCTTGCTTTTACATATGTTTCTTTATGCCAAGCAAAAGATTTGCAGCCATAGAAGACACAGAACAGAACCACAACCACACACAGAGTACTACACAAGTTGCCTTGCCTAGTCATTGCTCTGGGCTCTGAGACCCTGGACTAGATCTGGCAAAGCAGGAATCACTACAATCTCCCCTTCCTTAAGAGCAAGGGTGCTAAGAAACAGACTCTACAGTAGAGCACTGTCATCCCCTGGATGGACTTTTGTTCCAATTTAATGCTGCCATCGGGATCTAAATTATATATAGGACTAGTGGGAATGGTGTGCCAGGAGAAGCCAAGCATCTTGTCTGATGTCTCCTACTGAAGGCAGTCCTTCCCTAGTCTAAGAAAAGGGCCAAGTCATCCAATGTTGACTTTTCTCCAGGGTCTTTTTAAGCTTTTTTCTGTGAAGCCACTGGACTGTGACTCCTTTGAGCAAGAATTCAAGTCATGAAACAGAAGAAATGAGGAAGGTGGGTAGAAAGAGAGACTAAGCTGGGTGGGAAGTTAAGAATGCTTGCCAGCCATACAAGAGACAACTGGTAAATACCAACAAATCTGTAAAGTACTGATTTAGCTCTTATGTTCCAGTGAGTGCTAAGCACAAACATTCTGGCTGGTATGCTGCTTGCTCTGACAGATCTTTTGAACTTATGAAGCATCTGTATTTTTAGACTTTTTGACTCCTCACTAGGTAAGAATAGGTGAAAGTGAACATAATCAAAAAGCTACAGAGATGTGGCTTCAAGTGTCTCACAGGTTACAGGACTGTCATGGTAGCAGGAGGGCAATATGCAACTCAAAAAGAAGCAGGGATGCAACCCTACCTGTTTTTGGCTTGGTTTTTAAATGGAATCCATGCCTAAGTATTCTTTAATTGGCTTATAACCTTTTTTTTAACGTCTGAATTTTGTGAACCCCCTTTTTTCCATTCCTGTCTCAGCTACAGTAATCTCACACTGTGAATCACAAGAACTAGAGCTGGGAAGTGTCCTGTTACATGAATATTCCATGAGCAAAAAGGGAAACAGTTGCGTGTTATTTAAGCTGTCAACAGTGCTTCTACCTGTTGCCAGCTAAGAGGAGGAGGGGCTAGGTGGTGAGGGCTCTCCCTTTTCTAAAGAACCTGTTTACAGAACAACTTGAAAAGCTCAAGGTGAACAGGACAGATTCCAACTCTACCGAAGGTGGCAGCACATTCAGACCTGCCTGGGATGGCTGTGGGCCAGCAGTGCCTGCAGCCAGAGTTGTGCAAGTGGGTGCACAGATCCTCTGTGCTCTGGAGGGGCCTTTGACCAGTCTGTCAGCAGCTGCTGCTCTCTTGGACCCCAGGCCAAAGACCTTCAGGGATTTCACCTCCTGTGCCATCAGAGCAGACCCCTGGCTTGTGATGAGGAGCTGTGTGAAGGCTCGTCTGGAACCTTCCCCTGCACCCCCTGCCCAGGCACTGCCTTTAAACCCTGGCCCCTGCATGGGTTTCACTGCCTGGCCCTGTACCTCACTGATTCTGAAGTGGCTTCCCTGTGTGCCTGGGGACTGCCTCATCCCTGCAGCCTGGGTTGGTGTTTGGCAGACTCTGGCTGATCCTTTCAGCACTGCGGCATGTGCTCCACTGGTACTGGACTGGGATACTACTTTCATTGCTAAGAGAAACCTTTGGGTTAGAAAAATGTATTTATTTGTAATATGGAGTGTTGGTGGTGCTAATGCATAATTGATAAATGTTGTAATTAGGCATTACATTACAAATAAGGCTGTATTATTTCAATAATACAAATAATTAATTCAATAATGCTCATTATAAATGCACACGAAACTCTAAGTGTTCATTAGAGCACATTTTTTTAAACTTAAAATTATTATGTGAGATGAATCAGGCCACCCACCTCCTCTATAAATTGCTTCTTGCAAGATGCATTTGCTCAGGGATGAGTCCAGATTAACACGTTCTCAGGCAATCCCTTTGCACTCAGCTAAGGAGCTGTGTTGTCCCAAACACGGTTTTTGTGGGCATCCTGCCTGCCCGAGCACAATGAGACAAAGGAGATGGGATGTACATTCAAAGCAGCCGTTCTAGAGCTGCATCAGTGCTTTGCTAACACTTCCTGTTGTGCAGGTGTGTTCTAGCTGCAGGTGTGAGATAAGCCCTTAGGTCTGCAGGTGTGCCTGGGAATGGTGGCCTGGAAGCACCTGCTTGAGCTCTGTTCCAAATCAAGGCAGCTGAACTACACTCAGCATATGTTCTCTTTTCACTGGTGCCTGTGGGAAATGAGAATCAATTCTTGCTTTTCACTGTGTGCTTCTCTGCCCAATGACTGCATCAAACTTTGGAGTGGTCATCTTCTTCAGAAGGTTCAGGGCACGTTCTGGAAACACCCTGGAAGAGACAGTAACATGAAATTAAAAGTGGGATAGAAACTTAAATTATGGGAAAAAGTGTCACTGCAGGTGAGGGAAGAGCTGGTCTGGTAGTAAAATGCATGCACACATATGAACGGAGACTATGTATTAAACTGGGCATTGTTCCCATAGCTCTCACCAATCTCTGACTAATTAAAGCCCATTCTTGGCCTTTTAGGACAGTTCCAATGCCAGGTATCTGTGGGCAGTATGTGAACTGCAGTACTGCTGCAGGGTCCAGAAAGTTTCAATATTGTACAGATGTAGGTGAGTATTACATGTCATGCTCTGAAAGCAGTAGGCATGTGGAAGGATGAGATTTTAAAACTGAAGTTCAGTTTACACTTCTAGGATTCCTCCTTTTAAAGAGCTTTGTCTCTTTATCCCCCTCTCCTAAATTATGACCAAAAAAGCAAAGTTATTCTAAGTGCTTTGACAGCATCAATTTTGACTTGCCTCTGCTTCTGCAGACTTGCACTCTCAACAAGCAGCTCTTGGAGCTACAAAAGGATTTAAAATATTTTTACTGCTGTCTGGTGTTTGGTTTAGCAAACAAGAAACTACCAAGTGTTTCATGAGATACTATAGGATTTAACTGTGAATCTTAGTTGTTTGGATGTAAATTCCAGATTTGGAACTGGAGCTCTGCTAAAAACACCTCCTCAACAGAGCAGCTGCACTGGATAATTAAGTTGTGTGGGAGGATAAATCTTGCTTTACATAGCAGAGAGCAGTACAGTCCTTTTGAAGCAATGTTCTCAGCCTCTGTGGCCTCAGTGCTCACATAAAGAAACAAACACTAATAAGCAACAGGTCCTCAGCTCTTTCTGGGACTTCGACTGACTCAGAGGTTACAAGTTTGAACCTTGTATACTCAGGTAGTATTGTTGTTTCCACATCCATTGTTTAATTTTGCCTTGTACTTACATTTCAGAAAGCAAAGCAATATTTAGCTGTGGTGGAATGAAAACCATTTTCTGGTTGGTCACTATTCCTTCCATCAAAGCCTGTACGACTTCTTCAATCTCCAAAATCTTTCCAAGCCTACACAGGAAAGCAAACACGTTAGAGCTGCAGTGGTAAAAAGGGATGGTACTAGCTGACCTAGGAGGCTTCACAAATGTACAAACTCAGGTAATTCAAATGCCACAACTACATGGAGAATTAAACAATTAAAGCAACAATTAAAGGACAATGCAGATTTTCTTTAGCCAATGATACAAACTGTTGTAATAGCGCCAGTTGGAACAGAGGCCTAAAGCTGTGGATAATATACAGTGCCTTGATGCAAAGAAGGAAACACAGGAATGCAGAGGATTGAGAGTTACCTTGTACTGGGGTTTTTGACAAATCCAGTATTTATAAAAACTGGACAAAGGCACGTTGTTTTTATTCCATTCTTTCCAAGGGCAGACAGCTCCTCTGTCAGAGCTTTATGAAATCCAACTGCAGCAAACTTGCTTGAGCTGCAGAAAAGGAGAAAGTACAAATGAGAAGGCAGAAATCCTATTTGCACCTTTCCACCACTGCAAATGGCCTAAACCATCATCTGCCTCTTAGTTGCTCCGATGCTGTTTAAGGTAATGGCTAGGGGAGGGATGAGAGCTGTTGCACCTCTGCTCTACCTTGTATCCTAACCCAAACCCCTTATTTTCACCATGTGCTCTCTATCCCTTTACCCCTCTTTCTGCTCCAAATAATACCCTCCAAATAATATAATCCATCTGAGAGACAGGGCAGGGACTATTCTAACTTTGCCCATGCCAGAGTGTAGTGGTGGATTAGACATTGAAACTTGTAGATTAATTGTGCAATGCATAGCAGGTATCTCAAAAAAGGCACTTGAGTTGCAAACAGACAGACAGACATTAGGAATTCTTTGAAAATTGCAACTGAAGCCCATCAATGCATAGGCATCTTGTTCTTTCACATGAGAGAAGATTCCTAGAAGGAATGCAGCCTGAATCTCTAAAATTGGGAAGGATGAGCAGGGTAGAAATGGAGATTAACCCGGTACTGTTTATTGTACCACACAGGAGCATGTTGTAACAGTTTTGTGCAACTTTTGAAATAGAGAAGCATTATGCAAACAGAACTGAGGAACAACCTGCTGTGGAAGTAGGTATGGCCTGAGGTTTAAATCAACTCCAAAAAAGGAAAACCACAGAATCAGTTTATTGATTGCTATGGATTTGGCAATGTAATCCCAGTAAAATCCCTGGCTGAAGAGTTCTCACATTGCTGACAGTGAGTGACTCTCTAAGAAGGAGTATTCCTGGGAAAAGACTGTTCTAAGAAGGAGTTCCTGGGTAAGACTGCTGCAGCTGGAGCTGCCATATAGAAGGCTGGATGTGATGCAACACGCAGTCTAAAAGGTTTTTGATGCCTGCACCATGATTTTTCCTGACACCTTTCAAGTAGAAAAGTAATTTGATGTCATGATGGCAGAAGGTCGGGGGGAAGGTCAGCAGGGAGGACCTCATGGTGGGAGGCTGTAACACCCAGCCAGGACAAACAGGCAGATGAAGTGTTCTACAAGCAGCCAGTAGAAGCCTCATGGTTTACAGCCCTTCAACTTGCCAAACATCTGCTGGAAATTCAACACAGCAGAGACGAAGCAGCCTAGGAGGTTCCTGGAGTATTTGGAAGACAACCTCCTAACATAGCTGGAGAACCTACTGGAAGAGGTGCCCTGGTAGGCCTGTTGTTTGTGAACAAAGGACTGGTGGGTGATGTGGTGGTTGGTGGCAGTCTTGAGTAAAGGGACCATGAAATATCAGAGTTTTCAATAGTGGGTGAAATAAAGAGGGGCACCAGAACTTCCACCTTGGATTCTGGTGGGCAGATCTTGGCCTTGTTTAGGACACTGATTGACAGAGTCAGTCCTGAAGGGTAAAGGGATCCAGGAAGGCTGGATACGCTTTAAAAAAGAATTGTGAAATATTCAAGAGCAGCCCATCCCCACATAGTTGAAAGACAAGTGGTCAGGGAAAAAGACCTGCCTGGTTAAACAGAGAACTTAGGCTGGAACTTTGGGGAAAAAAACCAATGTATTCTTTCCAGATGGAAGGTCAGATAACTTGGGAGGACTATAAAGATGTTGCGAAGTCACGTAGGGAGAAGATCAGAAGCACCAAAGCCCAACTAGAACTTGGCTTTAGAGACAACAAAAAAGTTTTCTATAAATACAGCAAAAGGAGCGTCAAGGAATGTCTCCATCATTTGTTGAATGCAGAATGTATTGTAATGATGGAGGATGAGGAAAAGGCAGAGGAACTTAATACACTCTTTGTCTCAGTCTTTAATATTGTCCAGTTGTCCCTCAGGTTTGTCCTGAGCTCCCAGAGTGGAAGTTAGTGACAGAGAGCTGAGGGAAGGGCCCATAACCCAGGAGGAGATTGTTAGTGATTTGCTGTGCCAATTCGACACTCAAAAATCTATGACCTTTGATGGGACCCATGCCAGAGTAATGAGGGAGCAGTTGAAAGAACTTGCCAAACCACTTTCAATCACCTACCAGCAGTCCTGGTTAACTGGACAAGTTTAATCTGTCTGGCAATTAGCAAATGCAACACCCATCTACAAAAAGGGTTGGAAGGATTATCCAGAGAATTACACACCTGTAAGCTTAACCTTGGTTGTGGGCAAGGTTATGAAAGAGATCATGCTGAGTATCACTACAAGGCACATACAGGACAACCAGGGTATCAAGCCCAGCCAACATGGATTTATGAAAGGAAGGCCCTGCTTGACCAACCTGATCTCCTTGTATGACAGTGGCCCACCTAGTAGATGAGGGGAAGGCTGTGGATATGTCTATCCAGGGTCTATCTAGACTTCAGTAAAGTGTTTGACACCATCTGCCACAGCATCCTCCTAGAAAAACTGAGTGCTTGCAGCTTGGGGGGGTGGATTCTTCAATGGGTAAAATTGTGGCTGGATGCCTGGGCCCAGAGTGCTGTGGTGAATGGAGATAAATCCATTTGGCAGTTGGCCACTAGTGGTGTTCCTCAGGGCTCCATCTTGGGCTGGTCCTGTTTAACATCTTTGTGGATGATCTGGACATGGGGATCAAGTGCACCCTCAGCAATTGTGTAGAAGACACTGAGTTGATGTGCTCAGGGGATGGATGGATGGCTCTGCTGGACACCTGGATAGACTCCATCAGTGGGCTGAGGACACAGCTGCAGGAGGCTCAAGAAGGTGAAGTGTCAGGTTCTGCACCTGAGCCATGCAATGATACAGGCTGGGTGAGGAATGGCTTGGAACAGAAAGGGACACCTGGGGTGCTGGTTGACAGCAGCTGAACCTGAGCCAGCGTGCCCATGTGGCCAAGAGGACTGATGGCACCCTGAGCTGGATCAGCCAGCAGGACAGAGAAGTGGTTGTTCCCCTGTACTGGGCACTGGTGAGGCCACACCTTGAGTGCTGTGTCCAGTTCTGGGCCTCTCACTTTAAAAAGGACATTGAGGAGCTGCAGTGTGTCCAGAGAAGAGAAACAAGGCTCATGAAGGGTGTGTAAAACATGTCTTATGGAATGGCTGAGGGAGCTGGGTTTGTTTAATCAGGAGAAGAGTAGGCTCAGGCCTCATGGCTGTCTCCAGCTCCCTGAATGAAGGTTGGATGGAGGTGGGGTCAGTCTCTTCTGCCATGCTTGCAGTAAGAGGAATAGAGGAACTGGCCTTAAGCTGAGACAGGTGAAATTCAGATGAGATATTAGAAAAAAATCTTTTCACTATTAAGGTGATCAAGCATTGGAATAGGTTCCTCAGGCAGGTGGGGCAGTCACATCCTGCAGGTGTTTAAGAGGCACTGGGTTGTAGCATCCCATGAACTCTCTCCTCTCAGTCAATTCCCAAGTCCTCTGCCCTGGCAACAGCAGTGACTAACTACCATAGAGTAGTCCTCCTGCTGTGAAAAGACAGACTCTCACATGGACTTCCCCTGGTTTCCCCTTTCCCTGTCCCCTCACTGGCTTGCTAACACTGGTGGCCGCCCCCACCCCCTCCATCTAGAGACCAATCCCCTGCCTTTAGCTCTGCCCCCCCCCCCTTCCCCTTCTTAAGCTGCCTGCACCACATGGTTGTGCTCTTTCTCACTGGGTCCCCTTCAGCCATGCTCTGCTGGAATAAAACCTTGCAAAAAAAGAGTCTTTCTTGCCTCTCTCACTGAGCCAGCTGTGGTGAGTGTTGTGTAGGGATCTGACTGCACTGCCTGAATATTAACCCAACCTGCCTTTCTACAGAAAAGGTTTGGGAACAGATAATATGCAGCAACACCCTCCATTTAACCCTCACATTCTTACTGGATTACGTGGTTTAGGGATTACAGTGGGAGTGCTGGATGAATGGTTGGACTGAATGATCTTAAAGGTCTCTTCCAACCCTGATGATTCTATGATTCTATTTTTACACTCTACAGTCAATGCCACAATGGTAAAAAGATCAAAAGCTACTCAGTACGGGTTTACTTGACAACACTACAAGAAATCACAGAATAAATATATTCTAAGAAGGAGAAGGGAAGAGGGTACCTTTTTTACTAAGCAAAAGTCTGCATTGGTGGGGAGAGAAAACAGGAGAGTCTTTCATTAGTAGATATGTTACATGACTATTCTTTCATACAAACATTGCTCACAATTCATTCAGAGCTAATTACTTGGTACTTTCTCATGGAAAAGATGCAATTAAAAATTTTAACAATTAAGCAAGCTGACTTACCAATATGCCACCATGAAAGGAGTCACAAAATGACCTGCTGCTGAAGCCACCGTGACAATGTGCCCATAGTTGTTGTTCATCATGACTGGCAGGAAAGCTCTCGTGGTCTTGGAAGTCATTTAAACCAAGTGGCAAAATGCAGGGGACAGGAAGGAGGAAAAGAACATTGTTTTCTTAGGCATACTCAGCACTGACCCTCAATGTTACTCACTAGGTGGCCAAAGCTATCCCTAAAGTTATGAGCTGCACAGCACTTCAGATTCCCAGAGCCACAGGGATACCTGCTCTCTGAGCAGTGGTGCAGCTGGCAGCCTGCTCTCCAAAGGCTTCAGCAGTTGGCTACAAGCAGGAGATGGTTTTCACATCTTTCCTTTGCTGCTTTTAAGGTTTCAGGTGTCAGGAGAAAGGCTGGAAGGGTCTCCCCCCTGGCACGTAAGGCTTCTCTTTTCTTCTGCCACAAACAAGTACTGCTGAAACCCTCCCACCCTGTCAGCCCCACGACACCTCTGGCAGAGGCCTTCTGTGCGTGTTGCAGATGGAGCTGTCACTAGCCAGCTCACATCAGCAGGAAGCCATTCCAGTTTCCCAGCACACAGTCTGCTTGGGTGCCCCTGTGCTGTAACAATTCATTTGGTAATTTCACTGCTAATAATGGTTGGTCTAAAGATAGATGCGTCCTCATTGACACTCCCAAAAAACTGTATATCTAGATGGTGGTGGCCCTTACCCACATGTGACCCAGAATGTTGACTTCAAACATCCTTTCTATCTGGTGGTCCTGAGTCGAGAGAAAGTCGGCAGCTGTAATCACACCAACATTGTTCACCAGGATAGTCACATCCCCAATATCCTTCTTCACCTTTTGGAGAGAAAACAAAAGCCCAAAATTGTGTCTGTCACTCAGGAGGGAAGAAAAAAAAAAAAAAAGTAAGGGTGGAGAAGATGAACCATAATTAAATTCTTAACATTGCATCTTCAAGGGAGAGGGAGATCATGCCACATTTCCAGATGTGGCAGGAACTTTGCAGTAGAGCCATGGAATCTTGTTTAGATCTGATTCTTCCCCATTCATTAATGCCAGTATTTATTGTGTTCCACAAACTGTGCACAGTTTGGACCATGTAGTCACAATTGGTGTGGGATATGGATTTCTAGGGAGTTCTCAGGGCCTGACAGAAGGTCCACACAGTATGCATCCGTATGCAAACTGGACAAGAAATGCTGACTTGGAAATGCCATGGAATAGGACAGATATTGTTGAGAGAGAAATGAAGCTAGAAGAAGTTTCAAAAGATGGCCTTGCAAATAAGACTAGATACTTTGGAGAAAGAGAACTATAAATCATGCATTTTATTGGGACCCACGAGGGGTAGTTTTAGATGACTGACTCTAAGGCATGTACAGCATGGCGTGGCAAAAAGCTGATAGGTCAAGAAACGCTTGTAACTAGGAAATAGTCGGCTTCTGATTGTGATGGCATGAATTATAACATCTGTATTGTCCCACCCTTCTCCTAAGACTGAAAATGGAATAAAAGTTTTTAAAGTGACTCTCAGTTGCCCCATCTCGGGGTGAGGAAAAGGGTATTGTCCAACACTCGGGACCACAGAGGTACAGACTGTTTTGAGGCAGCTGGACCACAGCCATTACAATAAAATGCTTCATATGTTCTCAGTGCTATGTTCCTTTAGAGGCTGGAACCCTAGAGAGCAAACTTGGCAAGAGGACGTGATGTGCTGGAGCCTCCCAAATAGGATGAGACTGGCTATGATCTTGGAAATGCTACAGCCCTCTGTGTGCAGAGAGCAGCGAGGAATGGAGAGCTTCCAGGGGCTTGCAGGATTTGTGTACAACGTGTCTTCTCTAGTTCTCCTGCCTTCTCTGGAAATCAAGCATGGTTGGAAAAGCCTTTGGCCATGCCCCTGCTGCCCTGTGGCAGCAGCTCTCTGGCCACAGAGAGCAACACCTAACTTTCCCGGGCCTTTCTGGGGAAGACTGTGAGAAGATCAGAGAAAAAAATGAGAAACAATTCTTATCTTCACTTGCTCAACCTGTTGTTGTGAACATATGGAATGTGTTACTGAGATTTGTTTACCAAAGGGTGGTTTCTTAATTAGCCAAGAGTGATGGTGTTTGGATTGGAGGATCAATTAGGTCTAACTGTATCATAACTGTCTATAAAAGCAATGGGTTTCTTAATAATTATAATTATATAATAAAGAGATTGATCAGCCTTCTGTGAATCATGGATTCAGTGCTAATTATTACCCAGCTGGGGGCCTGTCACAACGAGACTGCCCCACCTTGTCTGCAGCGCTGTAGATCTCCTCCCGTTTGCTGCAGTCCACCACGAAGGTTTGAACGGTGGCTCCCAGCTTCTGGCATTCTGCTGCCGTCTCCTCAACGCCATGCTGGAAGAGGCAAAGAGAAAGACACCGTGCACAGCTGTCCCCTCACCACAGCTGAGCAGCAAAGGCTGAAGATGCTCCTGGATTGAGCAACTACTGCCCAGCCCCTGAACAGTGCATAGCTACCCAGGGAAAGAGCTACAGGTGGGGTTGTTGAAAGAATAGGCATTCCAGTTGGAAATTTTGGACCTTTAGAGTGACTACCAGAAAGGAAATCACAGAATCTTGAAATGGTTTTTGTTGGAAAGGATCTTAAAGACTATATAGTTCCAACCTTCCCTTGCAATGGGCAGGACACTAGATCAAGTTCTCCATTCAATCTGGCCTTGAACATTTCAAGGGATGAGGCATCTCTAAGTTCTCTGGGCAACCTACCTTACCATCCTCACAGTAAAGAATTTTTTCCTAGTATCCAATCTATCCTTATCTCTTTCAGTTTGAAGCCATTTCCCTCTGTCCTGTCACTACATGCTCTTGGATATACTCTCTATCCATCTTTTTGTAAGCCCCCTTCACATACTGGAAGGTTGCAATTAAGTCACTCCGAAGCCATCTGTTTTCCAGGCTGAACAATCCCAATTCTCTTAGCCTTAGGAACGTGGCAACAAGAGTGAATTTGGCTTGGTAAGGCACACCGAGCAGCAAAAAGAGGGCATGCAGTGCCTATCACAACACAGCAGGCAGCACTGTGAGTGTAAACAGAGCTCATGCAACACAGGCCTGGCTGACACCCCGAGGTGGCTCTATGCGTTTCTGTATTCACATGCCGGGTGTGAAAAGAGCCACAGCTGCATTGGGTGGCTGAGATGGAACTCATGTCCCCATAGCAGCCTCACAGTGCTGTACTTTACACTAGTTCCTAGGAAGGGGTTGACAACACACTCGTTTTTTGGTTGCTGCTGAGCAGTGCAGGTGCAGCATCATTGCTATGTTCCCAACATTCCCCACCCCATCAGTAGAGCCTGGGAGGGGACACAAGTAGGAAAGCAGAGCAAAACTGACCAAAGGGATTTTCCACATCATATGACAGCTCAGATATAAAAGCCAAGAAAAGGAGGAGGAAGAGGAGGGGCATCTGGTATTTACAATGTTTACCTTCTGGAGTAAGCACTCACCAGGATGTGGGTGGTCATCTCTTGCTGATGGGAAGTAGAGAATAATTTTTTTTTTCTCTTTGCTTCTGTGCACACAACCTTTCAGCTTTGCTTTAGCAGACTGCTTTATTTCATCCTAAAAGTCGTCATTTCCCATGTTATTTCCTCTACCCAGTCCAGCTGAGAAGAGGGGATGATAGAAGAGCTTGGTGGGTGCCTGGCACGCAGCCAAGGTCAATCCACCACAACTGCGCACAGTGCAAAGAGACTCTCCTTACAGGACTGCACTTGACACACACAGAACAGAAGCTTCTCTGTTACTGTATCAGCTCACTAAACCAGGGCAGAAATTATTTTGCTGTAGTCTTGTCCCCAAGTGCCAGAAGGCCGCACCAGTGGTGGCCTGTGCTGGGGTCCGTTTTGCAGCTTCACAATTAGCTTCTTTGCTGACCCAGCGTGTCAGCAAGAGAAAGCCCAGCCTTTCACCCACCCTGTTGCACCTACACCTCGCAGTTTACCCTGATCCCTTCTGAATGCCATGCTGCACGTTTGTATCTGCCCATCCTCCACTTGCCAAGGTCCTTTACTACGCGTGCAGCTGCCCAGAGGGCAGCCGGGCTCACATACAGCCCGGCACAGGGATGCTGCTGGTGAGAGTGCAGAGAAAACACATCTCCCGGCAATGCACACAAAACACCCGAGGCTACAGAGAGAACAAGTGAAGGCAAACCTGCTCCTCTTTGCAAACAGCTTTCTGGTATCAGCGGGCTTTCTCTGCCAGCCCACGCAGCAGCTCCACCAGCAGCTTCCCGAGCACTTCATTCCCTCTCGCTGCTGCTTTGCCGGGTGTTGCCTGCTCCCTCCCGAGTATCACCGAGTGACTGTGGGACCAGAGCCCCACATAGTCCACTGCAAGTGGGGCCAAACCCTCTCCTGGCGCTCAGCATCCCAGCCGGAGGAGCCAAGCGGGAGCCGACGGGAGCGGGCTGGAAGGGGCTGGGCGATGAGGGTGCAATGTGGTGCTGCCCTTCTTACGCCCCTAAATGCCCCATGGACTCGGAGGTCACACGGAGTGAGGACATGAGTGTGTCCATTACCTTATTGATGTCCCACAGAACCAGCCTGCTCTGGCGCTTGGCGAACTCCAAGGCGGTCGCTCTCCCGACGCCATGGCCAGCGCCCGTGATGAGCACCAGCTCCCCGCCGAGAGACTTTCTCCTCACAGGCAGGAACAGCTTCACAAAAGCCTCCAAGTACGAGTAGAGAAGCGTGGCCAGGAACAGAAGAAGCTCCAGAAACAGATTCATGATTTTCCTGAAGCTCCTCTGACGACCGAACCACGCCGGAGCCTCCTGCGCCGCCCGCCCCACAGCCGGCCGAGGCCACGCCTCCGGGGCTCGACGCCCAATCAAAGCGTGGCTGAGCGTGGGGGCGCGTCTGTGGGCGGTTCCAGGCTGTGGGCGTGTCGGGGCCCGGCCGCGCGGGGCTGGGTGCGCTCCGAATCGCACTGGTGGTTCCTCTTCCGGGTTCCATAGGGGAGGGACAATAACATAGGAAATGGAGACTCCTACGTTGAGATAAGGTAGTTGATTAAAGTAAAAGATATCGGTCGCTCCGGAAGGCAAACACTGTAAATCATGAATGCCCTCTATTCCTCTTCCTTCCTTATGTTTTATGTCTGAGCTGACGTCATGTGGCATAGAATAACCCTTTGGTCGGTTTGGGTCAGCTGGCCTGGTTGTGTTCCCTCCCAGGATCTTGCCCACTCATATGTCTGGGAATGCTGGGGACACAGCGCTGATGCTGTGGGAGCGCTGCCCAGCGGCAGCCAAACACGGGTGTGTTACCAACCCTTTCCTGAGTGCCAGGGCACGTTCCGGCACTGCGGGGCTGCCCTACGGACGAAGCTCCGCCCCAGCCATAGCCGGCATCTGGTGCTGCCCTTGATGCCGCTCCCGCCAATGCGGGGCCGGCTTGTTCAAGCGCGGGGCGGCATCCCGCAGCGGGCTGCCTCGCATCGCCGGCCCAGCGCCCCGGTCCGGCCCCAGCCCCGGGGCTGAGGCGGAGGCGGGATCGCTCGCGGTGCGGGCGCGGCGGGGCCCATGCCGCTGCCGGCCGGAGCTCTGCCTCGGGTGGTGGTCGTGCTCTCGTTCTCCGTCCTGGTGAGGGCCCGGGGCGCTGCCCAGCGCCGCCCCGCCCACAGGTACGGCGGGCTGTGGCGGTGGCGGTGGCGGAGCTGCGGGAGCTGGGATCGGGCCCCGGTGTCGCTGCCGACGGTCGGCGGCCTGTTCCGCCGGGAGCAGCGGCCTCATGGCTCGGCTGAGATCTCGGGGCTGCCGTACACCCCCCTGCCCGCCGAGGGGGAGCTTGGCCGGAGTGTGCGGTGTCCCTTAGGGTGTCCCTTTGGGGGAAAGGCAAGCGGAGATGTCCCTTAAAGTGATGTAATTATTGGAAAGTACAAGAGCGGTTTTGCCCTTTCCCACGTCTCTACTAAAGGTTTTTGTTGCGAAATTCAGGCGTTTCGTGAGTTGAATATTAGGAGGAATTTCTTCTAATTTCGTTAGACGTTGGAATGGGCTGCGCAGGGAGGTGGTGGAATCACCATCCCCAGACGTGTTCAAGGAAAGACTGGATGTGGCGGTCGTACCATGATCGTGTCACCAGTACCATGGTCGAGGTGACACGATGGTATTTGTTCATAGTTTGGCCATAATGATTTCAAAGGTCTTTTCCAACGTAATTGATTCTGTGAAAGAGCTGAGTCTATTCCACTTGCTGTATTGTACTTTAAAGACTGGGGATTAAAGAGCACATTAAAATGTAATGAATGACAGGTTATTTTTTTTTTCCTTTTAGTAATTTATCTGCAAGCTGTTGGTCCCATCTTCATCCTGTAAACATGTTCAACAGTTATAACGTGAAGTTCCATCACAGAAAAGCTCTCACCTCCCCGTATCCAGGATCACACATTGAGCGTAGCCAAGTTCCTGAAGATAAAGTGGGCTGGCTGACTGAGTGGGAAGATTATAATCCTGTGGAGTACACTGCAAAGTCTGTTTTGGCCAGACCCAATTGGGCGGATCCCCAAATCAAGTGAGTGGAAATAGTGGCTCTTTTTCCCTGAGAACATGAAAGCAGGAAATAATCATTAATTGAGTTAACAAGATCATCTTAAGTGATGTGTGAAAATTAAGATTAAGGAAAGTGGTAGAGAACTGAGTACTTTGGATTGTTGTGAAGGTCTTTGATACATGATTTTACTGAGCTGATGATTGAAATTGGAATAATGGACAGCTGTTGATGCTTTGTATGTGTTTTTCTGTGTTGTGAGCGAAATAAAAATATAATTCTTAAGAATTTGTAAGGACATTTTAGTGATACACTTGTTGTTTATTCATGGTTGGGATGCAACATGAAGAAAGAAAGTGTAATTGTAGTTTTTTGAAGGGAGCGCTCTGACTCAGGAAATGTGGAAGGTTGTGAAACACAGATTTTTTTTTGTGACTGTGTAACAATGTTGGTGTCAGTTCTTCTGTCTTGAGTAACAAGGGATAAGACAAGAGGAAATAGCCTCATGTTGTGCCAGGGGAGGTTTAGATTGGATATTAGGAAAAGTTTCTTCACCAAAGTTTATCAGGTTGCCTAGGGAACTGGTGGAATCACCTTCCCTGGCGGCATTTAAAAGATATCTGGATGTGACACATGGGGGCATGGTTTAGTAGTGGGCTTGGCAGTGCTGCATTGAATTTGGTGATTTTAAGAGTCTTTTCCAACCAAAATGATTCTATGATTCTACACCTCTAATCTGAACAAAAATACTTTTGAAACACTTTGCCTAAGTGAAGACTGGAATAGATGCAATATTGAATACTTTAGTTCTGCACTTTTACCTGCTGAACTAAATACAGGGGAACTGTAATCAGAAAAGGTTAGGACTTCATAGCCTCCTTTAGAAAAGGGAGGGCCTGCAACTCCAGTTCTAGTAAAAACTGCTCATCAGCACACTCAAATGGGTGCTGCTGGTCTGATGGCTGGCATACAAGCTTTTGTGTTTTGTAATTTGTTAAATTCCTATTTCCTGCACAGCGATGAAGGTTTTTCTCCCAAATTCAATGAGAGAGATGGAGAAGTGGAGAGGAGGAGTCTGAATGGCTTGTATGTGGTTGAAAATGGGAGACCCCGGTGAGTGTGGGGTTTTTGTTTGTATATTCATTTCGATGGTGGAGTTTCAGTGCTCTTACAGCTCTGTCACTTCCAATACATGGTACCTACAAAGCCAAGAGAGAAAAATGGAATCTAGTTTGAAGAATCTGAGTTGGTGAGTAAGAAAAACATGTTCTGTCTCTTGCCCTTTAAAGCATGTATGTGCTTTAACACAAAATATGTGTTGCTGTCCTTCCCTTTTTTGTTATTTAATCTTGATTTGTGTTTTTTGAGTTTGTTTTGGTTAGGTTTTTTTGCTTGGTTTTTCTTTTTTTGTAGAATTTTTGAATGTGGGGAAATAAACACATTTAATGTGTTAAGGGTTTGGAAATTTAGCAGAAAATAAACTCCCTTTTGTTTCAGCTAGTCCTCAGAGATCAGCGGAGCTGGGTGTGGCTGGGCTTAATTTTCAATTGGAACCAGTTCAGGACTACATGAGTCATGTACTGTGGCATTTATTTCAGCAATCCAGGGGGAAGGACTGGCCTCACCGGCCGAGGATTGTTAGGGCGCTGGGGACCAAACCATGCTGCTGATCCTGTTGTAACCAGGTAAGGGGCAAGGTACCCTGCAGTAGAGAAAAAACCTATGCATTTTGCTTCTTTTCTGCTTTTCTGGGCAGGATATTAGTTTTCATTGCCCTTTTCTCTGTGTGTTTCCTATGTGTAAGTCCATTCTGCTTTTGTTAATGTAAGAAACACTAACTTGACTTAGTCTATGACTGAAGGAGGTAGGATTAGGATGCTCTTTTTGTCACTGTTTGCTTTGTTTTGATGTGGTTTTCCAGCAGGATGTGTGTGTACGTGCTAACCATTTTACACAAAGTATTCAGAAAAGATTGTGTGGTTAACAGAAGTGTGAACTAGAAAGTGCCATGCTGAAGACAGAACCATTGTGGAAAATCATCCCGATGCATTTTACTTCTTCCCCTTTCCTGAAGGATGCCAGTGCTACTGAATTGCTTCCTTGAAAGTGAATGCTGGAAATTTTTTTGTTTGTTTGTTTGTTTTTGTTTAGACAGCTTATTGGTAGTTCTTAGTTCTTTACTCAAGGTGATGGTGACTGCTTGTGGCTTTGTCCTGGTGCTGCTGCAGCTTGTGTGACCATTCTGTTCCAGCAGAAACATTCTCATCCTCTTAGTATGAATTAGTACAAGGGCAGCTTGGAGAGCTTTCAGAGGAGCTGCTGCTACCAGCCTGGCTGCAGAAACATGCCTCATGGGCATTTTCTCCCCTTTTGGCTGAGGAAAGCCCTCATTGTTCTGTCCTTGGTTGTGATGCTGCTGGATGGCATTTGTTGGTTGTCCCAGCTGTTCATTCTCTGCTTGCTTTGTTATCACACAGGTTACAGTGCCTTGCTCTTTCTCTCTCAGGCCCAGGTGTCAAGAAGCAGCAAAACATATTCTTGTTTATCATTTTCTGCAGGTGGAAAAGGGATGGAAGTGGCAATAAAGTTGCTCATCCAGTTTCTGGCAAGAACATCTTGCAGTTTGTAGCCATCAAGAGGAAAGACTGTGGGCAGTGGGCCATTCCAGGGGTAAGGGCAGAGCTTCAGAGTCAGCTGGCATTTCCCTGCTGGTGAAGCCATGAGACAGATATGGCACATGTGTGATGCAAGTGGATGTAATATACTAAGAGCTAGGAGTTAAAATGTATAGAATCTGAGGGATAGCATTTTTTTGTTTGTTTGTTTTCCCCCCTCTAAGGGGATGGTGGACCCAGGGGAAAAGATCACTGCTACTCTGAAGAGAGAATTTGAGGAGGAGGCCTTGAACTCTCTGCAGAAATCCCCTGAGGAGAAAGCAAAATTGGAGAAGCAGCTCCAGAAGCTGTTCAGCCAGGAACACTTTGTGGTGAGCTCTGTGTCTCTTGTGGTAGCCTTTTGAGCTGTGCATGTAACTCATAGCTGTATAAAACCTGAAGAAGTGCAGGTGAAATGAAAATATGTTGTGATGCTCATCTTCTTGGGGTGTAGGAAATTGAAGGGACTGTTGAAAACTCAGTAAGGGCAAATGTCTCAGAGGGAAAGAAAAAAGTATGACTGATTCCACCTTGTTTGTTTTGACACTGAGCTTGTTCTCATTTGTTTGGGGCCTTATAGGTGTACAGAGGATATGTGGATGACCCTCGTAACACTGATAATGCCTGGATGGAGACAGAGGCTGTGAACTATCATGATGAAACAGGTAAATATCTCCAGGCATGCTCTTAGTTGCCTTTTACTCCATATGTTGGTTTGAAATTGGGGCTGTTGTTGAGCTGAGAATGGCAATGAAATCAGGGGAGCTTGAAAGTCAGGTGTAAAATATGGGACTAGATTCTTAAATTGATCTGTTATCTTGGACTCCCATTTTTCACCTGAAAGATAAATCAGTCTACTTAGATGCTTCTGATGTGTTCAAGCCAGAGACTTCATGCAATGACATTTCCACTGAATTGGGGATAGTAGGTGCCAGTTGTGAAGTTTCACATGTCATTGGTGCTAGATTTATTGGTCCCCTGAGGTAGAGGAGATAATGTATCTCTGGCCTCTGTTTCCAATACAGAGGAGAAAAGCATTTCCTTGGTTGTTATGTATGAAGTCCTGAGATTCTTTTTAAAAACAGAGTGAAAACTTGGAGAAAAAAAGCAATTCAGAAAAACTAGGATTTTTTAAAAAACTAGTATTTTTTATTTTGGGGCCTTCAGTAAAATTTTAATTTTTTTTTTTCATAAGTGTATATAAGTTTCAGAATTCAGTTTGTCCTGTAGAATAGTATGTGGGAAAAGGAACAGTTAAATATTAAGCAAACAAGCAAAAATCCAGGCAGATGAATTGGCTAAACTTGGGGTAATAAGTACATGTTGTCATGATGGTTTCCAGTAACTTTTCATGCTGCTGGTGGTATCCTAAGAATGATGACACAGTGTTAACACCATTTCTGCCATTCAGATTTGCCTTAAAATAGTGCAAGTCTGAAAAAGGTTTCTTGCACAGAATCAGTGAGAGATTTAATTGTTTTTCTCTGAAAAGCCATTGAAGGTTGCTGCCTGTGAAGGAGCATTGCAGAAAGGCAGAACTAATAGCACATGAGAGGGGAAAAAGCAGGAAGAAAAGATGCAATAGCGTGTTCTAACTCTCATTTTATGAACAGGTGAGACAATGGATAACTTGCCTCTGGAAGCAGGTGATGATGCTGGAGTGGTGAAGTGGGTTGACTTCAGTGAGAAGCTTGAGCTGTATGCGAGTCACAGCTACTTCATCAAGCTGGTGACTGAGAAACGGGGAGCCCACTGGAGTGAGGATCCTGGCTCTGAGTGCCTCAAGTGATGGAAACTGGGAACTGACAGACTCTGAGAGGAGAATATGTTTTCCAGCCTTGGAACAGATGTCCTTGTCATCATCCTCAGTGAAAAATCTGTGAAATTCAGCTGGGAGAAACACTGGACAGTGATATACAGAGGCTTTTTCAGAGACTTCAGATTGCTTCTTTTGATTTCTTAGCTAATGTGAAATGAGAAGAATGTGGAGCTCTTGCTTTGCTTTCTTGGCTTCATTATTTGCAGTTGTTTCATAATGTCTGCAGATCTGCATGGCAGCACTGGCATTCTGACTGGTGGTAGTTCACAGGCTCTTTATTTTTGCACTGATTCCTTTGGAATCCCTAAGGAATGAGAGACTTGTAAGATAACCTGAATAATGACTTAAGTGCTGCATAATAAAGTGAAATTTCTTTTCTGAGTCATTTCACTTAACATATCTTTGCAGGGATTTTCTACTTTGAGCAATTAGTTTTTACATTCAATTACATTTAGTTAACAGTGTGACTGGGATTCACATCTGAATGTGTGACTGTGCCTCTTGTGTCAAAAGAAATTGTGATTGATTTGAGGAGCTGAATTTTGTGGTTCCTTCTCTTCCCATGGCTTGTGGGGTACAGTACAGCTGTTGTGGAGACTGCATCATAAACAGAATCACTGGAAAGAGCAGCCTTGAAGTATAATCTTGTAAATTGTACTGGTTTCTTACCCTACAGGTGATGTGAATAACTTGCAGTAAGGAGGCTGATGGGGGCTTTCTGTGTCATTTATGCTGCTAACAGGGGCTGCACAACATTTGCTGACATTTCTCTCTGTGTTTTTAATCAGTTGCTGTTAATTGTGTACTGGTGTCAGGAGTTGGTGACAGCTGAAAGTTGATGTTGAGACCTGAGGACTTCAGGAATTTTGATTCATGTGTTGAAGTAAGTTGGTGATAAATGTCATGGTCTGGAATTACCTTGTGTAACACTACTGTGACACACTCATGCACTGTTCAGACTTTATCCACATCCTGCTTAACTAAGTTATGGGTTTAGGACTTTCTCCTTTTCAACCCTACTCCTGCCTCCCAATTAGCTAGTGAAACCTAGAGTAGTTACGGCTGTTTATGCAGGAAACCCTGGGAATCTTGCAGAGTTATTAGTGTTCTTTTTAAAGGAAAAGGTAATGTCAAAAGCTATTAATTTTTCTTTCAGTCCTTGCTCACCTTTTCCTGCCCGTCTGTTTTCTTCTGTGATGTGCTGCATTATGCAGAGTAGACTCCCAGCAGTGTAGTTGGGTTTTGAAAGCATGATCCATAAGAGCAGACCCTTCTTAGAGTGTCAGGGGATCTGCAGTGTCTATATATAGTTTTTAATACTCTGTCTTGCATCTGAAAATCACAAAATGTCATGAATCATCACTTCAGATGTTTTGGGTTATTAGTTTACTTCTCAGCTGATAAAAACTGCAGGGCTTTTTTGTAACAACCGCTGCTAATCCTTAGAGGATTGACAGGCTTGGCAGTGGAAATGTGTTATGAAAAGAGTATTTGTTGTTTATTTTTTCACTGTTGATATTCTGACAGTACTGATGCTGGAGGAGTACTCGGGTGATAATACTGAGAGTACTGAAGCTGCAAACTGAGAGCCAGCATAAATTCTTTTTCCTGAAGAAAGGGGAATTTGTGGGTTAAAGTCATTATCTTTGGATGCCAGCTGTGTACTGTCAGTGTACTTGCAGTTTAAGAGCTGTGCTTATGCCACCCAGCTCTGTGTGGGTTAAACAAAAAACAGAGCAAATAAGCAACAGGCTGCAGCCAGGCTGGAAAAGTCCTGTTAAAATTACTTTCTCTCCCAAGACATTTGAAATCCCAGAGAAAGGATCTTTTCCAAATAGAACTAGCATAGAGAATGTGCTTTTGTACATGCCATCCAGGCTGAGTTATTTACACACTGCTATGTAATGTTGCAGAATGGGAAATGAGCAACAAGTCAGGATTATGGAAAAAAACTGGCAGTGCTAGGAAGTAATCTCTGGTGGGGTAAGAAGTCCTTGTGTTGAAAATAATCACAGCTTAATTAATTGTATTCCAGGGCATCAGCCTGGCACTGGACTATGATTATCAGCCTTTGCTGGTTCAAGAGCAAATTAGCAGAGGGGGATGGGACTCCCACTATTTAAGCTACCAAAACTTAGAAGACTCCCATCTTCTTTTCTTTGGAGAGGTGACGTGGTTCAGGTGAAAGGTGTTTGCTGATCATCCTTTGTAGGAATAACATTTGGGGATTTTTCCTTAAAGCAGAATATGCCTGGAATGCTTTCAGTGAAGTGCTTACCTTAAAATCACAAATTCAGGAATAATCCTATCCTGTCCTGGGTTTTTCTTATGGTTAAATTGTGCCTCTCTTGAGGAGAGCAAAAGATGGGCAGAGGTGAAAGAAACACAATTTTCTTCAACAAAGTTGTGACAAAACCCATATCTCCAATAGATTTCTATTTTATTTGAGACTTCTATGCAGCGTGTTAAGCTGACAATACAGTAAATAAAGGAAACAGGTCTCATTTCAGTGGGTGATAACATCTACATTCTATAATGCTACTGAAGAGTTTTGTGAGTAGCTTAGTCATTAGGTTAGTAGTATTTATTGGTTCAGAAAGATAGTGGATACGTGTAGGGGGAAAACACTGGTTTTTTAGCTATGAAGCAGTTAAATTTTTCTGCTGTTAATGAATGTAGAAATTTTCTGCACTTGGGTTGTTTGATAAGAATTCAGTGAACCTCATTCCACAGTTTTCTTGAAAGCTGTTAAGCTGTTAATTATAGAAGTAAGCAGGATTCATCAGTTTTAGTGCAGTAGTGGGAGTGTTCAGCTGGGGTCAGAAAAGGAGATTTTCATTTATGTCCTCTGCAACAAAGAAGAGGAAAACATTTTTAACATTTTATGCCAAAGAGACATTTTTATGCTGTATCACTATCAATAAAGTGACTGATGCTATGAATGAGCAATCACTGACAGAAGTATATATGTACTAAGATAACTCCTTGCAGCTTTTGTCCTTCATGACTGGTAAAATGTCATCAGAAGAGCTGGAAAAATTCTGGGAAGAGCAAAGGTTCTGTGTGTCTGACTTCTGACCAGAATCAGCCTCCACTTAAATTAGGGACTTGTTAGTAGGATTTTAAACACATTTCTTCAGTCTGCTTGTTTGGCCAAATGCCTTTTGTCCCATAATTCTTCTGGGATTAACCTGTGCTACAATGTTAACCCTCTTGACCTTTCGCAGTCTTGTTATTAGTGTTCTGTTTTCCTCTCGGCACAGTAGCCATGGGCTTCTCCTTACAATTTCTTTGCCTTACTTTGAGGTCTGAGTAATGTTCGTGGTGGGAACATTCTGTCAGGTACATCTGCCTATTCTTTTAGCTTTACCTTCCTTAATCCCAAAGCAGTGGCACCATTCCTTCAAAGCAATGAGTTTGTCCTGGTCTCCATCGCACTCTTGGAAGAAACGGGTTATGCAGTGTTCCATGGGAACAAGGGAGGCTCTCAAGGGTGCAAGCTCTGAGTGTGTTAATAATCTGAAAGAAAGGGCAGGTATGGAGAGCTGTCAGCAGGATTATCAAAGTTGATCTAAGATGCTACAAGACAACAATGATGGCTTTACCAGAGATGCCCCAGTGGATTTTGTTGCAGTGCTTCTGTAGTGAATATGTCCCAGGTCATGATAAAGATGTCTAATATCTGATGAGCTAAAATGCTTTTGCTAAATGTTTGTTTGCTAACATCTTTTTTCTTAGAACTTTTGTAGTAATTACAGGTACTGAAAGGAGCAACTTGCTCACAACTCATTGCTTGTGGAGTTTTGCTGTTAATCCTTAGGATATCAAGCTTGCAAAGTGCTTAACTGTGTTCTAAAACAGTAGGTGTTGTCCTGAGATACTGAAGGTCTGAACTTGGAAATACAGATCCCATCACTGGTTGATATGACCAAAACCTTGAAATCTGAGTTATGTTCTCAGAAGGTGGAAGCTTCCTCTGAACTGTGACTATATCTGCTCCTTAAACTGAGAGACCTCTGTGGTGTTAGTTGAAAACTATGGATACCTCACTAGTAGATTTTTGCTGCCAGGGCTCTGTCCTTTGTGCTTAGCCTGTTTTGCTTACCTTCAGTAATAACAGGACTTCTTCCTGGCTGAGAGCATTAGTAGGTATTAAGACACTGTAGAGCTTATAGTGTAATACATGATTGTGCAAGGCAAGAGGATAGCATATTCTGACCTAGGATATGATCAGGAAAACAATGAGAGAAAAAGTTCTGTGTTGAAGAAGGGGTGATATTGGCTTCTAACAGCTAAGGGACTGGTTCTGTATGTAGAGAATCCCTTGAGGTGTTTAGAAAAGTAAAACAGCCTGAGTTTAATCAGCAAATCAGAACTGAACCACAGATATTTTTTTACCTGTCAACAGGGTGCTGATCAAGCTGGTGAAACTGCCAGTGCACAGGATACACATACATGTGGTAATTTTTCTCAAAGTCGTGCAGGAGCAGCTCAACCGGGTGGTCACCAACCACAAGGCGCTTGTCATTCTGATTGATCTTTTTTACCTGAGCTCAACACAGAAATTGTTATTTTTTGTTTCAAGTTGAAGATCTGTCTTTAAGAGAACTATCTGGCAAGAAGGTGTTTTGGAGAAATGAAACTTGATAATAAAATACCCCTAGGGAAATGTGTTTTAGTGTTGGTGACCATATGCAGCATGAAAAGCTTGCCTTAGTAGTCCATGACATATTTGCTGCTGTCTTTGTCACCTTTGGCAGTAACGAGAAAGGAAATGAAATTCTTGTGGTTTAATTGTTGGACTCAGCTAAGGGGGGCAGTAGCCTCAGCGTGTTAGGAGATTAAACCAGTTTTATCACATCTTCTGTCCTGAGGCAAGCAATGCATGTTTTGGTGGGAAATAAACCATTTCAGAAGTCATCTAATTCATGCCATTTTGTATGAGATGTTCTGGGCTAGTCCCTATAACTGCATGGTCTTATTTGAAAAGGATTGCTGACCTTATTCCTTTGCTTTTCAGTTAGAATCCCAGAAGTGTTCAGGTCACGTTCATAATATTGAATAAGGATGTTCTTAAGCCAGTCTCGCATCCGGAGGGGAAATTGATTCACTTCATAATCAGTACAGGGGGGGATGTCTGTGCCAACGAGAAAAGTTTTTGTTAACAAGTCACCTGTTAAGTCCCCATTCAAGCATTTCTGAGATTTGAGATCTACTTCCAGTAAAAATTAGAATTGATGGAGCTGTTAATATATAAAATTTTGAATGTATCTAATGTGTTCAATTATAAATCTACAATTTTTTTAGTGCACGTGCTTAACCAGTTGTGCAAGCCACAACCTTTATATATCTGTGCAGCTTTTGAGCCTAATTGTGCAGTGAAGCTCTAAGCAGTCAGTTGCATGAAGGTAGAGCTTTTGACAGCAAAGGAAAACTCTGGCTGGGAATGCACTTTCCTCCTACCACATGCAGCAGTTGAAGAGGTTGGAAATCAGTTCTGCCTTTTAGATCCTGACTTCTGCATTTTGCATCCGAGTTTGGTGGATGTTTTTTGGTTTTTTGTTTTCCATGGGGGTTTGAGATGGACATTTTCATTTATTAACTCTCTGTAAACACTGTTTTTGTAGTCAAGGATTTACCAAAATCTTCAAAGGCTGTAGCGATAGGAACATATAAGACAGTGCAGGGGGAAGATAAGGTCAACAAAAAATTGGTGTAAGCGCAGGAGAGATGTCTAGGTTTCAGATAATTTTTAAACATGTTTAGGGTTTTGAAGACCTTAATTAGCAGATAATTGATGCACAAGTGGCAGATTACAGGAAGAAGGGTAATTTAGGGCTGGCAGATGTGTTAAAGCTACTGGCTCTTTATACCAAGCTGAATTCTTCAAAGGAAAAGAAGCTTACATTTGCAGGAACCCATATAGTCTAGGTGCAGGTGGCGTCCTATTTTTGTCCTTTCCAGTTCACATTTGGTGCCAAAGAGTTGACATGTGCCATCATAAGTCTTGTTATCTGTACCACAAACCTAGAGGAAGGAAAACCACCACCCCATCACTATGTTGAGAAAAATCCTTGTCACTCAGAGGCATTACAGTAATAAAAGCATCATTAACATGTGGTGAATACCACAGGGAGTACATGTGATCAGAAGTATTTCAATTAGTAGTTGTTGTATGCCCTCATGAGGACTAGTTGTCTGTACTTGTATGCCCAGTTATGCAACACTTCATATAGCCTCTGAGATGCTGTGGGATTATTTCACTGGATGTGTACTAAGCATGTGCTCTAAAATACCAAATGGATACATAGAATTTTTAGTGACAGGGAAAAGGTACAATCCCTGCGACTGAGTGAAGCAAGTCAGTTGTTGTGTTGTTACATGGGTTCATACTGCTCTCAAACCACACTCAGTGAGTTTGCGTGCATTATACTTATTTTTTCAATTACTGGAATCACTCAAACTCACTTGCATGCTTTTTAGGGTAGAACCATGCTAAATAATAGCAGGGGAATATGTTAGCTTGTGAACACTTTAGGTGGCTTTTCCCAGTCCTGTGCACTGGGTGAAATACTCACATGCTCATAGTCTTTGGTGGGAGGGCAAGCAGCAGGATCTTGGCAAATGCAGTGGGGTTTCCCTTGTTTGTCTGTATGACAGACTTTGCCTCTTTTGCAGTGGAAGTTCCGACATGTGTCTGGCAGTCCTAGCAGGAAAGAGGGACTATTAGAGATGATGGGATAAAGCCAAGTATTTGTCAGATACTAATGAGAACCAAAGCAAAACAGCCCAGCAGTATTCATCAAGAAGTTCAAATGCATTTTTAGGTTTGCATTTTTAAGTTTGTTATGAAGCTGGATCTTGTATTGAGTAAAACAAGCCAAACTTTAAATGAGAATTTTTGTGAGACTTCTAGTAGTCCCAGGTTTGAATTGGATGGGGAAATAATTTATTTATTTTTTTTTTTAGAAAAAGCTGTTTCTTCTGTAGGGACTGACATTCACTTCCAGACTTCCAGCTTCCTTTGGTGAAACATATCCCATCTGTCTTTGCTGAATCAAGCACTGGCCTTTGTCCTACTCCTACCTGAATTCAAGCTACTGTTCTGAAACTAAAAGCTCCCAGTGCAAGGTAAGCCCTATTTCTGTATAACTGACACAAAAATTTGTGCACTGCCTACAAATGTTTTTCACTAATGAATTACTAAATCCAAGGGAGTGTGGAAGTGATTCTCTGGGAACACAGGATTAGGCACAAGCACAGTTCAGTCACGTGAAATCCTGTGCTGCAAAAGGCAGAAAAGAAATGCAGACCAGCAGGTTCCCCAGCGGCAGAGAATTGGGAGTTACCATGACAGCTTTGCTTGGGGCTTACCAAGGAGAGCCTCCTCATTCTTGTTGCTGACACTTTCCATCTCACCATGGGAACTGTCTGTAGTCTTAACCTGCACAGTCACAGAGGCATAAGCAGAAAGTTGTGGTAAATCTTGGGAAGAAAACAATACTTGGCCTCATTTTTTTTCAGGTGCAAATACAGAGCTGACTGAGGCACTGTTTTCTCTGTTTTGCTATGCAAAATCTATGAGAAGACCATAAAGCCTCTGGTACTATTACCATGCTCTTGTTATTTGGGGAAAAAAATAGAGTAGGAGGTGGAGAGAGAGAGAAATGGGAGCTCAGTAAGGCCTGAGTTTCTTATAATTATTCTACTCTTGTCCTGCCTTTTCAAGCTGTTCACTTTTGTGGAGTAGCATTTAAAATCTTTGTGAGAGATGAGTGAACAGGCTGGCCTTGTAAGCTGGAGACTGGGTTTCAGGTTTTGCATCTGTGTATCTGTGTTTATTTGTGTGTTTCATTACACACCCCATTGGGTCTGGAGCTCTTATGTGAATGGTGTTCCCTTCCTTTCGGGTCCAATTCACCCAGGTGCTCTGGGTACAGTGACACAGCATGAACCAGAGGAATAGTGAGTGTAAGGGGAGATGAGACTTCTGCATATTAAGAAGTCACCTGTTTTTCTCCAACAGGTCATTTCAATCATCAGGAATTTAAATTTAGAACTGGTCCCTCTCCCCCTTTTTGTAGTACTCAAGTTTTATTTTTTTATAGGACTTCTTCCTGTTCTCCCTGTCTTCTTCTGCTAGGTCAAATTTCTCACTGTGTCTCTTGGTTTCCAGGTTAGTTGGCTGGAATCTCTCAGGAGTTTATCTAATTGCATGCTGTTCTCATGTTGCTGTCTTGACGTGTGTGATGGTCTTTGTGTTTTGTGTCTTTGTAACCAGTTTCTTCACCCCATTTCCCATCCTCTTCTTCCATGCTTTCCTCATCATCGCTTTCACTGTTTTTTTTTGGACAGGCCAACAGCATTTTTGTTATATTTCCACATGTTACGCTCATGATGAAGGCTGAAAGCACCCACTGGGTGTTCTGCGTGGCCTGGAAAGTGTTGGTTTGCCATGTTCCCATATTTCTCATGTTTCCTGAGCTGGTCATGCTCAGAGCTTGACTGTTCTCTGCTGCTGCTCCCAGAGTCACTCTCCTGGTTATCAGAATCCAAACCTAGTTTATTGTGCAGTGCAAGGAAATCGATGCTTTTCAGGCTGTTTTTCACTTGATGCTTGCTCCCAGTTCTTTCTTGTTTCCTCATGGTCTAGGGCCCATCCCTGTCTTCAGAGCCTGGTTTTAAGGGAGTAGGCAGGCAAATCACCCTTGTCTACATACCCTGTGTTCTCTTTCTTTGAAGCTTCTGGATGAATATATCCACTCTTGGAAAAAAATTTTTAAAAAGCGGATTAATAAATCTTAGGATTTATTTGAAGCTGATGCAGTGTTATTTTTGCCTTGTATTGCAAATCATGGCACTGGCTTTATTTGTTTTCTTTGTATGCGCTCCTCTTAAACTAGCCTAGAGCATGACATTCACAGCTGATGTGCCTTCTCTTTCTCAGAAAATCTGTTTATTTGTCCCTTCTTTTATTGATGGAGTTTCTGGAGAGGTCTGTGCAACTCTGTTTCAGAGACAGATGCATACAGGTATCTTGTGAACTCTCAGAATGCTTAATTAGTATTTTAGTCATAATCATAGGCACTGGTAGGCTGCAGTAATTATCACTTACCTCAGAGAAGGGGGATGCAAAACATAGCTTCCTGCACAGATAAGGGAAAAATAAGGGGCCTGGAAAAAGATGAGCAGGCAAAGAGAGAGTACCTTTCCCAAGGTGTCATGGTAGTAATTCCTGAGAAGTGCCCTGCATTGATTTTATAATCCATATATGAATCTACTTTGAGTCCAATATATCATTACTTCCTGGCTGAAGTCACCAGGAACTGTTGTGTGTGGTGACAATTATAAGATCAACAACAGATGTTTGAGTGGCTTTTTTTTTCTTAATCTGTCAAGACAATAGCAAAAGTGGCCCCTTCAGTGGAAATGGTTCAAATGCTTGAGGAGAAAGCAGGTATTAAAATGACTGCCAGGTCTTGCTGAAGCAATTACCTTTCTGCTGCTCTGTGTGTTTCTGAACAACACCTATGGATGTTCAGTGTTGCTTATTGCTTACAACAATATAGCACCTGATGCTGATATTTCTTAAAGCTTTTGGGAGGTTTAATTTGGGAAGAATGGGTCTTCTCATGTGGTCCATCCAAGTTGCTGGAATAGCTTTTTCCTTTAGGTTGACTGTTTTTTAACATAAATCAATTTGCCAACCAGTATATATGTGGCAATGTGTTTTTATATTTAAGATTAATAATGTAAGTTACTTCCTATTGTTTAAAGAACAAGAAGAGTACCTTTTCTGGAGTTTTCTGTCTGTGAATTCTGAGCTTGTGGTTTACAGGATGGGTCTAAAAAAGACACATATATGAATATCTGCGCATCCATAAACATAGAATATTCTCAGAATGGGAAATTAGGTGCCTGATAATAATAGCATGGTGAGGACTTACTGAAGTAGCAAAAACTGGTCCTACAAGACAAATGAAGAGGGCTACAGCCTTCATGTTTTCCAGATCTTGTAGAGGACAAAAGTTAATGGGATAGGGGCAGGGCTTAGAGGTTTCCTTTCTGTAAGAAACATGAAAACAAAACAAGTTAGGATTTGGGTATAATGACCTAGAAATGTCTGATGGAAGCAATGTAGTGGTTCCTGTAAATTGTTAAGTCTAGAGACCCACAAAATTGTTATGCAGTGTCCTGTAAACTCACATGTGAGACAAGCTTAACTAGAGGACATTTTAGTCTCAGTTCTTTGACAGTGATTAAGCTGTAGGCTGTGTTCACAAACTCGAGGTGGGTGTTACTGAGAGGCAGAGCTGTGAATGGACATAGGTTAATATTTAAATACTTGCAAATAGTTGTAAGTATTTATCCACCCCTATGAGATACCACTTCATGAAAAATGCCTCTTTTTTATTGAACTCTGAGGCAGTGCCTGCTTGTGGCACCCCTATGGCTGGCTGCTGCCCTCTGTGTCTGGTAGGAAGAATTAAGTGGTGAAATTCTGCTCAGCAGGTCTCCAAGCTCAGAAGTGCTGCCCAGGCTGCTTGAAGAAGCGGTGCAGTCCAGCTTTGGATGCAGTCCTGCTTCTGTGTTTTCTTGGAAATTGTCACCTGAAGTGTACACTTTTGGAAGATCCCTCTGTTAAACATTGTTTAATGTCATTATCTTTCCTTAATGAAGATCAAAATTCTCATTAGTGGGGCATGTCTTGTATGCAATCCATTTTTCCTTGCAGTTAGTCTCCAAATTACCTCTTGACTAATTATCTATTGTGTCTTTGGCATTCACAGTTAGTTGTCTAAGATGTTTTCAGAGGGAAGGGCAGACTACAACAAAAGCCAATAATGAGCACAAGCAGAATGCCTCACTGGGCTGGATAATGGACAGTCACTTCAGATCAAGGCAAGTGTGATTAGACTGAGGATTATGCAGGGCAATAATCCAATTTCATGTAAAGCCCTAAAAACTGCATACTGTGCTTTTTGAAGCCTTGCAAGTGACTGAGGAAAGAAGGATTTGAATGTCAGGTAGGCCATTTCTTTCTGCTGCTGGTGAGCAACACAGACCTGGGCGTGTCACTTAACTGAGTTTCCTTTTTTAAAACTCTTATTTGTCATATTTGTTTTGGTAAACTAGTTTGAGAGTTATAAATGAAAAGTTCTCCATGTTGTGTTTTATTTATAATTGCAATTTTCTAATTTGGCTTGTCTCTGTCTGTAAAAGTTGCCTCTACCACCTTTGCTCAAATAATCAAAAACTAGTCGGAATAAATCTGAGTTAAGGTGGCAGGACAGGGCTTTTGTATTTTCTTTTTAACAGCAAGCCCGCAGCAGCCCATAGGAAGTATAAGTCTTGAATTAAGTATTTGGACTTGAATAAGTGTTAAATTATTAGGGAAGCCTGACCACACTGACTGGAGTGTCCTATGATAGATTGTGAGATGGTATTTTTTACACTAAGTGGGAAGGCATTTCATTCTTGCTTTAATTTCCAAATATGTCCTAAAAAAGAGAATTTTTAAAAGCAAGCTTTTGTAACACGCAAGTTTAAGGGAACTGTCAGAAAGGAACGATTACACAAGAAGCTTTTTTAAAAAAATATAAGCAGGGAGACATCTCTCTGGGAAATGAAATCATTATACTCTGCAGGAGAATCTGTAGGAAGACCTAGCCAAAAGATGAATTGGAAAATTTCTTGTGTACGATGGGGTTTTTGACCAAGAAATGAGTAATCTAACAATACTTCATCTTAGGTTATTGAGCAAGCAATGCTAACAAGGGGTACTGGGTTTCCATGGCAATGAGGCTACAGGCTGCCATTCTAAGTGTCAGCAGTCGCTTGAAATACTAATCAATTACATGAATTTTTAATAAATGTATAAGTGTGATACTTTTAAATTACAACTGGTATAGCACATTCCTGTTTCCAAGATCTGTTTCAAAAGCCCTTTGTGAGAGCATGAGTACATTATACGTGTAGAAGCTGGTTCATGTGTGCACACACATAAAACTGAAAGGCAGATTTTTGAGGCAGATTTCTGATCTGACTAAGAGAAGAGATCACAAGAAGAAAAAAAAAATTAAAGCATTAAAACTATTTCACTCATTCTGTACCAGTAAATAGCTGATAATGAGAATTGATCCCTCTGATGTTGCCAGTTTTACAGCTGCAAAAGCCATCGGACATAAGTCCTTGATGGCTGACTGCAATAAGATCAAAACCAAACCAAAAGTATTTCAGGACAAGTTAAAACAATTTTTAACAAACCATTCACATTAACTTACTGTAATTGTTTAATCTCTTATGTTTCCTTTCTACAATTTCATTTTATACTTGTGTAGATCTTGTTAGATCTTGAGTTTTTAGAGTTTTGGTTTTGTTTGTTTGGTTTTTTTGGTTTTTTTTTTTGTTTGTTTTTTTTAAACAGAGCTGTCTGTAATTTAAGACCAGATCAAGTCACAATGAGCTGCTTTGATTTAATTTGAGGAGGATCAAAATGAGACTTACTTATTATGCAGAGCTATTTTGATATTAGTTGGTGGGTTTTGTCCTCTCCCAGATCCTAGATTTCTTTCAAGGGCTCCCTGTTTGGTACATGTTTTCACTAGGTCTACCAAAATGTTTCTGAAAGGTTCCTCCAAGACCAGCCAGTATTTCTCTCTCTTTCTTTTCCAGTATGAGAAAAGAAGGTGAATCTGTTTTTTTGGCCTTGTCTATTGGACTAAGGTTCTTAAATTGATATTTCAAGAGACTGTTGAAGTGTTGGGAAATTAGGTCACACCGTGGCTTTTAGCTGGACCACTGTATGGTTCCAAAGGAGGTGTGTGCTTTTCTTGGATCTTGTTGGCCCTAATGCTTTATTGTTTTGCAGGATCACTGGAAAAATTATTATTCCAGTGGTAATATAAGGGTTGTATTCCTAAACACAGTAACTACACATTGTTTTCTCTTAGAAAGGTCATTTTCTGTTCTAGACATAAACATCTGAAATGTGTTATCCTAGAAACAGACGACATTGTATGAAAACTTCAGCTATTTTATAGTCAGTGGAAAAAATTGCAGAGGGTTAGATATAAAGCATTCTGAAGTTTTAATTAAGAATAAAGAAGAAACAGTACCATAGCAGTAGAAGAGGTGCTCCTTCTTGGCCTGCCACTGATGTACTGGAAATCCTTGAGCCTTGCAAAATGTTGCTGCTTTTCCTGAGATGTGTTTTGGTGTCTGGAGTAGACCTTCTCAGTATGTGCCTTGTGCTGCAAGTGTCAGCGAAGGAGGATGGTATACTCTTTGGGTCTTGGTTGAACAAGGAATCCTCGGATTCCATGGGATGAGGTGGGGGGCAATGGGCTGGTGGAATTCTGGTGGATTAGTTGAATAAGAAAGACAGTTTAGTGCTCACGGGCTCGGGGCCAGTGGAGCTCAGCGGCTGTGTGGGAAAGACATATTTAGTGATTTGCAGGGAGGGGAACCAAAGGGAGCGGGTGCAAGAGTTTCTGCTGCATCAGCTGCTCCCAGAAGAGCTGTACCAAAGGATCTGCTGGGGCAGCCGCACTGTTGGCTGGGAAAGTGGAACACAGAGGATGCCAGTCCCTGCTGAACTGCCCAGTGTTGTTTCAGTATGCTGCACATGGTGCGTGTGAGCCTGCAAAAAGGTAGAAATTCTAAATTAGGTATGTAAAACCCAGTATTGGTTGGAAGCTCTTGCATAACTCTGAGGAGTTTGCTGTTTGGAAGCTGTTGCTATGGCTGTGCTGCCTGTTTGCCTTAGCGACAATTCAGAGTGAGCTGGTGAGGAGTGTGGAAACCTCCATGAGCCTCTGCAGTAGAGACTTTGTGGCTTCTGGTTCTGAAAGCAATTAATAAGTTTATTCTTTTTTTTTTTTTTTTTTTGGTCATCTCATTATTCCATAAAATGCTCCACCTGAACTAGAATACTTTCTGGGAAGTTGTCCAGAAATAGTGGAGGGGATGCACCAATATAAGAGCAAAGGCACTTCCGCACTTCCCGTAATAAAGGCAGCAATCCAGTCTCAAATTCCACATTCTGCCAACATCCTTTCTTCCTAAGGAGGACATTTTACATATTGTGTTGACATGATTGGAAGAGAGGTTGGAGCAAAATGAAATGAAGTGTGTGAATGGTAAGAACTGTAATGCAAATGCTGAAAATTCAGTCTCTTTAGATAGTATTTTAATTGGGTTTTTTTTAAAGTTACAGTTTTAGGGCTTCTCTTCTGTTCACACAAAAAGGTGTTGATTAGAAAAAATACAGTGAGAAATGTACAAAAATTTACCGTATTTTATGTGGCCAACTGTGAAGTTTATAGTTAATTAAAAAAAATTTTAAAAAACCCCAAAGAGCCTGAAAACAGAATTGAGCCCTCACTCTGTAGACCAAGCAGAAAACAACCCCTTTGACAAAAGTCCATGAGAAATTCTTTAAATCCTTTTCCCTTTTATCTCTGCTTCTCTGCCTGGAAACTAATCCATGCCTATTGGAGTTGAAATTCTGCTTGTCTGTCAGCCAGTTGGTGTCTGAAAGGAGTGGGCATTATTTCAGAACTTCCCATTTGTTTTTTCTTTTGTTGTGCATGCTGAAAAGATGATTGGTTTTATCTATTCAAAACTCTTTGTGCTGTACCATCAGATTAACTTTACTGGGTTATCAAAGATAAGTGGCTTTGCTGTGATTTTTCAATGTTTGAGAGATGGATGGGCTCTCAGCCAATAAAAGAAAACTGTTCAGGTGGCAACCCAGAGATTAGGACAAGTACAGCAATGTTAATTTTATGGCAACTAAATATTAACTCTTTTTGTCATAAGATTTTCTGATAATGGCTATTAACCTTGCCTTGAAGTTCTTAATTCACAGAAAAAAAAATGCCAGACTCTGAAGAACTGTGCAGAAACTTGAAGTGGAAATTTGTAGGAGTTTGAAGGTTATTATTGGAAAGCTGTATGTGATTTGTAGGCTTTGCCTGATTCTGCATTTAAGCAGCTTTATTGGGACTTACAGGACAGTGGGGAGGAAACATTTTGGTTTTGAGGATATTGAGGAATTATTGCTTATCAGAGCTGTTACATATTTACAAAATTCTTCATTAAGCAAAATTTTCTATCTTTGCTTTTGATGGCAAAATGCTTCTGTTGAGAACATCTCTGGTTGTTTTCTGATGTCAGTGAGAGGTCTGGGCTTGTCTTGGAGCCATCAGTCCTAGTGCTCCAGTCCTCAGCCAGTCCCACTGTGTCAGGCAGTGTGCTTTCTGGAAACCTTTTCAGTGGTGGATTAGTAATTTTCTCACCAGAAAGAGGTGCTGTGCTATCGAGGTGAAGTATGGGGGGGGAAGAGGGGAGGCAAGCAGTTGCTGAGCTAAATGAAAGGGAGGATATGCAACAAACAATAAAGATGAAACATAGAAGAAAGAAAACAGAGGAGTACAGGGAGGTGAAAAAAATTGATTTATCTGTCTCACTGTGGCATCTGCTAGACAGACACTTTAAACAAAGGAAGAAGAGCAAAACCTCAGAGGATTTTGTGTTTTATTTATTAATGGGCCTGTCTCTGGCAGCCATGATCTGTGAGTCTAACTGACTGTGGATTAGGCTCAAAAGACATTTGTTTTTATTGAAGCTGTCTGCACTTTTGCATGCTCAGTCCTGCCAAAGGGTTCATATCTCTGCCCACAAGAGAGTGGTGTTGAGCTATTGGCTTCCAGGCCACGTAGCAGGCTTCAACTTCCAGGATTTTAAAATAAAAAGGAAATATTTACATCAGTGCTCATTCTGATTTACAAATAAAGTTTGGCCGTTCCATCAAATGTGCTTTATCCCAAAATGAAAAGGTGTAAGCAAGGTGGAACTCAAGTGTTTTAGATAAAGAAACTGTGCACATATACTGGCTATTATATCGATATATTACCTAGCTATGTGTCTATGTGTTTCCTCTTTTTACTACAGAGGAAAAAACCCAGCAAAATGAACCAGAATACAACAGTCAGACATGAAACAGTTTGAGTCTGATTGCAGTCAGGGCTGATGTGTGTGTGCTGCGGAGTTCCAGGTGGGGAAGATCACAGTCTGCCAGGTGGTGTTGGGAGGGCTCTAAGCACATCCCTGGTTGCCTCTTAGCCATTAAATAAGTGATCAGGAAATTTAGGGACATCTCGGTGTAACTTCCTTAACAAAAGGTGCATCTGAAGCCTTTAATGAGCTGATGAAATGGCCTTCATTTAGATAACTGTATTAATTATTTAGATTCTCAAAAGATCACAGCCTGTAGCAACTGCCATTGGAAATGTTGGCAAATACTGCTTGTCCTTTCCTACTGGAAATAATTTTTGGTAGGGTTCATGTGGACCATAGAAGCATTTCATGGAGAGTTTAGTTTTCTTGAGAAAGGTAGAAAAACTGTTTGGAGACAGTGGTGGGGGTAGGAGGGAGCTGATGCCTCGGACTAGTTCTGTTCAGTTGTGCCACACCCCACTGGCGGTGGGGGCCTTCTATGCCTTATTTTTGGGGAGGCAGGAGAACGTCAGTTGTGGCTCTTTAGGTATCTTATAATTGTGATTCTGCCCAGGAAGTTTGCCCAAGTATTTTTGCATGCCTTTCTTTCTAAATTAACTTATCTACCAAAAATAAATCACTGATAATTATAGTAAATAAAATATATAGATGTGTACATAGACAAATATAAGGTATAACTCCTGGACTAAGTAATATTAGTACATTTCTCCTTTTTTCTTTCCTCAGAAAAAAGAAAGCTTGACTTCCTTTTGGAGGAGGCTTCTTGTGCTGAATTTGGAATTAAGTTTTTTATATTCTGGAAAATGAATTTTTGGCACCTTTTTTTTTTTACTCTAAAGGCTGCCCTTTTCTATAGTCTTTTTTGACTCCAAAGGCAATGCCTGGAGTTCTTTCAAGATTAGCAAGCATCTCTGGAGCTTAATAATAAATGCATATGAGCTGCTGATGACTGTATTAAAATTGAGTTATCTCCCAAGAGCTTTATATTGAAAAATATAGTGTGGCTTTTCATTAAAAACTTTTAAAAAATCACAGAGACATGAAGTTAAAGGTCTTCCTATTTGTTCATTTTGTGGCCTGCTACATGGTCAGTTCTGCATCTAAAATCAGGTTCTCTTGAATACAGATGATGGGGTTGCAATTAATGTTTTGCTCTAATCCAGGAGCCCTCCATCACCAGTGTTTTATTCCATTCAGCAGCAGTTCTGCCTACTTCCACATTACAATTCCTTTACTTTATTGCACTGAGTTTTCCAGCCCTTCAGCAATCTCAGTTAGTCAAAACTCTGTTGTGGCTTTTTATTTCTTATTCTACCTGTGTTAAATGCTGTACGGGATGCAAATCTCTCTGTGATTTTCATGATGCCTGGGAAGACAAAAAGTGCCAGGCAGAGCTCCAATTCCCTGGATGTATGGAATGAGTCATGCTTCCCAGTGTGCGGAAAGCAACTCCAAACTGGGCCGAGGTTCTAGTACAGCTCCCCCTGTGCTGCTGCTATATCAGGCTTTGTCTGTGATGCAGTCAGGGTGTTAGAGACTCTCATCCCTCTCTCCTGAGAGCTGCTGCTCTGAACTGTGTCATGCTTGACCACAGTGCCTGCATAGGTTGAAATTATATGTTTAAAAAGGAGGGAGAAAAATAAACATCTTGCCCAGCTGGGGAACATTTGAGTCCCATTGGGGAAGAGCTATTTTAAAGCTCAGACTGAAAGATGTCTATTTTTGCCCTTCAGCCAGACAGACTCAGCTAATGGTCTAAATTGTTCAAACCATTTTCTTGACCAAATTCTTAAAAAGAGGAACAAAAATGAGCAGGAAGAGTCCTTAAGCCAGCAAGAGGTAGACAGGGCTCAAACCTGAAAAGATCTTATCTATACCCTTCTGTTCTTTGGGGTAGTAGAGATATGCTTTATTTTTATTGTTGTAGTATGCATTTGCTTTAATAATGAGCCAAAGAGATTAAGTTCAGTGTGAGGATTATAAGAGCAATACTGCTGAAAACACATTGGGGAGGTTGTGCAATCTCCAGGTGTCTCTCAAGAGCAGGTTCTTATTTCACTTAATCATTTCAGATGCACAGCATGGCTGGAGGCTTTCGGGGAAGTGTAACCCAGCTAGGACTGCTCATTGTGACTCATCTTCCTTGTTTCTGATGTTCTGCTGAGCACTTTCCATAAAACTGCCTGTGTAGATGGGTTTAAATCTTAGGATAGGGGAAAAACAAGTTTTATATTATGCATGGGTGCCATTTCATTGGATTTCCAACTTGACTGCCCCATGAAGTAGCTCTGCAGCTGTTTGGGAGCACCATGAAGCAAATATAAGTGGGGGAAAAAGCCAAGTCCACTTGTGATGGGGAATCTGATGTAAAAAGTGTGTCAATACACACAAAGGAGATTGTCGAGGTTGTTTATTTAATGAATGCTGTGATCTTTGGTGATGACAGAACGCAATGAAGCTGGTGAAGGGTCTGGAGCACAAGTCTGTTGAGGAATGGCTGAGGGAGCTAGGGGTGTTTAGCCTGGAAAAAAAGGAGGCTCAAGGGAAATCTTATCAGTCTCTAAAACTGCCTGAAAGGAGGGTATAGCCAGGTGGGGGTCAGTCTCTTCTCCCCAGCAACTAGCAACAGGACAAGAAGACTACCTTCAGCTGTGCCAGGGGAGGTTTAGGTTGTAAATTAGGAAGAATTTATTCACAAGAAAGGGTGATTGGACACTGGAGTGGGCTGCCCAGGGATATGGTGGGTCACCATCACTGGAGCTGTTTGTGGAAAGAATGAGTATGGCACTCGGTGCCATGGTCTGGTTGGCATGGTGGTGTTTTGTCACAGGTTGGATTTGATGATTGCTGAGGTCTTTTCCAGCCTATGTGATTCTGTGACAAGCAGCAAAGCCTTGGTCCATAAGGAGACAAGGATTGTGAAACACTGCAATTAATCTGTTCCTTGTTATTTCAGGAACAGCATGGTCTTAGCATGGAGTGTCACCCTCTCCTGTCATGGTCCTGGTTCTGCTGATATTCCTTATAGTGTGTGACTTGTTTCAGCTCTAATGCTGGGTCTGTCTTCCTCAGGAATCAGAAAAACCCAAGTGTGATTTTGCACAGCTGAATGAGCCTGTCCTGCTCCTTGGCCTTTCTTACCCTGCTTCCAAGTCAGCATTTCAGAGAGCTTCCCTCACCTCTGGGAGCTTGGGGACAGCAGTTCTTGGGGCATTTTGGCTTGGCTGTGGACAGCTAGGCATTTCCCTGAATCAGAAAGCTACTTTTAGGATTTTCAGGGCACAGGAGAGTTTTGTTACCCTCCCTATGGCATTGTGTCCCCAGTTTCTGGCTGATTGCTCCCCTCTTCCGTCAGGTTTTTCCGCTTGCTTCATGCATTGTCAACTCTATGCAACTGCCTGTTCCTCAAATAGAAGTAAATACTGAGGAGAGTGTGTTATTCGTGCCAGCACAAAGGTCAGGCTACTATCAAACCTGCCATCTGCATGTGTGATGTCTTACAGCCTCTCGAAAGACAAAAACGGGGCTGTGGGTGAGTGGGTGTAATGTCTGTTGTTCAGCCAGCCAGGGGTTTAAAAATACTACTTGTGAATGACCCGATGAGAGTAGTTTTAGAAGGCAATCCAAGTTCAGTGCGTTTCAGTTCTCTGATGGGAAAGATATTTGAAGAGGTGTTTATATCAAAACAAAATTTACTAAACAAGAAGGGAACGGGACACTGAGGGGAGATAAATATCCATGGTGGAGTGGCTGGTGGCTTTCACTGCAGTCCTAATGCCAGTTTGGGGTCGCTCAGGACACTGGATTTGTACTGGGGAGAGGGGAGCAAAGGGGCAATGAGATGGGTGATCAAGGACTGGTTTTCATTTCCAAGCACCCTTCTCTAGTGCTGTAGCAACAACTTCTGTCTGTATGAGTTATGCTAATTTCAGTGCTGAAAAATCCAAAAATAGCAGAGGAGAGAGGAATCAAATTATAGTTTTTCCATGGGATGAGGTAGTGGGAAGGAAAAGGATGCTGTACCTTCTCCCTGTGTGGGCATGGGTGCCTGTCTCCCTGTGCTCAGAAGGAAGCAGGACTCAAACTGGGAGCAAGCCAAGCGCTTGTGTGGAAGTACCACCTTGTAGAGATCCCTGGCTGTTGCCTGCTTTGCCCAAGAAATTAATCTCCTGAGGTCCACAGCCATTAAAGAACAGCCTGTCAGCAGCATCCCACATTGTGTAGCGCAAGATCTCCATGGCCACCATTTCAGGATCCAATCATTACAGAAAAGGAAAGAAAGGATAATAGCTTGGAATATTTCTACATTTAAAATTCTCAATAATACTATATATTTTCTAGTTTCTTTGTTATCCCCTAAAGGCTGAAGTTTCAGCCCAAGTTTTGGTGAGCTTTGCATCACTCTGGGGTGTGCAGTGCCTAGCCCATGCCCAACTCTTGCTCCCACATGTCAGCCCCTCTGTGCTGCATCCCACACCTCCATGGAGCATTTCCCTGTCCTGCACCACTGTGATGGAATCATGACTATTTGCCCCTTGTTGGCGGTGGGGCCGTCCTGATACAGTACAGCAAGGGCTGGGTTTGTTAATGAGAAATGGCTTTTCTGGGAAATGTCACAACCTGAGTGGGGTTTGATGATGCCTCTTTGAGTGCACTAATGCTCAGCTAGCTCACACTGGCTTTGTTTTGGGTTTTGGTTTCATTGAAAGGAAAAAAAAGGGGGAAGTGAATCAAATGGAAACCTCCCTTTATTCTATTTATTTTTCAGTTGGAGGGAACGGAAAGATTTGAGCTTACCTGCTGGAGCACATTAGTCATATGAAGAGATGATGGCTGTGGTCATGGGCAAGATTTGAACATGGGCTGGCTAGTGAAGTGCTTAAGCCCACAGTGCTGAGAGGATTATGGGTGAGATGGATCATTTTTTGTGATTCTGGCCTGATTTCTTCAATAAGGAGAGCCAAGACCCTGCTGAAGGTGAAAAGGATGCCCTGGCACATAAGCTGGGGTGATGCTTCCAGCAGTCCTGTGTGGTTGGGCAGACAAAGGAAGTCCTTTCATGGCTTTGCATTACCATTTGTGTTGGTTCTGGAGGGGAGCCTGGTGGAAGACAGAGGTGGTGATGCTACTTCGTCGTAGAAAGCCACAAAGTCTACCATGTAATTACATCTGGGCAGAGCAGGGCTGCTCCCACAGCACAGTTACGTATGTGACTGGAGCAGACAGTGCTGGAATTTGCAGAGATGTCAGGAGTCAGAAATACTAGAAACCCTCAGGAAAGGTTTTGTCAATAACCGAAGCCCTGAAGTTACTAAAAAAATATGGAGGGGAGCTTTGTGTTCCTGCTCCTGCTGTGGGACCTTGCAGGAAGGGAACAGGCAGCACATGTTCTTGACCGTGCTTCCCCAGACAGCACCTTGCTCTCATTTGTTTGCATCAGTCTTCCTGCTTGCATATCAAACATATTTTTACATCTTTTTTTTTGTGACTGGTTATGCAAAATCAAATTGCACAAGAGTCAATGCTTACCCAGTACTCATTTTTTATAAGCTTTTTTTTTAAGATTCCTGCTTCTAATCTCCTGTGTAATAATCTTTTGTGCATTCAGCATTCAGAAACAAAACCACCAGTAATGAGAGAGTATTCCAGCAGAAATAGTGAAGAGGAACTAGACTGAGTCAAAAGGTATTGATTAGCATGTGCAATCACACATATGCAGCTGCTTTGAGGTATACCATTGAATTCTACTGGAAGTTTAACAGAGTTGTGTAAGAATTCATCTGTCATTTACAGCTGTTCATTTAAGGTGATTGGTATGAAATTACAAAGAACAACCTGGGAGGTGTAGGGGGGAAGGTTAGGAAGTTTTATTTATCGATAAATTAAACAAGGAAGAGTGTTAAAGTCATCATGGAAGAGTGAAGGCTGGATTCAGCCTTTAAGACTGGTATCTGAATTGGGTGAATTGACTACTGAGGGAATAAGTTGAAGATCTCATAAATGTAGATCTTAAAAGCAATCAGCTTCAATTCCTACTGCATCCCTGTAAAAGTGGAGCAGAAATGCAGATCCCTGCCTTAGGATCCGGGGTGGCTGCTGTCAGTTGCCACGGTGATGTTCCTGTGCTGTATTTTAGGGTGCTGGCAGTCAGCTGTGCACAGCTTCGCTGGGAAGTGCACACCAGCGTTTTGGCTGCTGGCTGAATCCTTATACAGGTTTGTCACCAGCAATCCCACATACTGTTTTCAGGAAAACAACATCCAGTAAGCAATTCCAGATTTTTCTTTGTTGCTCTGATATTCAGAACACGCTTATACTTCTTAAGCTTGGCCTACCCCTTCTCCCAGTATTTAACGACCTTTTTAGGAGCCATGGAAAACCAAGAAACATCTCCTTGGATTTAATACTTGTTTCTTGCGGAAAAGCACTTTATCATAAGCATGTAGATTCCTGTATAGAGTAGCTTCTATGGGATTTTTGTTGCATAGACCTTTGTGCAATATGGAATATTGTGGAAGATGTGGGTACAGCACTCACATAATAATAGTTAATAAAAAGTTAAATAGTGAACCAAATGAAAGTCACCAGATGTGTGATGTGCTATGCTTTTATTTTCTGAGGTTATATTACCTGAGACTTCTCTGGCTTTGTGAGTTGTTTGGCATTGCTTGGGTTTTGGTAGTGTGGTAGTGAGGGGTTGAGGGGTTTCAGGTTTGGTATTTTTTTGGTGGTGGTGGTGTGAGTTTTTTTGTGTGTTTGGTGGTTTTTTGACTTTTTTTTTTTTTTTTTTTTTTTTCCTTATATTATTTTTTTAAAGTTATTGGGATTTTGAGGATTCAAATGTCCTTTGGAGGTATGAACCAAATTGCTGATGATCTCTTGCTCAGAGCTGCGCTGATCGTGTCAGTTTTTCCAGGCTCCCAGGAGACTGTGGTAGTGCTTCCTGTCCAGCTACACCGAGCAGCAATAAATTTAGCCCAAGTGAGCCATAATGACAGTACATGAATCAGAGGACTCCTGACCACTCTCCAAGAGGGTCTGGCTCTCCATACAGACATCTTCATCCCTTGAGCTGCCAGCCCTGTCCTGACTTCTCTGCTCCCTCTGGGTAGCTTGTGCCTCCTCATTACCCGTTTGTACTTCTTCCACCAGTCGTTTTCTTCTGATGTTTTTTCCCCTCCAACAAGAAATCAGGGTGCTGTGACTCAGGAGACAGAAACACACCTGACCTGCACAAACAGCACAACTGCCCCTATGTCACCCTGAGCAGTTCACTGATGTGATCAGGGGCAAGGCTGGCCCCTGATCGTTGCTATATTTTCCTTCCTGAGAGCACTGACACTATGCTGCTTTCCAGATCTTTGCAATTCTCATTGGATGGAAGCAAGCACAGGGTGAAAGCTGAAGAAAGCTTTTCATATTAAGGCTGTGTTATTGTTTCACTTCCAGCTTGTGATTGACAAATACTTACTGCTCCCACCTCCCAAGGGGTTGAACTGTGAGCAGGAAGTGATTGTAAAAGATATTGTACTCTGAATCAGATGCGAGGAGCTGTAGTTACTCTCTAGTGTCTCTATGATGACTGCTGTCAGTGCTGAGCTACTGACAGCCCAGTGTCACTGGAGCTACCTGGTAGCTGTGCCAGCATTGTCAAAACAGGTCCCTGCTGTGAGGCAGAGCTGAGATTCTGTCCCTGCCCTTATTTTGACTGATGCAGTAGTGCCTGTGTGCAGGAAGGTGTGTTGGATCTGAAAGTAGCCAGGCAGAAATGAGACATCCTTATCCACATCTGATGAAGTCACAGCCTCAAATTAGTGAATTCAGCCAAGTTGATGGATGAATATAGATTTATAGGACCTGACAATCCAGTCACACACATCTGGGAGGGATGGCACAAAGCACCTGCCCAGCCATGAGCTCCAGCTGCAGTGGGCATGATGTGGATAGCAGTTATTGCTCCATGTGTTTTGCTTTGGCAAAAGTGGCACAGAGCAGGTACAACGCCTGTGAGACTTTGCCCCAACAGACCATCGGGGTGATAAGAGGGTTTTGCTGGAGGTCATTGCTCAGAGTAGGATGGTAGAAAAATGCTATAAATAGACATATATAGAGTGTGAGGCTGGCACAGGAGGCGGGAAGTGAGAGATTTTGGGAGCTTGCTTTGCATAGGTTTTGGGAAAAGGCATGGTGCATCTTGTGAGTAGGATAAGGTCGGCACCTCCCTTTGACCGTGTCACAGAGACTTCAAACAATCTGTGATGGTCTGAAATAGATGCCTGAAATAGAGCAAATGGTGCCTTTAAAGTGCTTTTTTTCCTGGCTGTAGAGGAAACTCCATGGGGGACATGGAATGATCCTGTGCTGACAGGACGCCAGGGGAGAGGGCTGTTGATCTTATCCAGAGGTCTAGCATTAGCAGGTGCCTTGTGTGTGTCTGTATTTCAGGGCCCCTGGATTTAGGCTCCTGTGAGATGGTCTTTTCCAGCAAGGAGAACTAGCAAATTTGAGAGGCTTAGAAGAAATCAAGCCTGTGTATGGCTCTGTGCTGTGTCAAACATGCTGGTAGTTCTATATCACAGCATTTGTAGCTATGGGGCTTACTCCCAGAAGGAGTTGGAATATCAGTGTTGCTCTTCAAACACTTATTTCATCATTAGCTACTGGGCTCTGTGTCATGTTAATGCTGCCAATCGCAGACAATGTTTACTCAGGTAACAAAATGAAACTGTGTTATAACGCCTGTCCCCAGAAAGTGTGGGGGAAAGGGATTTGGATTTGGATCTGACCATAAGGTAGGAGCTGGTGCTGAGTGTTTGGTTGAGTGCTAAGGACATGTGCCTTGGGTCCTGCTCTCATCCTAGTCTTTCCTACTCCCCTCATTCATTGGTCCTTTTCCTTTTGATGGTGCTGTAAAAATCCTTAAGTCTACTCAGGAGAGAAGTGCACCAGCAACATTAATATTATTAAAATACCCTGGACTGGAAAAAAAAAAGAGGGAACAGTGGTTTTTTTCAACACTATTTAGTTCTTGAGTTTTTGATGCTGAGCTGTCTCAATCAGTGGAGGAGAGCAGCTGTTATGTTCTTCCTCTGCCAGCTGGCTGGCTGTAGTGATTTGGTGTCTCTTATCCCTCCTGCTGTCTGCACTCATTTCTTTCCTCTGTTCTCATGAACACTACGCAGTCCAGACTGTCAAAGGGAGGAGTGATATTCCTGCATCTTCTTACCAGCCCTGCCAGTTTTCTAGTTTCTGACTTATCCACATGCTCCCTGGTAGTCTGAGGGTGCCAACTTTAGGCTGGCCAGGCTTCCCCCATCTTCCTTCCAAGGACAGAGCATCTTGGTAGGGTAGGACTTGGGGAAATACCCAGTGGCATTTAAAACACCCAACAGACAGCTGCTGCTCCCCTCCTCAATCCATTTCTCACCTGTGATGTAACAACAATAATCCTTAATATTATTTTTTCTTTATAAAGTAAATTGTAAGGTTGCAATATGTGGGCTGGGGTTTCCTTTCCTTGAAAAACACAGGCAGATCTGCTTGGGCAATCTGGTAATGCTGTAGGATGATCTCTGGAAGGGATTTGGGGCACAGACCTCATCAATGGACCCAGGGCTATTGGAGATTACAGGGATGTAGGTCAGGTCAGTGTGCTGTCAGTGAGCATTGTTGGGGGTGCTGGTGCTGCAGGTGTTTCAGGGCTGTTGCAAAGGAGGAAAGTGACCTTGGGGTAGTGGCTGGTGGGGCAATGGGTGATGTGTTATAAAAGAGCCGGGCATGCAGAGCTTGGTGTTTATCTCTTTCTTGCACCACAGCACCTGAATATGAGGCACCACCAGATCTTTGGGGACTAAGTTAAATGCAGGTTTGACATTAGAAAAAAACAAAAAACAAAAAAACAAAAACATGGTAATTGTTGGAGGTGCTTAAAAAAGGTTGGCAACATGAACTCATGTCTGGCTGGGGACAGGGGTATAATTTTGACACAGGTCAAAAGGAAAATACATCCCACGGTATCTGCATCAGGGATCAGGTGGGGAAGAAGAGGGAAAACATCTGCTGTAGGTATGGGCACAGGAATGAGTGGCTTGATGGTGACCATCTTGAGGCCAAGTGGTTGTGGGGAAAGCAGTGGGGCCACAGTGGCACTGGGGCCTCCCTGCATGGGGTGCAGGAGGAGGGAGAAAAATTATATTCATCACATTCCATACCTTGCAGTCCTCGCAGGACAGACACACATGGACTGTGGGCTGGTAATGAGGGGGGGAACAGCAGGAGATTGTGAGGATGAAATTACACCCAGCAGCAGACTGACATGTCTGGTTTCACAAGATGCTCTGTCCAGCACGAGTCATGCCCTCTGGGTGCTGTTTTCTACAGCCTGAGCTAATTCAGATAACTTGCAGTTTACAGACCCCTGGCTCAATCCTGACCCTGCCCAAGTTTCCTTCAGTCATTTATTTCACAATGCCAGCATCTCCTGTGAATGTCAGCAAAGCTGCAACTCTGTCCATGTACCCCTGGCACGTATTGTGGCCTGAGTTTTCCAGAGCAGAGGTAGCATCCCCTCCCTGTCCAGCAGCTGGAAGGAGCACTGGAATGCTACACTCAATGCAGAGCGTGTGATGCTCCCTATACACTTCCATTTAGTATTTCCCTTCTTCCTGGTACAAGTACATGTGTGGGCATGAAAATAAGATGAGTACTCTCTTTCTAGGGTGGTTTTGTGCTCCTGCCCCAAGGTACAGGATAGGGCTGAGACCTGGCAGGGAAATGGTCCCTGTGCGTTTCAACACTCTGGCCCATGGCACAGGGAAAACTCTGCTCCCAAGGTTAGGTTGCACAGGTAAGGAGGATGTCATCCCTGGGATGGGGTCCAATGCTTGGCGTGGGTGATGCTGTAGTTGTTTGCATGTGTCATGGAGGGAAGTGTGTGAATGGGATAAATTTAGCAGTCAAAACACAGGGCCAGAACAGTCTGTCATTAACTGCCCTCCCATCTCATCATCCTGCAACCACAAGGAGCTTTTTTAGGGCTGGTGTTGTGGCAGAGGCCAGAGGAAGTGTGGGAGGCCAGTTCCTGGTGACACCTCCAGGCGCAGCAGCGCTGCCCGATGGCGCCATTGGCTGCCCCCGGCCCGGGGCTGGCAGTAACCAGCAGTTAAATGCCTGCCCGGCCACCCTGGGACACACAGCCTGGAGCATTCCAACACAGACAACCAGTTCATCCCTTCCCCAGCACCAGGAGACGCAGGCTTGCATCACACCTTGAGGTAAAGGTCTTGGTTTCATTGGGTTGATCTGGCATTGCCTGGAGGGAAAATGGCAATGTTTGGGAAAAGGGGTTGAAGATTTCCTCACAAGTTTTGGTTGAAAGCAGGAGGCTTATCATCTGGGATGTAGGTGTTGCTTCATCAGGGAAGAAATTAGAAGTGTGGTCGTTCCAGCATGTTTTGGGTGCAGGGTGATGTTCAGTGTCTTTAGTGTATCCCAAAAGGAAGAGATGCTGAGCTGGGCTTAAAGAATGGAAAATGAGAGCAGAGCTGGAGGAAAGCCCCCACTGCTTTATCTGCCTGCCAAGCAGCAGTGCTACTGGGGTGCCTACCCAGAGGGCTCTGGAGATGCAGCTCTCTATGGCGTTACCTCATTGGGATGCTCCACTTTGGAATGGTAGGACATTTTATGAGGCTGTGGGGACCACTCCAGGTGGGAGGTGCAGCTCTGCAGCCATGGTCTCACAGTGCTGCCCATCTGAGGTGTAGGCTCCTGTCACAACCTCTGAGCTCAGCTGAGTGGTGACATTACTATTGGAACAGGAAACTTAGGAGAGCTTTCCTGCTCCGAAATGATGCTCAGACAAAAAATCTGCCAGTACATGGCTGGGTATTCTAAATCCCAAACTAAAGGGAGATTTCTGCCCAGAAGGTGCCGGGAAGTGGCACAAGGACAAATCCCTGGCTTGTTTGATGACATGCCAGGCTTGAGCACTGTGATTTGGGAGGGCTTTGTGGGACCAGGTTCCAACCAGACGCACATACAAAAGCTTTGCTCTAGCCTGCAAATATTTCATTCGTTGTTGCAGCCACAGGAACCACGACTGACATGAGGGCTGCATTCCTGGTGCTGCTCCTATGGGCTGTGGCCTGTGCATACCCTGTAAGTACCCCCTGGACTGACACTCCCACCCCAAACCCCTTGGTTTTGCCCAGGCAAGGCACACTGATCACTGATCAAATGTCTCCTGGATGTGTCTAGGTGCCTGGCCATGAACCCACCTACCCCAGCGCCCTCCGGGAGGTAAGCCACAAGTGCCCCTGTCCCACAGGGAGCAGCCCGTCAGGGAGCAAGTTTGGGATGGGGAGCCAGCCCTGGGCAGGCATTCTTGGACCAGGAAACTAGGAGGGATCTGCTGCTTCTATGTGTCTTTGAGCTTTGTCTGCCTGCTCGGTCTTTTCAAACTGGGTTGGTTTCAACCTGTTTTGACTTGCCTCCCTCTAAAAGTTCCCAGTTTGCCTGACCCCTTTTGCTGTGCTGGCCCTGAAAAAGGAGTTTCTGTGCTCTGAACTAGCCCAGCTTGGGCTTTTCTGGGCTGCTATTTTGTTGGTGGCTACCATTTTACTTTGTATCTGCAGAAATAACTAAAGGACTGAGATGCAAGAAATAGAAAAGATGAGCTCTTGCATGGCTTGGGAGTGAGGTCCTGCAGCAGCAGCAGCAGTAAATGTACTGTGGTTGGTGTTTAATAAACCAAAAGCACCATGTCATATTTTGCCTCCAGGATACCGCAAATGAAGATTACATCGGCAAGCTGGGCAACCGCCTAGATGGCAGACATCATCCTGCCAGTCCAGAGACAGGGGAAAATGCACTTGCCAGGGACCTGGCGGGTGGGAATGCTGTGGATGAGGAGCTGGGTGAGCTCAGTGGCCAAGATGTTGGAGGTCGAGTTGGGCTGGCTCAGCACGTGAACCAGGTGGACCATGAAGACATGAGTGCCCACAATGGGAATGACCTTGGTTTCCTGGTGAGTGAGTGAGTGGAGAGGAATGTTTTGTTCTGCCAGGAAAGCTCCCTTGTCCCCAAAGCTGGCATTGGTCAAGGCTGTGCTTGGCTTTGCATTCATCTGTTTGTCACCTCCTTAGGAGGTGGATGCACGCGACACTGATGATGCTGACAATGGAGACCACTACGGCACCAGAGCCAATGGGTTTCCCTCCCATGGCGGCGGGTTCCTGGACGAGGAGGATGACAGTGGGGACGACACCTTCTATGCCAATGGGGAAGAAGAGAGGGGTGAAGGCCCTACCTATGTGGCTGGTGCTGATGGGGCAGGGGAACATGAGCATGATGCTGGCCGTGGGGATGCCGGGGCTGGCGTGGGGCACAGCAGCAGCAGCAGCAGCGAGAGCATTGGGGCAGACCACCGACGCTACAGGAACCATGGCTTTGGGCACACCTACAGGCACAGAGGGGCCAGCAGCAGCAGCCAGGAGGAGGAGAGCTATGACTTCCAGGATGAAGCCATGCAGGGGGATGATCCCTCTGTCTTTGATGGCCCAGGCAGCAGCTACAGGATGCGCCACGCTGGCCCTCACGCTCTGGGGAGCAGTGGGGAGAGTGCCCAAGGGGCTAGCTCCCACCGCTGGGAGGAGGGTGACAGTGGGTCCCCTGAGGTGGAGGATGGTGACTCTGGAGAAGACAGCCCATCTGTGGAGAACAATAGTCAGTCAGAAGAGCCTGTTGACAGCCAGTCAGAGGAAAAAAGCTCCAGCCACTCCAGGGGGGATGGGGATGGGGAGGACAGCCCCTCCAGGGAAGATGAGGACAGTGAGTCCAGGGAGACCACTGATGAGCAGTCAGATGAAGAGCCAGGGGAGACCCCAGAGGTGGTGAGAACCTTGAATGAGCACAGCAACAGTCAAACCTGGGAAGGTCAGGAGGACTGGGATTCTGCTGAGGACAGGAGTGTGCTGTCCACACCTGACAGTGAGTCCAGGGAAGAAGAGAGTGAACTGAGAAAATCCAGGGAAGATGATGATGACCAGAGCCATTCCACTGTGGAGGAGTCAGAGGAGGATGAGAATGACTCTGTGCCAAGCATATCAGCTGAGAGCCCAGAGGTACCAGAGGATGAGAGCAGCCCAGAGGACGACAGCAGCCCAGAGGACAACACAGGTGAGGACAGCAGGTCCACAGAGAGTGACAATAGCAACACCCAGGAAGATGAGGATGACATGGAGAGCCACTCCCAGGAGGATGCCACTCGTGAGTTCAGCAGCCACGGGGATGACAGCTCCCTGCAGAGCCTGGAGAGTGGGGGCCACAAGCAGCGGCTGGGCACCCTCCGCCACAGACCTGCTGTTGACTATGATGACAATGACTGCCAGGACGGGTACTGACCTGTGCCCCATGGCCTCAGCGGCATGAAGGGTGTGGGGGGAGGAGGGGTTAATTTATTTGCCATATAGCCTGGTTGACTTCTCAAGAAGTGGTTAAAATGGAGTGGTTAAAATGGAGTGGTTAATGCTGTGGTTAAAATGGAGTTGGGTTTGCCAGAGCTAGGCCTGGGCATGCTACACAGGGAATGAAAGGGTTGCCAGGCACAGGGAAAACACCAAACCACAGCAAGAAAGGGTATTTTCTGTATCAAACTGAAGAGCAGCTGTGAGCTGTGAGTGCCGGCAGGGTGATGCTGCCCACTTGCCTGAGGGACACAGTTGGTGGCTTGGCACTTCTGGGCATGCTGGGCAGGTCCCTGTGTTCACCCCTTGTGTTTACCTACCCCTGCCCTAAACACATCTGCCCAGACTCCAGTTGGAACTTTCCATTAACTCTATGTCCAGCACATAAAAAGGAAAAGCTACAGCTGGTGTGCACATGTTGTGCATGGGCACAGCAGGGTGTGAAGTATCACTTCAGGATGGGATGTATGTAATATTTTTATTATTTTGTAAGAAATGTACAGAAAACATTATAGTGTATCCTTTTTGCACTTGTATTTCAAAGCTGAAATATACCCTTTTGATTTCTTTAATCACCATTAAAACCACGAAACTCCACTGTAGTGTGGTTTGAGGTGTTGCTGTTTTTTTCTCCTGAGTGTGTCAGGGTCTGCAATTTGGGGCTGGACCAGAAGTAGCAGGAAGCAAAGGGCAGGATATTTGTGTGGAGAGCCACAGCATGCCAGGAAGAGGGGGAAAGAAAAAGCTGAGGGTGTTCCCACTCCCTCTATTTCCAGGTGCCCCAAAGGCCACCCCTGCCCTTTGGTGAACCTGCAGTGGAGTGGAAAATCTGGCTGATGACCCCAGTGAGCTGGGCCTGAGGCTTTGCTATATTAGGGCCATCACCTGCTCTTCCTGAGGTGTTGGAAAGGTGTCCCAGGGCATGAGGACTCTTCTGGTCCACTGGCTTTGTGTGCCCATGGTGGAGCCTGATACCAGGTTCCCTGCAGCAGAGATACAGGTGAGCAAGGTTAAGGTGTTACCATGCGTAAAGCCTGTTTTACTCTTTGTGACATTTTGTTTTTTCCTCCTATCATCAAATAAACAACATGTTATTTAAAATCACATTATTTTAAATGCCACCCAGGCCCTTCTTCCTTGTTCACATGTGCAAGAAAAGCAGTACAATGTGGGTTTTGATGCTGAAGGTGAAACCTTGGGCTGTTGTGTTACTGTGCAGTTTTACAGCATGGAGTTTTGGCTCTGCAGGGGACAATCCCCAAGGGGCCAGGGTGAGTGGGTACATTCCCTTCAGCTGTCAAGTCTTAGGGGTGTGTGCCACTGCTGAGCATTGCAGTACCAAATTCAAGAACCAGTAAAAGAATGAAATCTTTTTCTGCTACTTATAGCAGAACCACACTTAATTTGTAGCCTGTTTCCACCACTTGAAGGCTGGGAGCTGAACAGCTCCTGATTTTTATGGAAATTATGTTTTAATGTTCACCCTGTGAACCACCTTTTTCTGCTTCTGTATGAGATCAGCTCTGAAACTTGTGGCTTCCCCATACTGCTGCCTTGTGAATGAGCCTCTTTCCTGACTCTTTATCCCACTAGTTCCCACTTCACTGTGAATACTTCAGCTGTGACCTGGTCCTTGTTTTTTGGACCCCCCCACATCAGTTGTGTGAATAGTTGGGGATACTGTGATGGCAGTGATGTCTGTCAGGGTCATGGGCATCAAAATTCTGGAGTGCAGGTCCACCACTGGGGTGAAAGACAGCAAGCGTGGCTATCTTGGGTTTGGCTGCAGCCAAAAGGTCTGGGTCACATCCCTGTCGCTGCAGTTTAAAGTTGTAGTAATGACGTGTTTACTGCTGCGGGGCAGGTAGGGCTGAGAGCTCTCCCGTGACCAGCAAGCGGCGCCTCTGTCACAGGGCTGGGTCACATCCCGGGGGCCATCGGCAGTGATGGTCACGTAGCGACAGCTGGTGAGGGTGGGGATGGAGCAGTATTTTTTCGGATCTCTCCAGGAAGTGGCGTGCAGCTCTGCAGTGAGCCCAGCCTGCGAGAAGGACAGTGGAAACGTTTCAGGAGTGGGCTGAAACCGTTTCTTGCAAATTTGTTCATGATCCTGTGTCCATCTTCACTCTTGTGGGAGTGGTGCTGGGGTGCGCAGCAGCCTGGCACAGCTGGGCAGGGGACTGCGTGTCCCCGTCTTCCTCATTTCATGCATGGAAAGAAAAACTGGATTGATTTGGGTTGTGTGGGTGGGAGGCACCAGTGCTTTGCAAAAAGGGCCGAGGGTATCCGGCTGTGTGTTCCTGGGGATATGCTGCCACTACATGTACTGGCCAGCAACGCCCAAAACTTGCCTCCTGCTGGCTGGCTGCTCCCCAAAAGCCAGGGAGCTGGTGCCAGAGCTGACTGCTGCCTGCTGGTCCTGCCAGGACAGCTTCCCACGGGACCATCCGTCCCAGGCATTGCCCTTCTCTGGGAAAACTTCCTGCTTGGCCTCAGGGAGGGAGCTGCTCATGTTACCTTCACGCAGGGATTTGCCCAGAACCTGTCAAGGACATCTGCAAGGTTTTGGGGGACACTGGTGGTATTGGACTATCTCTATCAAATGCTGTTCATCTATGTATAAGCAGGACCACCATGCTTGACATCTGGAAGGGCTTTATGATGGGCAGGACTTCACAGGGTGAGGTTTTGGATGGGCAGAGGGAGTGTGACTAAAAGATGCTCTTTGGGAGGATTTAAAGGCATTTTTAGGAGTTTATGTATTTGGTTTTTGAGCCATGTGTCTGTGCACTGTGAGCATCGGAGGGGGAAACTCCTGCTCTCTGCTGTTGGGCTGGAAGGATGAGCAGCTGGGAAGGTCAGCCACAGGCAATGCCATTGCTGGAGATGTTCCTGCCTCCAGTTTCAGGATGATTATGTGATGAAGTTGTCAGTTTCAGTTTTCCCGACGGGTTAGGCAGGGATAAAAAATGCCCACGTCAATGTATGCTTTTATTACCCACCCACATGACATTCTTTGTGCTTTGGGGGTGGCCTCCAGAGCTGAATGCAGCAATTTACCCAGAAATTAGCATTGGGGTTTAAAGCAGGTATTTTTGGATCCATTTGGGTTTTTGAAAACATGAGTTTGCATAACCTTAAAATAAAGGTTTCTTGTGTTGGTTTTGTTGGGTTTTTTGGTTTTTTTTTCCGTAAGAAGAAAAAAATCTATTTTAAATAAGTAGCTGGTGGCTGAAAGGTTGGGAGGCACTAGTACTGAGCCTAGCTGTGGTAGCTGAACTTGGGGCAGCCACAGCATATAAGCTGTACTTATTCAACCCCATTATTTTCTTGGATTTGGGGGGAGAAACAGAGAGACCCCTGCACTTGCAGACCACCTCTCCATCCAGCAGTGGCTTTTTTGACAATGCAGACAAATTTCCTGGGCTTCCCATGATGATCTGAGTTCCACAGCTGGCTGCAGGGCTTTTTCTTGGCCTGCGTTTGTGTTTAGCAAAATGGGAATATCTGTGGAAGAAACCATGATAGAATCACAGAATGGTCTTGGTTGGAAGGGACCTTAAACACCATCTCAATTCAACCCCCCTGCCATGGGCAGGGACACTAGACCAGGTTTCTCAGAGCCCCATCCAACCTGATCTTGAACACTCCCAGGGATGGGGCACCTACTGCTTCTCTGAGCACCCTGTTCCAGTGCCTCACCACCCTCACAGCAGAGAATTTCTTCCTAGTATTGAATCTAAACCTTCTCTCTCTCATTTTAAAGTCATCCCCCCCTTGTCTTGTCACTACATGCCCTTGTGAGAAACTTCTCTTCCTCTTTCTTTTAAACTCCCTTCAGGTCTGATGGGATTGTCTTGTCTGTGCCCCTTGTGATGTAATTCTGTTGTGGGAACCACTCCTCTCCAAGCGTACAGTGGGGCCAGGAGAGTTTGATTGCGTTTCTCTGCCCTTTTCAATGGGGAGGTAAAGCCTCTGACGGAATCACTGAGGCCATCAATCTGAACAAAAGAAATATCCCAGACGTGGGAAAACAGCCTTTGAGCTCAGTGAAACCCCAAAATGTTACAAACCTTTTAAATGCTTGAAGGAAATTTTTCTTCCAGCTTTCTTTACTGTCATGCACTTTAATGTCAAATAACTTTCCCATCCCTGGCTTAGCCACGTCCTGGGAGTTTTGTTGTTCCCCCAGCACTGCCCCGAGAAGCCAAGCACCACAGGATGGTACAGGTAAAGTGTAAGTGTTAGCATCCACATGTACTGCATTCCCCCAGCTCATGATGGAAACCTTAAATCCTCTCATACTGCACTCCCCAAATTCATGATGGAAACCTTCAGAGTGAGCAAGTGGTTTGAGTTCAGTTTTTTCCTGTTTCCTGAAATGCAAAGCTGCAAAGAGCTGTTGTATTTTAGCAGAAGGCATCAGGTTACTGAACACAGGGGCTGAAACTGCACCTGGGGGGCAAAGGCAACATCTGCCCTTTCTGTCCTAGACCTGACGTTGTTTCACCTGCAGAGCAAAAAGTAGTTTTGCAACAGTGTGAAAACTTTGTAAAGCCACCTTTTAAAAAAGGGAAATAAGTTCCTGAGTGTCAAGGTACTTTTTGCAGAAGACACATACTTCTCTATGTATTTAGGCCATTTTGGATGGGGCTTTAAGCAACCTGGTCTGGTGGGAGGTGTCCCTGCCCATGGCAGGGGATTGGGCCTAGATGAAACTTAAGGTCCGTTCCAATCCAAAGCATTCTGTGATTCTGTGATTTGTGGATACATACATCACTCTTCTGCAAGTCATGTGTGTACACAATAACAAATAACCAGTTCAAGAGCAGCAGTTCCTGCTGATACACATAGCACACTGCCTCTGCAGCAAGCGGGGCCTTTTTAATGCCAGACTCAGTGGTTTTACCAAGTTAGAGCAGTGTATGCAGTGGCAGGGAGGTGGGCAGCTATCACCAGTGCAGCATAGAAGCAGTGTGCTTCCATGCCATCCAGATGCCTGAAGGTCCAGGGACACTGATTTAACTTTGTTAGAGAGCTCAGTTCCTGAGCTGGATGTGCAGGCAGTTGGTTGTTACTTCAGCAATGAACAGAGGCTATCTTCCTGCTTGCCTCCCGAAAATAGGACCATTTGGGGGGTTTATTTGGCTTTTTTTCCTGAGGATGTGTTTAAGAGCTCTCACATGTTGTGAAATACAAAGCTGTGTTTCGTGTCTGGTACAGAAAGGAAATGTGTGTATTTGTGATTGCGATATGTGTGGACACCAACCATGGGATGACTGCAAATTCTAATAATAACTGAGGAAAGTAAAGCATGGAAGAAGGCCTCTGAACCTAGCCTTTGCTTGCAATTAACCTGGATTGATTTAGGAGCATTTGAATTACAGCATTCGGGATGTTGCTCTTTGCTTGTAGTCAGGCCTTAAAGAGTGCTGCAATAATAACCTTTTTAAGTATAATTTTAAAATATTGCTTGTATCCTTGAAGCGATAGCTTTGGAATATATAGAAGGGAAATGTGCTTATCTCACTCCTTAACAAAACTGAGAAAAACAGCTTGAGAAAGGAAGATGGACATCCTCTCTAGGATTTATAACTTCACCAAGGGAAGCTGGACATCCCTGTTGTGAGATTTATAGTCATTGTAATAACAAGGGGGACCCACATCTGGGGAGCTGGACTTTACCAGATGGGATTCATCATTGTTCTTGGGGAAACTGGACCAACATCTTGGAGGCTGCCACCACCATCTGGGAGTTCTCCTTTTTGGGATGCATCCTGAGAAAAACTAAATCACAATAGTGTATAGAATTATGATGTAAACAAGTAGAAATAGAAACTGCTGAGAGCTTATGAGTACCCCTATAAATACCTGTAAGCCCAAATATCAGTGTGCAGTTGGAGGTAAAACTGCCTCCACTGTACCCAGCACTGTTTTGCTCATACTTTACCATCATAAATTATTAAATTGATTGTTGCTTGAATATTGGCCTAGTCAAGCTTCTTATTTATAACAAATTTGGTGTGTTGGCCGGGAAATTTCCAAATCCATTGAGGGAGATTCCTGATCTCAGGGAGGAACCCCACCAGGAGGCTTTTTGCCTCCGGTGGCCCTGAGTGACTGGGGAATCTTTCAGGGAAGAGGAAATTTTTTAAGGTAATTTAAGAGCAAAGAATTTTGAGCTCCTGGAGTAGACTGCAGTAAATTCACCTGTAATAACTTGTGCACAAAGACCCAGGCGAGAAAAGGAGGCTGTAAGTATCGCTTGGTTAGGTGGGATAATAACGGGTGTGCGAGTGTAAGAGTGTGAATGGTGTGTGTGTGAGACGTGACTTAGTCACGAAGTGATCGTGGAGTTCTTCTAACCTTGGTTTCGTCTCCCTGCGAGGGGAACGACAGGTGAAGGAACAAAGCGAATGAAGTAGGATTTTCGGTATATAAAAGGTCGGGGGTGAGACGAGATAATAGTTAAGGGGGATTGTTGTTCTTTAGAACATCAGAGGCGGGAGGCAGTACTGGTAGAAGGGACTTTTTATTAGAAAATTCCTTGACAAAAAGGGACCAAGGTCTGAACAAGTGTGGTCAAGGCGAATTGAGGGAACACCTGTTAGGATAAAATGGGTAAATGCGAAAGCAAGAACCCAGGAGCTGGTATAAACCAGCAGGAAAAATAGAGGTACTGAAGGTACTGGAAAAAGAGGGAGCATTTTGCCAGATATACCCCAGGACAGCCCCCTTGGGGTAATGTTAAAATCATGAAATAAATGTGAAAACAGGAGAGGAAAAAGTAAGGAGAAAATGATACAATATTATATGGTAGAATGGACTAAGGAAATGATACGACCTGATAATTTGTATTGGCCAATGTATGGGTCGTCTGAAGGGTGGATCTGTCAGGCCTTGAATGCCTATGTAAATAAAAAGGACCCTGTTAACCAAGAAGAAAGCAATTATGCCGCTTTATGGCATGGCCTACTCCCCTGTATGCATTAAAAACCAAAAAGGAAAAGCATCAGTGGGACCCCTTAGAAAACCTCTCCCCCCTTATCTACCACAGCAAGCTGCTCTGCCAGAGGTGCTTCATCCAGCAGCTAATCCTGCACCTCTTGCACCCAATCCTGCACCTCTTGCACCTAATCCTGCACCTCTTGCACCTAATCCTTCACCCTTTGCACCCAATCCAGCACCCCTTGCACCCAATCCAGCACCCCTTGCACCACAAGCCCTGGTAGCTCTGCTCCTGGTGCCAGATTCACCACCAGCACACAGAACTAGAAGCCAGGAAAAGGCACGATCAGAAAGCAGTGGGGATAGCAACAGAGGGGGGCAGCTGTACCCATTAAGAGAAGTACCATTAACAGGGAATCAAGGGAGACCAGTCATTGGGTATGTGTCAGCACCCCTGAACACTGGGGATGTAAGAGCTTTTAAAAAAGAAATGGGGAGGTTACTTGAAGATCCTCTGGGGGTGTCTGAAAGGTTAGATCAGTTTCTAGGACCCAGCATTTACACCTGGATGGAGATTCAGTCAAATTTAAGTATTTTATTTACAGCAGAGGAGAGGCAATTGATACAACAGGCTGGCATGAGAATTTGGGATAGAGACCAGCAGCAAGGACCTTTAGGAGAAATGAAATGGCCCCTGGGAACCCCTAACTGGGACCATAATAATGATCAAGACAGGAAGAATATGGTGGATCTCAGGCATATAATTATTCAGGGAATTCGAGAAGCAGTTCCCAGAGGGCAAAATATCAGCAAGGCCTTAAATGAACACCAGGGAAAAGATGAGTCCCCAATAGACTGGCTAGAAAGGATAAGGAAAAGTATACAAATGTACTCAGGATTGGATCCTGATACAGCTGTGAGGGAAGTGTTAATCAAAACTCAGTTTGTGGCAAAATCATGGGAGGATATTAGGTGGAAACTTGAAAAGTTGGATGGCTGGCAGGAGAGAGGTTTACAGGAATTGTTAAGGAAAGCGCAGAAAGTTTATGTGATGAAGAGAAGGCAAAAGTTCAAGCTAAGGTTTTTGTGGCTGCAGTAAAAGAGGTTCAGAAGGGCGGTGCGTCTTCAGGAAATGCTAAAACCACCCAAAAAATAGCAGGTAATGGTTCGAAAAGACCTACCTGCTTTTACTGTAGGGTTGAAGGTCATGTTAAAAGGTTTTGCAAGAAACGAGAAGCAGACCAAAAACTGTTTGCAGAAGATTAGAGGTATCAGGGGCTCTATTTATTGGGGACCAGAACATCACAAGAGCCCTTGATAAAAATAAAGATAGGTTCCCAGGGTGAATAATTTACATTTTTAGTAGATACAGGTGCTGAAAAATCAACAATGCAAAGATTACCAAAAGGATGCAAAATCAGTGGGAAAACAGCTGAAGTAATTGGAGCAAAAGGGGAAGCCTTTAAGGTTCCCATTATTGAACAAGTACTAATTGAAGCAAAAGGAAAATTGGATATTAGTGATCTATTATTAGTTTCGGAAGCAGAATGCAATTTACTGGGCAGAGACCTTATTTTATCTCTGAATATTGGGATTAAGCCTCAAAATGATCAATTAACAATTGTACAAATTGATGGACCAGGATGAGAATAAAATATGTCCAGATGTCTGGTCCACTCCTGGGGAGATCGGTAAATTAACTGCTTATGGAGTGCTCACCTAGGACTGGGGAGGAGACAGAAAGCCGGTGGGGTATTATTCAAAATTACTGGACCCTGTCAGCAGGGGATGGCCAGTATATTTACAAGCTATAGTAGCAACAGCCCTTCTCATGGAAGAAGCAAAAAAAAAGTTACATTCGGAGCTCCGTTAGTAGTATATACCCCCCACAACTTTAGAAGCATATTGCATCAAAAAGCAGAGAAGTGGCTCACTGACAGCCGGATTTTAAAGTATGAAGCTATCTTGATACATTCCCCTGAACTGGAACCTAAGGTCACTCCTGCTCAGAACCCTGCTCAATTTCTCTGTGGGGAGCCAACTACAGAGCTCACTCATAACTGTGTAGAATTAATTGAATTACAAACAAAAGTGAGACCAGATTTGAGTGAGACAGAGTTATCTGGTGGGGAAAAATATTTTATCGATGGCTCATTCAGGGTGATAGAAGGGAAACGAAATTCAGGATTTGCTATTGTAGAAGGGGAAAACTTGTCTGTAATAGAAAAAGGAAAAATCAGTTCCAGCTGGTCAGCTCAAGCTTGTGAATTGTTTGCTTTATACTGAGCTTTAGAACTTTTAAAGGATAAGGTGGGGACTATTTATACAGACTCAAAATATGTTTTTGAAATTGTACACACATTTGGAAAATTTGGATGGAAAGGTGTTGATTAACACTCAAGGGAAGAAACTGATCCATCAGGAGTTAATTAGAGTGCTTGAAGTCTTGAAAGGACCCAAGAGAATAGCTGTGGTGCATGTAAAAGGTCACCAACGGGGAAGAGGGGGGGGGGGGCGGGTCAAACTACTCAGTAAGAGGAAACAACACAGCTGATGAAGCTGTAAAGGAGGCAGCTTTTAAATTAAAAGAGACCATCCAGCTGAACAGTGTAGAGGAAATTCAGAAGGAACTGCCAAAAAGTTATAGTACTCAAGAGGAGGAAGCTATAAAAAGATTGGAAGTTAAGAAAGAACAGGGAAAGTGGGTACTCCCAGAGGGAAGAGAGATTTTACCTAAGGCTTACACTCGAAGGGTTCTAAGCCAGTTACACCAGCGTACTCATTGGGGAACAAAAGCCTTATGTGATCATTTTTTAAAATACTATGGATGTATTGGAATTTTTGAAATAGCAAAACAACACAGGGGTGTTTGACTTGTCAAAAAGTTAACAAAAAGGTAATGAGACAAGCTCCAACTGGTGGTAGAAAAATAGCCTACCAACCATTTGAAAGGGTTCAGGTGGATTATACTGAACTACCAAGAGTGGGCAGATAGAAATACTTGTTATTATTAGTAGATCAACTAATTCATTGGGTGGAGGCCTACCTGGCTGCCCGAGCCACGGCAAAGTTTGTAGTTAAAATATTGCTGGAACAAATTATTCCCCGATTTGGGGTTATTAGGGCCATAGATTCTGATCAGGGCTCCCATTTCACTTCCAGTATTATAAAAGGAGTAACACAAACCATGGGTATTTCCTGGGAATATCACACCCCTTGGCACCCCCAGAGCTCTGGGAGGGTGGAAAGAATGAACCAAACTATAAAACAACAATTAACAAAATTGATGATTGAGACCCAAATGTCATGGGTAAAATGTTTACCTTTAGCATTACTTAATATAAGAACACTTCCAAATGCAGACATGGGACTTTCTGCCTATGAGATGCTTTATGGAATGTCCTATTCCCAGTCCTATTCCCATACTGATGTCCAAACATCAGTAGTTGTAGCAGATATGACTATTCAAAAATACATCCAGAAGATGGGACAACATGTCCTAGAACTAAGGGAAAAAGGGGTAATTGCTCAATCAGTCCCTCTAGGATTTAGCATACACCAAATAAAACTGGGTGACTGGGTACTAATTAAAAGCTGGAAGGAAGAAAGTTTGTCTCCTAGGTGGGAAGGTCCATGTTTAACTCTGCTGACCACCGATACAGCCGTCCCAACTGTGGAAAAGGGCTGGACCCACGCATCACGCATCAAAGGCCCAGTGGAACCACCGACAGAGGACCCACCGACAGAGCTGGTCTCTGAAGCCCAGTGGAGAATTGCATCTACCCCCGTAGAACTGAAAGTAAAGTTAAAGAGAGACTGATGTATGTCACGAACACGCTCCTACCTTAAGCTGCAAAACCAATTGTACTCACGAGAGGTAGAATGTACTACTCCAAACTGTAAGTGTTATTCATGGGGTTGCTTTAAGTGTATAGAGTGTGAAGAATTGTGGTATACAAACCTACCAAGGGGACAGATCCCTAATGCTCTCTGCCTTAATTGTATAAAAGAAATAGAAAAAGAAACTGATAAAACGTTGTGGGTTGCAGTAAGGAAAGGATATATTAAAACAGGTGATAAAGATTGGTGGAAAACTTGGGTACACGGGACACAAGCAGGAATTGACTTGCAGGAAGTACCAAAGGCCAAGTTAGAAAAAAATAGAGTGTGACAAAGGCAATTGGATACCTGACGAATATCAAATAAAAGCAAGAGAGTGGCAGGAAGCCAAGTATCACTGGAAAAGGGGAAGCACATAAACCAACCCTATTGTAGTCGCACATCCCCCTAACTTAGGGGCCAACTAGCCTAAATTAAAAAGAATTGGGCCACTCCCATGATAAATAGTGAACTGAAGGCTCATGAGGCAAAAGGCAAAAATGAAACAAAAGATATCAGTGACTAAATCCCAAGGTATAAACTTTGCTACCGAGAAGATCTACATCTCAGCCCTTGGATGCAACCCAAGGGGCCTTGAGAGAAGTAGAGAGTTAAACTCCCTGAGGATTATTTTCACTGTATTGATCATTGCATCCCAAGCAATGGGCCTTAATAGCATCCCTCCTGAGCTCCATATAATCCATGGGCAAGCTGCAGGATCAGAGCCTATTGCTCTGGCTGTCTGTGAGAAATGCAATCATACTGTCTGGACTGGGAGAAACAGGGAATCAGTATTTATGGCATATTCCCAAGTTAGTGAAGTGTGCTATGACCACAGAAAATTAAAAGTGTGCACTATGGGTGGCAAATTTTACTGGGTTGGAGAAAATTTAAAATAGGTTTCTCCCAAAGATGGGCCCGTGTTAACCAGCCTTCTCAAGGATGACGATGAACGAATTTGCTGCAATCCTCAAAGTCCTTTTGTTTAGCAAGGGATAGGGAAGGAAGGGACCCAGAGAGCAGAATGAAACAAATGACTCAAAAACTGCAGAAGCGAGAATATGAAGCAAAAAAGAAGAGAATTAAAACTGGATTTTCCAAGGGCAGGAGGGAACCAAAAATGGGGGGAAGAGGAGTGGCCAGCCAAAAGAATAATAGATTATTATGGGACAGCCACTTGGGCTCAGGATGGGAGCTGGGGATATAGGACCCCGATTTACCTCCTGAACAGGTTGATTAGACTGCAGGTGGTGGTAGAGGTAATCTTGAATCACTCCTCGGAGGCCCTGGACTTGCTAAGCCAGCAGCACACCCAGATGAGGGCCTTTGTGTATCAGAATCGAATAGCACTGGGCTATTTGCTGGCTAAAGAAGGGGGAGTGTGTGGGAAATTCAATGAGTCCGAATGCTGCATTGAGATTGATGATCATGGAGAAACCATCAGGGGTTTGGCAGCAGAGATCAAAAGGGTGGCTCATGTCCCAGTCCAAAAATGGAATTCCATCCTTCAAGCCTCATGGTGGGATGAGATGCTTGGAGGGGGAACTTGGTGGAAGAAAATAGGGTTCATGGTACTGTGTTCATTAGCTGGGTTATTGTTTCTACCTTGCCTTATTCCATGTTTTATCAGACTAATCCACTCAGTTATTCAGAGCATGCAGGTTGCTGTGACAGACCCGGAATTGGCTACAGGAGGAATTGGCCAGTTTAAGAAACCAGGTAGGATATCCAAAATAATGAAATTAGAGAAAGAAGATGGGAAGGGAAAGGCTTCCAAAGTTTTGGCCAGATTTGAGGCCCAGACATGAATGAGTATAAATGAAAATTTATACAAGTGGGGGGTGGGGGGGGACGGGGGGCTGTGAAATACAAAGCTGTGTTTCGTGTCTGGTACAGAAAGGAAATGTGTGTATTTGTGATTGAGATATGTGTGGACACCAACCATGGGACGGCTGCAAATTCTAATAATAACTGAGGAAAGTAAAGCATGGAAGAAGGCCTTTGAACCTAGCTTTTGTTTGCAATTAACCAGGATTAATTTAGGAGCATTTGAATTACAGCATTCGGGATGTTACTCTTTGCTTGTAGTCAGGCCTTAAAGAGTGCTGCAATAATAACCTTTTTAAGTATAATTTTAAAATATTGATTGTATCCTTGAAACTATAGCTTTGGAATGTATAGAAAGGAAATGTGCTTATCTCACTCCTTAACAAAACTGAGAAAAACAGCTTGAGAAAGGAAGATGGACATCCTCTCTAGGATTTACAACTTCACCAAGGGAAGCTGGACATCACTGATAGTCATTGTAATAACAAGGGGGACCCACATCTGGGGAGCTGGACTTTACCAGATGGGATTCATCATTGTTCTTGCGGAAACTGGACCAACATCTCGGAGGCTGCCACCACCATCTGTGGATCCTCCTTTTTGGGATGCATCCTGAGAAAAACTAAATCACAATAGTGTATAGAATTGTGATGTAAACAAGTAGAAATAGAAACTGCTGAGAGCTTATGAGTACCCCTATAAATACCTGTAAGCCCAAATATCAGTGTGCAGTTGGAGGGAAAACTGCCTCCACTGTACCCAGCGCTGTTTTGCTCATACTTTACCATCATTAATTATTAAATTGATTGTTGCTTGAATATTGGCCTAGTCAAGCTTCTTATTTATAACAATGTGGATGGAGGCAGAGACAGCTGGGGGGACCAGACCTGGTAACTTGCTGTTGCTGATGAGGAGTTTCTTGTTCCTAAAAAAAAGGAAAACAAACAAACAGAGGAGATCCAATATATAGATATTGCTCAAACATGTGAGGGCCTGGGTGGTGGAAAGTCTGGGATTTGTGATAATGCTGCAACCTAGCCTCAGTGATTTGCTGGGTTTGGTTCCCAGAGTTCAGGGTGCTTCAAAGTGCTCATATTACAGAGCTATCCTGGTCTGCATTTTGCCAGGAAATAGAATTAATTTCCTTTTTCTGGTTTCTGCTCAGAGAAAAAGGAAAATAATGTGAAATGTTCAGTTGCAGAGGGCCAATATATAAAGGTTGTGTACTGATAATGGAGACTGATACAAGGTGCATTTTAGATATTCTCCCCTCACACTTCACTCACACTTTTATTTTAAAATTGGACATTGGCAAAAGAATAATGAGCTGTGTGTGCAGCTGATGCTGGTTTGCATTTGTGTTTGTGCTCTGAGAGGTAAAGGGAGAGAGAGGCATTCCTTATTCTTATGCTGTTGCTCCCTCTTCTTGCTCATCATTTCTCTCCCCAGCTGGTGACCGTGGCACACACACTCCTGTCCCTGACAGTATATGGGGAGAGCTGGAAGCCAGGGCAAGCTCTGCCTCAGGTGATTCCTATACAGGTTTTGGGGGTGCCCTGGCCACTGAGCTGCATAGCAGGGGTGCCCATTCCCCTGGCTGCAGCAGCACCTTTGCCTCTTCCCACCATGCTCAAAGTGTCCTTCTGGTTTTGTTTTGTTTACTTATTTTTGGCCCTGAGGTTTCCTTTCAGAATAGCTGCAGGGCATGAAAATAGGATGGTGTGGCCTCAACCCTGCAATGTGCCTGGGTAGGTCAGGAGCACTCTACTCTGCTCATTTACCGCCCTGCAAAAATAAAAACTAAATTTGGACTTAGGAGCCATGTCAGCCTGAGGCAGACAGGGACACTCTGACCCTGAGATCCTCAGGGGCTCAGGCAAGTACACCCAAACTGTACAGGGTGCCCTTGCTGGGTGCAAGCAGCAGCACAAAGCTGCAGCCAGTGGCTGGTGCAAACCCCACCTTCCACTGCACCCCGTTTGTAAAACCCCATCCTTTGGAGGCAGATAAGCTGTTCTATGTTTTGTTTCCAGCAAGGTGATATCATTTCATAAAGCTTTCAAAGCCTGCATTCACTTTTAATAACAGATTCCTTTCAGACAAGAGGGTGATCACTCCAAGCACTGCCACTTTGGAGAGACGGAGTTCCTGCAAAAGCAACACTCCACGCCTGCCATGTGATGATTTTAAAGTAGTAATAGAAAATAAATTTCAAATGGAAATGTTTAGGAAATGCTGTCTGAGTTCCCCACTGCTTTCCCACCATGGTGCCGGTGAGATTGCTGGTGCTGGTAGCCTGCCTGGGCAGCACCCGCTCCAGGAGCTAAACATAGGTCCTGGCTGCACAAGGCACTTCAGCACATGTTAATTATCCTGGTGCTTTTTAGGGATCTTGGGTGAAACATATGTTTTTATAGTCAGTTTTCCATATTTTTTTTTAAGCAGCCTGGAGCAGAAGCCCTTTAATTACATTAAAAATCACCTCCCACCAGGACTCTCTGTTCTCAAGCCCTGATGAAATTTTAAGCTCAAAGCCAGGCACATGCTCACTGCTTTCCTAGGCCAGGCAGCTTAGGACAGCAGGGGACAATGGGAAGCAGGGCTATCTCTGCCCTGAATGCCTAGCAGGGCAGCCCCTCCAGCTGTTCCAGCCCCATGGAGATAGATGGGGGGACATGGGAATCCTCATCCTCACAAATGCTGATCTCTCTCTCTTTATCAGAGGCTGCTGCATGGGCACCGAAGAACTGCATGGCTGAGGTGTTTTTATGGTTGTTGTTGTTGTTGTTTGTTTTTTGTTCATTTTTTGGGGGGTTTGGTGGGGTTTTGTTTTTGGTGGGTTTTTTTTTTTTTGGTCTGGTTTTGTTTTGTTTGTTTGGGGTTTTTTTTTGCGTGGCTTTTCCTGGCACAAGGCGTCAGCTGAAAGCCATGGCCAGCTCCAGGCCTCCCTTATAATGAGGGCTCTTCACAGTGACACAAGGGGCTTCGAAGCCCATGGGGCAGCTGTGCCCTGCAGCCCCAGGGGTGGCATAGTGGGCATGTGGCATGTTCTGCTGCCAGGGGTGCTAGACCAGTGGGGGGCTATGGGGGACCTCTCCCTCCTCAGTAACAACTTACGTGCGTAGTGTTCCACCAGCAATTATCAACTCCCCATCGTGTACCTGTCAAGGGCTCACCTGCATGTAGTTGAGGCTGGTTTTGCCCCTAGTTTTAAGAAGAAACATTCAGGCATTTCATGGCAAAGTGGATTTTTCTGCCCTAAATAACCATAGTTTTACCACTGGCTAAGTTTACCGTTACAGATCTGCCCGAAGGCATTTCTTTTTCAGCACCTCTCTTCCTTTTCCTAGGGCTGAAAGGATCAAGTGGGATTTGCAGCTGTCCTTGCCACTGCGGAAAGCAAAGTTGCATTTGGTGAATAGTCATTCCCTGTACTGCTGCAGTCCAGATGCGCAGGAGCTTAGGGGCCTTTGCTGATGAGTGCAAGAAAAATCTGGGAAAGAAGGAGAGATGCACTGGAGAGCTGGGTGGATAAAATCCAAGCAGGAAATGATAAATATAGGTAAAGGAAAAAAGACATCCCTGCAGAGGTGGGTGCAGGGGGCAGCATCCGCTTGCTGTATCCTGTCACCAAGATCCCCAGTGTGATTTGAGTGCACATGTGGGTGGGTTTTTTCATTTTCCTCCTACTCCCAGGCAGTTATTCTGCTTTGCTGGGGACATACACAGATTTCAGCTGAGCAATGGCTGATTTTTGAGACCAGAGGACTAGGTTGGCCCCTGTGTGGGTCTGTGTAGTTTGCAGGGAATTAGAAACAAAGCAGGCTTGCATTTTGTAGCAATACTGTGCTGGAAATGGCTCTGAAAGGGGGAAATGGCTCTGAAAGGGGGACTGAGTGACACCTGTATCTGAGCCCCCTTTTCTTTCCCTTCCCTTACCAAGGCCTCTGCAGGCATCCTGGAGAGGATTTTTTTTTTGTATTTAGCTTTTTTTTTGATCTAACGACTCTGCACAAGTGGCTGTGGGGCCAGGCCTTTGAGGTCGGTCTTTCTGTCTACTTGAAAAAACAGTGACAGGATTTCCCAAAAAGGGAGGTGAACACCCTCCAGCAACAGATTTCCCAATATTTATTTTAATTAAAACCCAGAGTGTTATTATACCCTCAGCCTCCCAGCCACACATCTGAGGCCAGACCCTCAATTAAGTGGCGCAGTGCAAACCTCGCTGGGCTTGGCAGCGGCATGGGGCACTATGTTTGTGCACCAAATCTGCCAGCATTGAAGTTTTGGAGGGGTTTTGGTGCATGCTGGAGAGCTGGCGTCATTCCGGGTAGGGCGGTGACTGGCTTGGGGAGGGCAAAGCCAGACCTTATATCCCAGCAGGACAGCAACGGGAGGAAATCTCTGCCGGCTGACTCCATGCTTAGCTCTCGGTGCTGTGGCAGGGTAAGCTTGCTGCTGCTTTTCCCAGTTGGGTTGTGCATTGATGTCTGCTTTTTGCAGGGAGATGGGAGGGTCAGCTTGCTGGCAGGATTGGGGTGCTGCTTTTAGACTTTTCCTGGATCTATGGCTTCATGAAGCACTTGGGTGAAGGGGATGGACATCCAGAGCCTTGCTGCAAGGTCAGAGAAACTTGTGGCCACTTGTTTTATAGCCTGAATTAAGCAAAAATAGGGAAACTTCAAGCACAGATGAATGTAATAACAATTCCCTACAAGCACAGCTGATACTGGGTTTAGGCAGAGGAAGGGTAGGAAAAAGCCTGATTGAGCTCAGGGGGACGTTGGGAGCATTGTTCCCTGGGGGAAGGCTGGGGTGATGCTGGAAGGATTGGGTGTGCTCCTTCCTCCTTGATGCAGGAAGGCAGGCTGTGTTTTGGTGCTTTGGGTGTGCAGCTCAAACCTGCCCAGAGCTAAGTCCTCTCCAGCTATGCCTGGGGTCTCTTTGCACTGGTGCCTTGCCACTGCTATTTTTGCACCCGGCAGGCTGTGAAGCCAATTACTTCCATTATTTGTTTGCTTGTTTGTTTTTCCTCAGTGAGGTTACACTGTCTGTAGTGTAATTCCAGGAGCACTGCTTCCTGGGCAGAGCCCAAGCAGGTCTTGGAGTTATGGAAGGGCGGCCACAATGGGCAGTGCTCCCAGCTGCTCCTGTTGCATCTCCAGTGGGGCTTGGCTTTCTTCCCTCCCTGAAGGCCAGTGGGGAAACAGGAATAAGTCATCCTTCTCCAGGAAAGCTTTGAGTTCACTACATGGTGAAACTTGCTTTTCTGATATATTGTGGCTTCTAGAAAAAACAAAATGTATTAATGGAAGATGAGGCAGATCTTTAAAAAAAGAAGAAGAAAAACAAAGAACTGGGTCTACAGAGGGGTTGGGTGACCTCACCTAGGAAGGCTGGAGGTCAGCCTTTCTTCTCCCCAGTCACCCACGTGGACACAGACGTGGATGGTTTGGAGTGGAGTTGGTGCTTTCTAGCTGAAAAGCAAGGCCTCAATGTGTTTCAGTGTTCCTAGAGACAGCAGCCATGAGGAGTGTCCTGGTGTTTGTCTGCCTGGTGGGAATGGCGTGCACCTTCTCGGTGAGTGCCAGGTGAGGGGGGACCCCCCGGCCTTGCCAGGGCTGGTGTGGGGCATGTACCAACCCACCCTTTCCCCCAGGTCAAGAGCTGGCTGCGGCAACCCAAGTTGGATGACTCAGAAGAGAATGCGGTAGAGCCTCCCCCACCCTGTGTGCCTAGTCCCACATGGGGCTGATCTTGAGGAAGAGCACATTTTGGTGGCTCCTGTACCCAAGGCCCCAGACTGATGGGATTTTCCCCCTCCTTCTCCTGGTAGGTTTTCAAGAGCAAGCACCGGCATTACCTGTACAGATACATCTACGTGTATCCCCCACAGCGACGGTACCAGGTGGGTGCTTCCGAGGGCAAATACAGAGATTTTGGCCCAAATGAGATGGGGGCATGGTCTGTGCCCTGTTGGCATGGCCTATGGGCCTGGGCGCAGCACATTGTACTCATGACACCACTGGGTTTTTCCTCTTCTTAGAGTAGTGACTCATCTGAGGAAGAGGGGCATGGCTCGGAGGAGGAGGAAGAGGGGGTGAGTATGGCAAACCAGCAGTCTGCAAAACAAGTACGGGAATTTAGGAACTTTCTTTGGTTTTGTAGTTTCTGCTCATCAGCATTTGTGGTCACTGACTTCCCACAGACTTTCACTCTGGATACAACTGGATTTTCTACTCTGGACCTCTGGACCTTTTATTTTTTTTCTATTTTTTTGGTCGATATTTTCCTTTTGCTTTCCTTTTTCTTCCTGGGCAGGGGTTGCACCAAATAACCCTGAGACAGATTCTCTGGGTTTCCATTTCCAGTGGCTCAGAAAAGAGCAGGACAGGCCAAAGAACAGAACCAGGGAGGTTCACAAAAGGAAGAAGGTGCTGTTTGGAACTCCTCTTACCTTCCTCTTTCAGGGTCTGTTTCTCGTGTAGCACTGAGAATACCCCTACAGAAAACCCAGTTATGCTCTGCATGTGTGTCTGTGGAGTGACACAAACTGATGCTATACTGGGAAAGTCAAATTTATATCAGTCAGATGGTAAAGCTGCTCCTGTCTGCTGGATCAGTGTGAGCTTGGGCACCTCTGGAGTTGTGAGAGCAACCCAGGTCCAAAATTAAATGTAAGGGATTACAAAGATCTTTTCTGCCTTATCGGGCTGCAAATGCTCAAAAATAGTCCAGTGGTCTCAGGCACACAGGTGTTTTGAAATAAGGATCTGGTATGCTTAGAATCCTGTGTGTCATGCTTAATCAAGTCTTTTATTCTGTTCATTTTAAAACTTATTTAATGAAAGCCAGGGAATCTGGTTTTATACCCCACTTTGGAGGCTATCAGGGCTTGGGATATAGCATGGGGTGGCCCCTGTGCCAGCCCTGGCACCTCCCTGCAACTTGCCCCATTTTAGCTGTTTCTCTTCCCTACCACTGCAATCTCTAGGAATAAATTTGAGCAGTGGGATGGGCAGCAAAAGGTGGAATTTTGTTTCTCAGGAAGAAATTAACTGGTGTGCAGGAATGTAGCTGCTCTTTAGGTCTGCCCTTTTCATTTTGAGGGCACCAGAGCAGTGGCTGCTCCCATACAGGGATGTGCCTTCACTGACAGGGTGGTCAGCAAGATGAATCATGCTGAAAGGCCCCAAGGTCAGCTATAGGTATGTAAAAAGCATTATAAATCATATCGGTATGTAAAAAGCATGATATTGGCTGCTGTATAGGGAGCATCACTTCCACTGGCACAGCTGGCTGCACTGTGCAATTTGATGGTTCTCCTGTTGGAGAGGAGAGCAGCCTGGATTTTCTCTGCCAGTACATGCACCTGTATTTCAAGGTCTGAGGTGGCCCAAAACGCCAGGGTAGGTATCCTTGGTCTTGGTGTGTGAGCAGCAGGGATTGCCCAGGGCAGCGATGACACTGACCTCAGGTCTCCCTGCCATGGCTGGGCTCATATGCTGGTGCCAACAAGCTCCACCTCCCAGGCTGGGCCCTGGGTGAATTGCCCCACCAGTTCCTCCGTGTCTGCTCCAGGCTCTGTTTGCATTTGCTATTCCTTAACATTTTTTTAGCTGTGCACCCCACTGAGAGCCCCACTCTGCTGCTGATCTCTGGGGCCAAGTGTTGCTGATGGCTGATTGCTGGTGGGGTTTGGGCTCACGCTTGGCTTTGAGCCATCACACTCTCACTGACTGTCCACACATGATGTGCAGTGTGTTTGCATGTAGTGTGCCTGTGGCTTTCTTTGTTTACTGGAAACTGGGGAGGTAACTTCAGAAGAAAACCTTTAGATGCTTTGCAAAGCAAAACTTGGAGCCAGAATGGGAACACCCAGCTCCAGCCACCACAACGTAATTGCACAGCTCCAGCTGCCCTGCTGCAGCTTCTACATTTCAGCCTGGAGCAAGACCCGTGAGAAAGCAGGGAACTTGGAGCAATGCCCAAATGCTCTGTGTGGATGCACTGTATCCCTCTCACTGCAGGGAGGCCTGCGCTCCACTCCAGCTGCTGACCCCCTGCCCTGTCCTGTCCCTGTCCTTGTAGGAGCCATTTTATACTGGAACCAAGGCAGCTGGACACCCTGCTGGAGCAGCCCCTGAGGACTGCCAAGTTGCTCTGGGAGGAGACATTACATTCCCCCAGCAGGTGTGGTTTGGGGAGATAGAGGGAGCACCCATGGTGGGGGCTGTTCGCTGCATGTTTGCTTGCACCCATGGGATACTCTGCACCCTGTTTCTGCTTGGGGCGGTTGCTGTGGAAATACCTATAGCTGCACCAACCTCTGGGCATTAACTTGGAGTTGGAAAGGGTACCCCAAAAAGACAGTCCTGCCATGAAAGGTGTGGAGGAATGCTCAGCTGTGCCCATACCTTCCCCTTTCCACATGGAGCTGCAGCCTCTTGACATCCAAGTAATGCTGTGCTGTCTTCCCTCTGCCAGGGCAAGGGCTGCCAAAGGACCAGGCAGAGAACTGCCAGCAAGGGGGAAGACTCTGAAAATGAAGACAGTGATGAGAATGAGGAGGAAGAGGAGGAAGAAGAAGTAGATGAGAATGAGAATGGTGTCAATGGCACAAGCACCAATACCACAGAGGGTACTGGACCTCATGGCAATGGCACTGTGGTGGCTGAGGAGGGCACTGGTGAAGCTGAGGAAGAGGAAGAAGAGGAGGAGGAAGAGGAAGAAGAGGAGGAGGAGGAAGAAGCTGAAGCCACCACCATTGCAAGCACCACCAACGAAGAGGGTCTGACACAGGCGACCACTATGGATGATGGGGGACCCACAGATGTCACCACAACGGGGGAGCTGTGGGAGTATGATGTGACAGCCATGGACCACAGCCGGAGGGATGAGGGCACCACTGAGGCTGGGTACGAGGAACAGGATGAGTATGCACGCGGGGACAGCTACCGGGCCTATGAGGATGAGTACGGCTACTACAAAGGGCATGGGTACGACGTGTATGGCCAGGATTACTACTACAGCCAGTGAGCATGGGGGACCGCCCTGGTGCTCTCCCTGTCAGCCCCAACCACTCAGGAAGGTGCATTCAAAGGATCCCTGGAGCCACCGCATGCCAGAGGGGGATGCCAGGCAGCTTGCCATGCACAAGCTCCATCCCTGGCTTCATCCCCGGCTTTTTTTTTTTTTTGTATCTTGCAAAGTGAAATGAAATGAAATAAAGCAACTGAACTGAGCTTGTTGGTGACAAAAAGTTTGCTGCCAAATTTTCTGTGGTTAGTGGATGAGCACAGTGAGGGGCTGAGGGACTATGGTTGCCCATGATGCTTAGGGCTGAATCTTGTTATTCCAGTTCAGATGCACATGAAAGAAGGGAGGAATAGCAAGGCTAACTTGGAAAGCTTCTGTAGAATACCCTCTGAAAAATGAAAGGGCACTCTTAGGGACACTGCTGTGGGATTACAGCCATGTTTTATGTAAAGTTGATGTGAATTTCCAATACGTGAGCAGTGATAACTTCCTCATGTCTTCTTGGTAATGTGCCTCCCATGGCCTGACCACACATCAGGCAATGTTAATAAGGACAAAACCACTAATTTAACTTTCTGTGCATCACTAGCTGTAGATGCATACCCCTGTAATGAGGGCTTTGTCCCTGCACCAGGCATATTGGTACGAGGCTGGGCAACTTGGATGTGTGTCTTGAGCACCAGTACTGCAGCCCAAAATGTCCCTGTCACACAGCCTCATTCCCAGAGCAAGCTGGGGCTATCACAGTGACAGTGGTGCATCCACTCCCCTCCTTCATCAGTGATGGCGATGCCTAGCTGGGAGTCCTCAGGATCCCTGCTCAGGGTCCCTTCCCAACAGGAGTATGTCCCTGGACAACTGGTGATCTGCACTATGGATAGGGATAGAACAAATCCCACTGGGTTCCAGGCAGATGCTACCATGTGGGAATAGTGATAGCCCTCATTCACAGTTTAGGGCAGGTACTGTGCTTCTCTTGCACTCCTAGGAAGGAAACCTGAGTTCAGCATCGGATGCAGGTCCAACTGCAGAGCTAGTCTATTCCTGCAGCAGCAAGTCACTGGCCATTGTACAAAACTGCTTCTGTATGCCAAAGCCAGGCTGCAGCTTCTGGGGAGGCAGTAGGTGCTGCCTGCAGCATGAGCACCCCTGGGGACAAATCCCTATGGCAGCACTGAGGAGCCATGCACTCATGGCTGATGCGAGGACACAAGAGTTCTATCACCCACATCCCCAGGGGGTGCTCAGCTACGTCAGGAAACTGGCATGGACAAAGGGCCCTGGTGCTGCCAGGGGCCAGGTCCCGCTCCTACAGGGTGCTTAGCCCAGTCCTGTGTGCGTCAGCCCCCCAGCGTCTGGCAAAGGATCGCCTCCAGGAGCCAAGGCACATGGGCTGGCTGCCCTGTGGGCTGGCATCCAACTGCCATTCCCTGGCCACTGGCTCCAGGATTTGCTCCTGCTTGAGGCTGGATGCTGATGGTTTAAACATTTCTGGTGATAACGTGGGCATCGTGCCAGCTCCCAGGGTTTGGGATAGGGCAGAATGGAGAGTGGGATGGCAGCTGTTGTCACCACCACCATGGTGACTGCCTGAGCCAGGCTGGCTGAAGCAGTGGGAACCCTTCTTGGCAAGGGTGTAGGTGACCAGCAATGCCACCAAAAGTATAGGCGGAGAGAAGGAGGTGCACACACTTGTAGCACTTCTTTGTAATAAAATTGGGCTCAAACAGACCTGTGGAAGCAGTGCATGGAAAAACATACATATTTTTTTCTTTTTTGCCACTCTTTTGCGCTTGCACAGGTTTAACTCAGAGGGGTTGAGGTTGAAACCCAAAAAGCAAGTGTCAGAAGACACAGCATGGTGGTAGCTCTCAGTTTGGCCAACACTGGCCTTCTGTGCTAAAGGGCCAGGACCAGGCCTGGCTCTGGATCTTGCCCTTCCATTTCTGCAGCCCTGCCAGCTCTCCCATGTTGGTCACAGTAAGCAAGCCAAAACTCACTGCGCACCCTCTTATCAATAACCAAGCTGGATGTGTGCCACACTAAGATCTGCACTAATCATTGAGCAATTTTGCCTTCAGAACAGATATTTATAAACTGTGCTTTCTGTTTATCCAGCCAGGTGGAACATTTGATAGCTGTCTTTTACCACAAACACATTTTTAGCTGGAAATTACTCCCCCTGGTTATCTGTGAGTGCTGCCAGAGCTGACAAATGCCCCTGGGCAGGAGCTGATTGGCTCTGTGCACCCAGGGCCAACTTTAAATTTCAGCAAAGCGGGCACAGGCTCCACAGTCTGCCACTGGGACCTGCCTCCGATAGGAAAAGGTAATCTTCTTACCTAGCTTCCTGCCCTGTCTCTCCCTAGCCCTTCAGCTCTGCTGTCCCTGAGCAGGGATTCTCCTGCTTTCACTCTAGGCAAGCCACAATGGGGATGCGGACATCCCAGTCCTTGGCTGTGTACATCTCTTGAGCTTACATTGCTTTTGTACTGCTGATCTTTGTGTGTGTATTTCCTTATGGTGTTTGCTGTAGCAATACTGGTATGGCTTCAGTCTCTGGGATGGACCTGCAAGCCCAAGCAAGGGTGGTTGGGTGAAATGAGAACTGGCAATAGAGATATTGCCTGCTGCCATTTATTAGTGCTGTGAAAGCCTAAAGCCTGCTGCTTTCTTAATTCGGATTTATGAACAGCTTAGCTTGCAGCAATTTTAGGGGATCATTTATTGCAAATATCTACCCAAGCTGCTTTGACAGAGGAAGTTAGGCAGTTTTAATAGCCAGTGTCAGAGTTCCCACTCAGAGCTGCTGGCTGTGCCCTAAGCACATGGTGAGAGCATTGCCTTTGTTGCAAGGGATGCAAAGAGGCAGGACAATGCCAAGGGCCACTGCAAAACCTGGGAAAAGCCGGGGTCACTGGAAAACCCTGCTGCCATGGGAGCTTTGGGATAGCAGGAGCTTTTAGATTGCTGCTAACCAGGATTATTGAGGACCACAAGTCCCAGGAATACAAACTGCAGCAATGCTTCACTTTGTACCTCCAGGAGCAGCCCAAGATGCAAACGTCCCTTGTCTGTCTGTGCCTGTGCCTGCTCAGCACAGCCCTCACCACACCTGTGAGTATGGCTTTTCCTGGGTTCCCAGCTACTCCTGGAAGCATGAGATATGCTATCCGGTGCATCCCAGCATGCTTTCAGCAGTGGGGAAACATGGGTTGTAGTTGTGTACACCACCTCTGGTGCTTGGGGAATGGAGTAAGGTAAACAGCAGAGGTGACCCCAGAAGGAAAAATACATATTAGCACTGAGGTGGCTGAGCATGTTCCTTCAGTTTAGCAATCAGGGCATTGCACAAGTGTCCATCTGGGTGGCTGTACCTCCTGAATTTCTGTGGATCTGGGATCTGCCTGGTGCTTTGGCCTGCAAATGGCCTGAATCAAGCCACAGGAAGGGAGGTGTGGGAAGGATGCTTATCTTACCTGTGTGGGGAACAGCAGTCAGAGGGGTGCCCATAATTATTTTCCAGCTCTCCTAATGTGAAATATTGAGAGATTTAACTAAAAACAGGGCAAGCTAAGATGAATATAATAGGAGCCATTTTTGTCCTGCATAACTGTTGCTCAGCTTACTAAACACACACCTAGAGTGAAAGTCTGCTTCTAGAAAAGGCTTGCTTTTTTGTCAGGGTAAGTAGGAAGGAAATCCCATCTTCCCTGAGATGGCCCCTCCCACGTGTCTTTTACCCTATAGAGCAAGATCTTACAACCCAGTCTGTAGCAGAGCAGCCCAGGTGAAGGTAATAAATCAGCACAGATTTTCTTTTCAGATAGGAGCACAGATGGGAGTTAATGCTATGCTGCGTGACCAGAGCTGTAATCCAGCCTTTGACACAGTTCACAAACAATGAAACAGCCTGGGGATATTCAATGCATTGGGGTGTGTTTCTGCCCCTTCAGCTGGGCTTGGGATGTTTCAGTGACTAATGTTTTGGAAATCAAAGAGGACTCTTTTCCATGGGGCTGTCACTCACTCTGGCATGTAAGGGATGCCTGAAATGGCTTTGTGGGGCTCACAGGATGCTCCCATCAGTAGGTTCCTCAACCCTGAGGGATGCACTAGCCAATACACACTAAAGATGCCCGGATAATCAGGGAGAGCTGGAAACCTGCAAGCATGCACAGAAACTCAGCTGTGAGGACACACAGGTTGCTGCTCAGTAGCTTAGTAAACACTGGAAACTCCACCAGTTAACCAGCTCCGGACTCTCACCACAGGCAGATCCAAGGTGCTGTGTATTAAAAATGCTCTTTGGTAAAATCCTCTGCAGCAGTCTCCAGGAAAAGGTTATTTGTTATTTATCAACAATACCATATGAAAGCTAGCATGCAATACAATCGTGCTGTAGCAAAATTCACAATACTTTTCAGACCCTGGAAATGGGATTTTGACCTTTCCTACTACTGCTGTCTTTAAGTCAGCACCCCAGATAGTGCCTGGGAATTTGGTGGCTTATCAGTGCAGTTTTCCCACCCTTCCCTGAAGGTGGGAAAGGGTGGGTGGGCAGCAGTTGGCACTGGCAGCTCCCTGTATGCTAAGGCAGTGTTTGATGCCTCAGCTCTTCCCTGCGTTTTGCTGCCCACAGGTGCCACCCCCACTGCGTGAGACAGCTGCTGGGAACTGCGTGGGACAACACCGGGTATGTATCCTTCTGCCACCTCCTGGGGCCTCAGTGCCAGATGCAGGAAGGGAAACTCCTCCCAATGCAATTAATAAGAAAATTGTGGGTTTTGGTGATTTTCTTCCCCACCAGATACTTCTGAAAAGCTGCAATGCCAAGCATGGCTTCTACATTTTCAAATATGTCTACTCATTCTCAACGCGGAGGAACCAGACAGAGATAAAGGTAAGGAGGTAGCCAGGGGACATTGCGGGACCCTGGCCTGCCTGTGGTGCCTCCGGCAGCAATCCATCACCCTGACCTCTCCCTTGTGTGTCCTACACAGAAAGAAGAGGCTGACCACCAGAGTATCATCCCCAGCCGCCGGCTGGATGAGGGCAATGCTAGGCGGGAGCCACCAGCTGGGTCAGCCGGGACAGCCCCAGAGCACAGTGACAACAGCAGCACTGAAGTGATTGAGTATGGGATTGTCTTCAATCCTGAAAACCGCAGCACTCCGGGCATCAGCAGGGATGGTCCCAGTCCTCACCCTGGCACTGGCATGCGAGTGCGCGGCAGTGGTGGTGGCATGGGTTCCACCCCATCCAGCTCAGAGGGCAGTGGCGATCTGGATTTGGTGGTGGAAGTTGATGGTGGTGTTCCCATTCTTCCTCATGGTGAACACCCCAGTGAGGGTGTGGTGGGGAACAGGTCCAGGGGCAGGAGTGAGAATAAGGATGATGGTGCCCTCAGGGAGGTTCCGGTGGGGGGAGCCATGACTGCTGGGAATGGGAGGGCCCCTACTAATAGAGGGGCAGGGGATGAGGGCAGTGGAGAGGCCACTGTCTCTGGCCAAGGGCAGGAGAGTGTTAAGCAGGGTACAGGAACAGGAGGCATTGCTTTGTCCTCTGTCACTGAGAAGATGGCGGATGTCCGAGTGGACGCTGCAGGTATGGATGAATACACATACGTGCCCGATTCAGGCAGTGTCACCATCACCGATGGGAGCCTGGGCAACACAGACAGGGCCAACAGCTTCACCCAAGTCTCTCCAGGCAAGGATGACGAGGTAAACATCTTCATTGGGAGGGCCAACATCCATGTGGGGCAGCAGGTAACCACCCAGGCTGGTGTCACAGTGGGTAGGGAGAATGACAGCATTCCCTCTGTGGGAAGCAGCAGGCCCCTCCGCAGGCTGGACGTCACTGTGGCACCCAGAGGAGATGAAGATGACAGCATGCCTGCCCGCAGGCAGCCTGAAAGACTGGCCACCACAGCCACCCCAACCCATGGGGACAGTGTTACCAGCAGCCTCAGGGACAGCCGTCTCACTGGAGAGGATGAGGAGGGTGCCACCACCGTTGGTGTTGATAGAGGATTGGTAACCCCTGTCCCCTGGAGAGTCACTAGTGGTGACATTACCAGCCCCACAGTGGCCCGCATCCATGGGAAAGATGATGATGAGTTGAGAGGAGAGGGGCAGAAGTCCAAGGGGAAGCCATACCATGTGGCTACCGTGACCCCCCATCACAGGAGTTACACGGAGGCCACTATCACTGTCCCAGCCAAGGGTGCCAGCATCCACCCAGCTGCTACCGAGGGGGACCCCACCACCCTGTCAGTGACAGCCAGCAGCCACAAGGCAGGCACGGGCACTGTGCTTGGTAGAGGAGGGAGTGGGGAAGTGGGGACAGCCACCTCCACATCCTCCCGTGTGGAGGCACGGCCCAGGGCAGGGATGACCGTCCATCCAGGGGGAGCAGGGCTGGACAAGACAACCGGGATGGACAAAGTACCTGTCCCAAGTGGGAAACCCAGTGGCTGGGTGTCGAGCGGGGCCCAGAGAAGTGTTGGCGGTCATGATGGCGATGCTGGGGGCAGATCTCATGCCACCAAAGCAGGAGTCAGCCCCGCTTCACAGGCAGGGCAAGACACGGACAGCATGGCAGCAGGCAGGGGCCGGGAGTGGGGGAGAGGTGCAGAGAGTGGGAGAGCAGCGCTGGGGGCCGGGGGCAGCCGCCTGCCCGGGCACCATGGCAGGAGACTGGAGGCTGGGGCGCCGGGCACCATTGCAACACTGGGCCGCAGCCGGCAGGTGGACCAGGTGAAACGCGCTGACGAGCTCCACGTCCGTGAGCGGGCCTTTTATAGCCTCGGCGGGGCGGGTGGCGGCCCCCACGGCCCCTACCCTGGCCTCGGGAGTGCCGACAGCAGCCAGTCCTCCGAGGGGGACCAGGGCAGCCACAGCGAGAGTGGACAGACAGGACTGCAGCCCTCAGGGTGGGGATCCCCTGGGTACCCCCAAGGCCGCTGGATCCAGGGGCCCCTCTGAGGTGTGGCCACTTTCCACCCCAGTAGGCTCTGTTGGTGGAGTTGGGTGGTAACTTGCCATGTTTTCCCCCTTGGCATCCCCCCTGCGGGCTCTGCTCTTGCCTGGGTGAGGGGCAGGTTGCTGAGGGGCAGACAGTGCTTCACAGCCCAGGAGCCAAAAATCACTGGTTCATGCAATCTGCTGTTAATCTGGGGGAGGCTGCACTTGGCACAGCAGCAGAAATGCATGGGTGTGCTGTACTAGACAGCCAGGGAACAGCAGCTATGCTACAGGGCATAGGGTAGCAGTGTTTGTGTACTGATGCGAAGCAACTAAAGCAGCAGTGAGAAAAAGCCTCTGTCGTCGCAGTTTCACTTCCAGCCTACTGGAGAAATAAAGGCATTCCTGTACCTGTGGATCTGCTGACTCTGGTGTTTGCAATGGGACTTCAGGCAGTCACTGCCACAAGCAGCATGCTGGGGGTGGGCTGGTCCCTGGGCATAAGGGGATTTCTGGACCCAGCACATCGCTGGCCCTGCCATTTCTTGTGGGACTGCAATTTGGCCAACAAGCCCTACACATCCCTCCCTTGGGATACCAGATCCTGCCCAGGGCCACCGGCATCCCTGGGCTTGCTAGGGAGGCCCACAGAGCATCCTCCCCCTCAGTTCATCCACCTCCCCCAGAAAGAAGTCCTAATCATGCCCTCCTGATGGTACATTTCCTGGCCACACTGTCCTTCCAGGAGCACCATAACACTCTGACTGTGCCACCACTACTCCTGCCACTGGCCCCGGCACACAGGCCAGGTTGGGCTTCAACACACTGAAGCAATGCCCCCAGTGTTAATCAAAGTTAATCACTGTTTGTGCAATTGCAGGTTGCTTTTTCTGTCTGAGAAGCTGCTAAAACAGGAGTGTTCAGGAGCATGCCAGAGTGAATGGCACAGTGGGAGAGGTGTTGAGCCTCTAGGGGAGAGGTATTGCCTCAGCACATGCTGAGGGGACTCACCAACAGTGCTGTGCCCATGCAGGAAGCAGGTAGGAGCAGCCAGGAGCAGCCATGACGTCAGTGAAGTGCTCACGGAGTACCTGCTTCCCTGCCCTCTGCACACCTGCATGCAGGGAAGTGGCAGATCCTGTTATGGGACACAGAATCACAGGATGGTTTGGGTTGGAAGGGACCGTAAAGATCATCTAGTTCCGACTCCCCTGACACAGGCAGGGATGCCACTCTCTAAAGCACGTTGCTTAAAGTCCCATCCAACCTGGCCTTGAACATTTCCAGGGATGAAACATCCATAGCTTCTTGCAGCAACTTGGTACTTGGGGATCATGCATAGTTGATTCATGCTGGAACACTAGGACACTGTCTCACTGGTGCTATCAGTTACCACCAGCTCTTGGGACTCTGCTTTGCTACTGCTCATGCTCTCCAGCAGAAAAAGTCAAAATTGCATGTGCCCACCATGGCCCCCACCAGGACATTAGCCCTGGTCTCTCTGGGGAAGCTGCTTTGTGTACCTTGGTCCCAGTGCTGGAGAGACTTGGAGATTTAGGCAGCCTGTGGCAGGGATTTGCCTGCAGCTTCCCAGGCTTCGGGCAGCATACAGAAGACCCCCAAGGACTCATGGACCTCCCATGCTGGCCCATCCGGCTCAGACTTAAAGGTGCTGCAGGGCTGCTGCCAGTCTGGGCTGGATAACTCACCCCTAGAATTGCCATGGCACATCACACCCCCGGATTTATGGACTACGGCAATGCTCTGAGGGTCTGGGGATCGGCATGATTGCCTGGCGAATAAAGAGGATGGTTTTGGGGTCTCACCGCTGACAGGGTTGGAACTAAGGAGTTTGCAGCCCCGGCTCAGCGCCCAGGCCCCTCCATCCTCAGTCCTGACCATGCCCTTGTCCAAAAGATTAAGCAACATCCTTAAGCAAAGGCTGGGCACCATCTAGTGGAATAAAAAGCCTGTTGCAGGGAATGTTTTGTGCCTGTTGAATGATGCCCAGTTCTGCCTGATGCTGTTGTGGGCCCTGCTGCCATCTTGTCCCACTGCTTCCCCGAGGTCCTGGGGAGCTCTGCCTGAATGGCAAGGTCAGGTATAAAACTGGCTAGTTCAGGTATAAATGGCATACACATAAACCAGCATTACCTCCTTGCACAGTTACTGCAAAAGCACCTGGAATTTTGCGCTGCAACCCTGGCTTTACATCTGGCAGAATACAGTATTTTGGTATGTTCACCCTGAGCCCCCTGCTCAGCACCACAATGCTGCCTGGTCCTGCTCTTTCAAAACTCACCTGCCAAATAGCACAAGAGGCCACTGAATATAAAAATTTCAAGTTTCCCTAGGAAAAGGTTTTCCCAGAGCATTGGAGCAAAGCAGGGTGGTGGTTATTCCTTGCAGTGAAGGGTGAGCAGATGAGGGCTGGCAAGATGGGGGTTGGCAGGGGGACACTGCCCACCCCTCTTGCTCAAACACCCACAGCAAGTTTACAGTTGAGCTAGTCACCAAGTCTGGGAGAGGTTCTTCTGTGGCCTTTTGCTCTTTGGCTCAGCTGAGTTGCATGTTTTTGTGAAAATATTTAGACTTTTAATAAATATACATTTACATTATGTTCCTTGTGTTTTGTTTTGTTTTGTTTTTTTTTAATCAAGGGTAGCAGTGATTGATCCACAGGTGTTTCTTCACTCTGGGACAGCAGAGGCTGTTGTTGAAGTGATTTAAGGCCATTCATCCTACCTTGTAAGTGCGTGAACCCAAGTGAAGAGTGATATGGACTGTCTGAGGGTACAGAACAAAAATTAAATTGTCCCTAAAAATCCCAGCTACTCTTATGAATGTTAATTGTGGTCATGTGACCAGGAAAGTATGGGTACACACTGCTGCTTCAGGCCAGCAAGGTTGCAAAGAACTACTAAAATGCTTTTTAAAAGAAGCCTAAAAACCAATGGTGCACTTTGAGAAACCATTCAAATGGAGTATTGAACTGTATATTTTCAGCTACAGAGATCAATGCTGGCTGTATGGACGGGGCAGGTGGTGCCCATCACAAATAGCCCTACTCAGATGTTTTCTTGGCTGTAGGGTGGTAGCAGGAACCTTCCAGAGAGACAAGAGTGCCTTCCCTGTTGTAACACCGTGGTTTTTCAGAAGAGGCAAAAACAGACAGCCAGAGGGAGCAGTTGAAAGCAGCATCTCTCAAAAGAGACTGAGCATGGCTACAGGACAATAATGATTTTCCTTGTCACCTGCTGTAGTTACTCAGGAGACCCATCTTAATCCCACGCCAAAGACCAGGGACTGACAGGGACTAAAATACTATGTAGACACCCAGCAAACCCTTCCTTCCAGTGCTCAGCCTTCCTGCTCCTAAGTTGGCAGCCAAGGCTGTGCAACTGCAGGGGGCCTGAGTACATCCAGGTTTTTGGACAATGGAAGATGCCCCAAAGCCTCCATCCTTTGCCTCATTGACACTGAGGAGGGTGCAAAGCAGCCCCAGCAGTAAGAAACTTGGGTTTTATTTCTGCAGAGGAAGCCACAGAGAACTGCCTATTATCAGGGGGGTTCAAAAATGTTTTTACTTACTCTGAACAGTCTCTAATAGACCATCCACCAGCACTTGCCCGTAAACATTTTGGAAAACATATTCTGAAGTGAGAACCATTGCTATAGTCAAGTAAAGGCACATTTTGGTACATGGAGTAAAACGCAAATCTCAGTGACATAAGTAAAAAAGATTATTAGCCAATATTACAATCTGTTTGGGGCCTCTTTTGGTAATCCTTGCCTATTTCCCTGCATCCTCATGGTAGCTTTAGAGGGGCTGGTCTGCAAGGATTTTTTGGGGAGCAATTGCCTTGAAGATGGATACTTTGTTAAACAACATCCTACACTACATTCCCCCTTCTTAAATTACTTTATGGGCCTTGCTCTGATCATCAGGGTACCTCTGATTTGGGAGAGTACAGAGTGGACAATCTCTGGCTAGTGAACTGTAGGTTTTTCACACTTTCTGAGGTTGTCTGGAAAAAACTTCTCCTGCCAAAAAATCCTGGCAAACTGTAGCCACTGTGTGAAAATCCCAATGCTATTCCTCCAGGTGATTAATATACCAAGCCAGTACGTCTGGGTTCAGCTTAGGCTGTTGGCTAGAATTAATCTTTTAAGTTTGGGAAGTTGGTAGATAAAAACTTCTTCTGTCATGAAATGGAATGGCAGGGGGTATTTCAGAGATCTTACACCTTGCTTCAAAGCTGGCCTGCATGGGAGGAGATAAAATAGGTATGTTGCCTTTTCAGCTTCCCTGCAATGTGCAGAGAAGGGGCAGGAGCTTTATCTCTCTCCCACCACCAAGTGATGAATATTTTCAATAGTGGCTTTAATTAAAAAATGTTGGGCCTTACAATAAAATCTCCCAGCCTGCTGCTGCCATCGTCCACCAGCGATGAGGAAGATCAAGCCTGACAGCCTTCAAATGTTTGACTTACTGAAAGATGACCCTCCTTTTCCTCAGTGCTCCCACCTCCCTTATCCCTGTTGACACATTCCTGCAAAAAGCCATCCAATTCCACCCCAAAATACAATGGGGCTGAGCCCACTCAGCCAACCTCAGCTGTACCTGTAGAGTGAGTGAACAGGCACCCTGCCTTAACACATGGGATATTTCATACACCAGTAAATCCACTTGTGCTTCATCTTATTTTAAACACTCCTGCTTTCCAAAAATATTGGGTCCAAAGGGCAGAGTTTCAGATAATAAAAATCCTAAAGGAGATCCAATGCTTGAAATAAAAATGCTAAGGTGCTAGATCAATTCCAAATACATATTTAATATATGAATAAGTAAGTACTTTGTGCCAGCCACCGAATATGAGAAATGAAGGATGTGTGTATGATGACCAAAACCAGCCTTTGATTCATTTTCCAGACACAGGACTGAGAAAAATGAGAAAGTCATCTCCAACCATCTTTAAACACTCAATACTTTTCCCATTACCTAATAGCAACTGTTGTATCAGCAGAGAAATTATTTTAAGAAATAATCCTCCTCATCTAGGTTGTGAGCTGAAAATATCCATATGCTATCCACAGCACTGGATGAATTTCCACCATCCTTCCCACACTAAGAGCACTCATGGGACCAGGGGCTGAGGAGCATCCCTGTATCCAGCAGGGCTGGGATGGGTTTACTGCTACTATCAGGAATGCCAGCCAAACCCTTTGAATGCAGGTCCAGTGGCGGACTGGCTAGAAGAAAAACTGAATTTTAATTTCACTTTCCTTGCTGTGTTGTCTTTCATAGCAGAGCAGGGCTTCAAGAGGAAGGTGCTGTCTCCAGGAGCAGAGCAAATCTCCTCCCAATCCTCTTGTGAAATGCTCAGCAGAGGAATAGTTGAACACCTGAAAAATTCAAGACTTCTGAGACTTTAAATAAGAATCTAAATTATTAGACTTTCACCAATTTAGAAAAAAATCCAACCCAACCTCAAAAATCTCTTAGTTTAATTTTAATTTCTATTTACTGGGGATTAAAGTTAAAACAGTCTCATGAGAGTTTTCAGCCACAGACTAAAAAACATGAAGGAACTGTGGAATGCTTCTCCCTGGAAGGCCAGTCTGGCCAGGATCCTGCACACCCTGATGTGGTGAATGGTGTCCCTGCCCATGGCAGGAGATTGGAACCAGCTGATATTTAAGGTCCCTTCCATGCCAAAGCATTCTGGGACACCAGGAGGGTGCAAAGAGGGCTTCTGCTACCGTTAATGGAATGTTGCCACAGCCAAACCGTTGCCACAAGGATGCCATCCCAGGGTGCCCAGGTGACCTGGAGTCCGTTAGGACAGTTGATGGATCCTCTGCTGGGAAGCAGATGCAAGGTGTCCGTCTCCTCCGTGTGGTGTATGTCTTCTCCATCCCTGGTGGGAACAGAAGGTGATTTGCTGACATTTATGAGGAAAACTCTTGGCTGACTACACAGGTAAGTGTAGACTATTTTTGAAAAGGTTTCTGATGATGAGGGGCTGTTCTGGGCTTCTGGCCCAGCTGCAGGTGTCTGAGGCTCCAGTACTGAACTTGTACAGAAACTGGTGACTCAGGGATGGGAATCCTGGAGCAGGGGTGGTATTTAAGAGAACAGGTATTCCAGACAGGTAGTCTCCTCTCTTCTCTTCTGGTAGGTTTGGAAGAGCATTGTTCTCTGACCCCTAGAAGTCAGGGTTTTGTAGCCGTGTTCTACCTAAAGGAATCGAAGGGATCAATCGCTGCAGCTTCTCTGACATCCTTCTTTGATGCCTGTCCCACTAATTCTTCCAGTGGTTTGAGATCATGAAGCACCATGAGCACGGTGAGTACTTTACTACTCAATGCAAATCCTATTCCTAAAACACATTGTCTGGGGTACTTCCGGAAAGGATTTAAAGAGTTTATAGCAAATGCATGGGAACAGAAGTCTATTAAGACTTCATGTAACTTCATGTTTTGGGAGATGGAAGATTTTGAATCTCTCTGGGTGCCAGCAATAGTTCAGAAATGCCTACAGTGTGAACAATAACCTGATAAAATTGTGAAATAGTCTCCTCATTTTCAAGCCTTTGGGATAGGCTTTTTCTTGGTGAGACAGCTGGTAAGAGATCAGGGGCAACTCCTTTTCCTTGATGACGTGCTCAGGGAGGGGTGACCCATAGCACCATGTGATGCATATTCCAGCCTTTGCATGAGTGTTATCTGTACCTTCGTGCTTTCACTGGTGTTGCAAAAATGGGGGCCACGTTACCCTTACTCACACAGAAAATGCTAAGGCTTTGCTCCCTCTTAGAATCAGCAAAAGCACTGTGGAGAAGCAGATGATACTAGTCAAGCTCAGAAATGGAGCAGGTTGCTGGCTCCTATCACGGGTGGAGCTTCAGAGGCAGAGCCAGTAGACTTTGAGAAAAGTGGTACACTTTCTTTTGAGCTTGGTAAGGACAGAATCTGCTTCTGGAGGGCTGGGGTCCACTCAAATGTGTGCATTTGCCAGTCTCTAGGCCCTTTAGTGGGGAAGAAGGGAAATGTGGGATTTTAGGAAGCACCTAGTATGGCATCTGCAAACAGCAAGGCTCCCGGAAAGCACATGGGTTTGTTACTGCACTATAATACATTTGCACTAGTGGGAGATGAACTATGTAGCAAAAGTGCTGCTCAAGTACCTTAAAGTCCACTCTGAGCAGCTGGCAGTTGCCCCAGCTGCCATTACACAGGGTAGCACACTTAACTTTGGGATCTCCCAGCTGGGAAGCAGATAAGGAAACTTTGTCATTAGCTGTGCCCCATCCCTCAAGGGAACCTCTACAGTATGGTACAGTAAAATCAGAATACCTGCCATGATTCCAGCTTTGATTTGTTTTTTTTTTTCCTGTGTGATAAACATTCCCCTGTGTTAGGTAGATCTTATGTTTGTGTGTACCTCCTGCAAGCTGCTGTCATCCAACAGAAATGTGCGAGGAGCTCAGCCACTCTTTCTTGCAAAGGACAGGGCTGGCAATGCTCTCCTGTGGACTGTTGAGAGCAAAGCTGGAGTGAAATGTTGGACACATTCCTGAAAAGAAGAGACCCAGGGCACAGATGAATCCTACCTCATCCTGTTCCTCTGGGGCTGCCCGTTTCATTCCTCTGCAATTTCTCCTATTGATTCTCACATTCTGGTTTTCAGCTGGTGAGGAATTCATAGGTGTCACAGCTGACTCTCCCGACTCTGAAGACATCAGTCTAACTGGCAATGATTCTGGTATTGTGGTAAGTAGTGAATGACAAGCTTCTCTCTATCTTACAGCCAAATTAGCTTTCTCTTCTGCTGCCAGGCCTGCCTGCTGAAACACAGATCTGACTTACCTGCTTTAGATATAGCTCCCAGTCAACCCCAAATGCACCTGTGAATGCATCAGCATCTCTGAGTATCACTTGCAGACTGATTTAAAGAGTAATTTAAAATTTTTGTTGCTCCAAAACTTGGGGAGAATGTTTAGCAATCATGGGTAATAGAACAGAAGGTGCCAATTTAAAGCTGAGGCTGTTCTAGAAACGCACAAGATATAGGTCAGTGATTTAAAGAAAAAGGAAAGATGAGGACAAGAAGCCTTTGACCTCCCAAATACAAACTGCGACATTGATTTGAGGTACTCCTGTCACTTAGGTACCAAGCACAACTGGCTGGCTGCGGTACCATCCAAGTATTTAAAGTTTATTAATCCAGTTCTATTTTTTACTCCAAGATATATTTTACAAAGATCCAGCCCAGACGGTAGTTTATTCCCTGAGCTTTGCATGGCAGCCACTGCTACCATGCAAAGCAGAAACATGCAGCAGTGATGCTGGCAAAGGTTTTGAACTTTATGAAAGAATTGGCATTACCCAGCTCCAATTCTGCAAAAATAAGTGTGGGTTTGGGGTTGGATTTTTTTCTTCAGCAGCTGTTCATCTCATACAAAGAGTTTATGGCTATCACAGCTGAACTTGCCCATTTGTGGGAGAAAGAGGGAAAGAAGCACTTCCAGTCAGGGAACTGAAACAGAGGAGCAGGGTGGAAGGTGTTCATGTGATTCCTAAGTTACCTCTGTTTCTAACCCATTCTAGCAGTGGGAGCCGAACCAGCAGCACCCACTTTCCAGAGCAGCAGATAATTCAGCCATGCTACTGGCAAGTGATGATGACGTGGAACCACAAGATAGTGATGGGTATGTGAGAAATAATGCATCTCTCCAAAGTGTAATTTCTGACAAAGAGTAGAAAGATGGTTTTTGTCAAGTTTCTGCATTCTGCTTAATTCTGTGTCAAAACTTCAGACCTAGAATATAGTGGCCTGTCTGGAAGAGAACTACTTTAAATAAAAGAAATCCTAGCAAAATCCATTGGAAATTTTTCTTCTCTGTTCATGAGGCCATTAATGAATGTGTCTTACATAATTGCTTGAGATGTGCTGAAATGCTTGCAGTACATAAGAGTTTTTGGAATAATTGTGTTGCTGGGCTGGGGTATTGCTAAGTCAGAGTAGGGGACGTTTTAATTTCTGACATTCTATGTATCAGTAACCCTTTATGTGTGGTGAAATTAATGACTGCATGTTCTTTCTGGCTGTGTTCTCTCTAGTGCATGGTCATCAGGTATTCTTAGTTCTCCAAACTGGATGGATGAGTACTTAGAGGTAAGGATCCATGTGTTGTTATAATTTCTGTTTTGTGGGAGGGGAATGGGGCAGAGAGGGAACTGTACAGCTCATCTGGCCAGTGTGAGATGCTGTGGGCAGCTGGCCTGAAGCACAGCCCTTGCTTTGGAGCTTTAAATAGCTCGTCCCTCCAGGTCACTTCTTGCTGGTGTACCCTGAGGGGAAAACTCCTGCCAAGGTGGCACTGGCAGATCTGTGGGTTCCTCATTTTTCTAGCAGCTACCAACAGATTGCAGATATTTGAATTCTCTTTGCCTAGTGCCCAGAGAGCAGACAACTGGAATTCTTTCCTCCCAAGCCCTGTTCTGTTGGGGTTTTTTGTTTGGTTGTTTTGTTTGTTTGGTTGGTTGGTTTGGTTGTTTTTTCCTCTTTTTTCTTTTCTTTTCTTTAGTTCATCTAATATGAATTTTCCTGTTTGGGGAAAATTGAGGGAAAGAAACACCTACAGCCAACATCCAGTTTGGAAACTGAAATGGGAGCAAGGAGGAGGGGTTTCAGGCAGTTCTAAAGCTGCCTCTGTTTCTATCCTGTTCCAGCAGTGGGAAGAGAACTAGCAGCAACCTCTTATTTGTTCTCAGGATAACAGCTATTTGGCTACTACTTTTAATGTTCTTAACCAAAATTAGAGAGTGATAGCCTAGCATTCTTCATCTGATCTGTTGTAATTGCTTGGATGAGCTGGTGGTGGTTGTAACACCAGGGCTGCACACCAAAGTCTAATTGTATTTTCTTTTTTCTCTCTTCCCATATGCACTGATGCAAGCTTATTGAAGGTGAGTTTACGTTTTAAAGTTGATAATGGAATTGTTAAAAATATAATAATTAGTTTTTCTGTGTCCTTTCCAACCATCTCGAACAGCAGGGATTGAAATTGCATTTAGCAAAAAGCAAAGAACAGTGCTAAAGCCTCTGGCCAGTGTCTTAAATAAAGGATCCCATCTATGTCTGATAGCTGCTATCAAACACAATCCCTACAACATAAGTTGTTCCTTAATACTTATGTAGGAAGGAACTTTAATTTGGTGACATTTTCTGTAATTTTAATTGATTTGTGCTTGATTATTGTTACATGGCATTGTTGCATGTATATTCTAAGAATTAAAAAGCAAACAGCAATTCTTACCCTTTGGGTGTCACTGGGCCATTAAAAATGTATCTCCTTTGAATTATATGTGTTATAATTTTCAAGTTACCTTAACACCATAGGACCACAGCAGACCCTATTAGTAAGAATTGTGTGAGAGAGCTTCCCTTTATAAGGCAGATTTGTTCACAAATAGTATAACTCTGTGGAACTTATGACACTGAGACTCTCTCAGGTAACATTTTTAGCTGTTCATAGGGTGAATAGAGCAAATATTTTGTGTTGGTCTGTAGCAGAATGGTCTCAATCTGTGGAAGAGTTCAGCCTCAATATTTAGGGAAACTAGTTTATTTAAGACTGATTTTAACCCAGCTGAATAGGGTCCATTTCAAATAGGAATCATTACCGACCATTTATAATAACTCATTTAAAGGGTAGCTCCAAGGAGAGAGAGTAAATAATAGAACTAACTTACTGAAATTAAATTGCAGAGTGTGATCAGCAAAGAAGCCAGCTGCTGTTGGACAGCTCTGCACTGAGTGATGATGATGAAGATGAAGCAACAGATAATGATGTGTCTGTGGCTGATTCAGCATCTGAAGAAAGGGATTCATCAGAAGATGAAACTGGAAGTTCAGAGTATGTATGCCTCATTATGTACCAGACATTGAATTTTGCCTTTTGTTTTTCATACAGACACGACTATGTTGTACTGCTGTGGGCTGGCTTACCTTTGAAACCTTTACTTACTCTACTCATTTTCCTATTCCAATGATGACCACATCCCATGCTTCATGATGATCAAATGATACCATTTTTACTTTAAGAGAGGAAGACAGCCCAAGGCAGATGGAAAGCTTTGCACACAGCCCTCAAGACAAGTTTGGGAGTATAGCAAGAGAGGGTGATTAGGCACAGGCCATAGCTCACAATACATTACATTTTCTTTTCATGCCAGGCTCTAGTAGTGCTGTCAGATAAGGAAGTACTTTCATTGGTATTGATGGCTTGGCAGCAGCTGGACAAATTCTGTGCAGGTTTTAATAAAGCTGGTGTGCTTTGGATTACTGGAAGGCAAGATAGGAGAGAACTTAATATAAAAAAGGCATATTTTTTCCCTTTAATCTCAAGCTGCTCCATTACAGCTTGTGCCTTCCTGCTCTGTTTAGGTGAGGCTGAAAAGCAGCACTTAATGCTGAGCAAAGTCCTTCTTGCCAGAGCTCTCTGCAGTGTTACTCTGTAGTGTCAGGCCTTGTTCCATTCTAGAACTAATCATTCCCAGAGGACAGCTCAGTGCTTTCGTTACAAAGCTGTTATTGATGACCTGTTGGACATAAATGCTGTCGTACATAGACTGCCCAGTGCTGGAGGCTGCTGATACTTCAGATCCTAGAGCAGGGTGCCTGACTTCTTCCTTCTCCCAGTGAAAACCAAGATGCTCTTTCCTTTGGGACACCCACACTCATTACTGCATACAGCAAACTGAGAGAGTTAAGGATATGCAGGGTTCTCCAAAGGAAATGTGTCATGGCTGCTCAGTTCAGCTGGAGATTATGTGACATTTTATGTGCCAGTGACCCTCAGTGTAGTGACATAAACAGCCGCATGTTCTTTTTGGTTCTGTTCTCTCTAGTGCTTGGCCAGCAGGTACTATTAGGTGTCCGATCTGCATGGATTTTTACCCCCAGGTAAGGACACACCTGTTGTCATCTTTCCATCTTTGTGGGTGGGGAATGGGGCACAAGGGGAGCTGCATAACTGAGCTGGCTGATTTGGGGTGCTGTGGGCAGCTGGTTTGAAGCACAGACCTTGCTTTGGAGCTCTAAAAGTTACTTCTTGTTGGTGAACGTAGAGGGAGAAACTGTTGCCAAGGAGGCACCGCCAGACCTATGTGTACCTCATTATTCAGCAGCAACTGACACATTGCAGATACTCCAAGTCCTATTTGCCTGCTTCCAGTAAAGCAGCTAACTCAAATTCTTTCCTGTTGTGATTTCCTTTCATCCAGATTGTGCAGAGTGGACGACTGATTTTGTCAACACTGTGTGGCCATGTCTTCTGCAGTCAGTGCCTCCCTTTTGCCCTTCAGACTGCCAGCTTTTGCCCAACCTGCAGGACAGATCTCACTCCAGGACAATATCATCCCATTTATATATAATTACTTCTATTTTTCAAGACAGTCTCAGATAGATTTGGGGGAATAGGTGGTATAATGAGTTTTTTTTCTATGTGTATATAGTTTTTGTTGTATAAAGTTCCATTTTCTCTGAATTTAATTACAAACAAAATTTTAATTTATTTAAATATAATCAAGTCTGTTCATTTATGTTAGATTCTGCTTGTAGACAGAGATTTCTTTGAACAGGTGGAAATAAAACCCTTGGTTTGATCAGTCAGAAGTGCTTGTTCTTTTCATCACACTATAGTAACCGATTTTTGGGGGAAAATGCTGAAAGCATAAGCTTTGTAGTTCTTGTGATAGCATGTGTTTTATAGGGGAAGGGAAACAGACACTGCTTGGGGTGAGAAGGCTTTTGTTTCTTAGGACAGACACAGCTGGATGTTTTGCTAAAAATGTCATTATTTCAGTGCTTTGAAGGTTGAAAGAGCAGCAGGTTGTGCACACATCCAAAGACAACTATTTTCTTTGAGAATAATTCATTTGTATCTAGACAGCTTGTTTATTTCCCAGGCTGCTTCTTGTTTTGTCACTGGTTACAATGTTCCATTGATGATTGCCAGCTGATGACAGGAACACTGCCGGCTTCTATGAAGCTCTTCAGCTTATAAAAAGCCTGTAAGCTTATGGACATGATTCCTTCAATATAATTGCTTTATTATAACACCTTCAATATTGCTTCAAAACCAGTGCACTATGCTAGTAGTTATAGCTACCTAGCTGTAAATAATTCTGATTGAGCCCTTTAAAAAAATAATTATTATTACTGCAACCAATTTAAATGAATAATTCATTTTATTTTTATAACTATATTTGGTTTGCCATCCTTTGTGCTGCTGGACAAAGTTGCATAAAGTCTTAATTACCCCTGTATAACCTCTTGGACATATACCATTGACAAAGTCTGGTGCCCAAGACTGGATCACAAACTAAGCTCCTCTTCGAGGAATTCAAAGAGCAAGGGGGTTCTTTCCACACCTTTTGACTTAACTGGAGGGCTTCTCCTAATAAACTTTTTCTGAAGCTCCCACTCTGCCTGCGACACAGATGCCAAACCCCCACTGTTGTCTCAGGTATCTCACAGCAGCTGTGGACAAGCCCTTTACACCTGTGTTTCACCTCTGGGAAGATGTGCTGGAGAAGCCTGCGAGCCACAGATCCTGCAGGCACTGCTGCTTTATACACTCCTCCCACCAGAAACTTGATCCAAGGACAATTTCTGGGCATGAAAAGTACATGTTTAAGGAGGGATGGCAGCCCAGCTTGGCTGGCTTTGTAAATAAACATCGGGGGTGTGTAACTCAATAGCACATATTCCTGGCCCCAGCTGAGCTGTTTCTCTATACTGTGTTGTTTTGGTGCTCTGGATGAAAAATCTGTAGGTTTGTTTTTGTACTAGCCACTCAACCACTAAACTGCTTAACCTTCTCTGCAGTCAGCATCTCGGAAAAGCAAAACACAAGCAGCTCAGACTGCATGAAAACACGAGCAGCAGACTGGCCTGAAAGCAAAAAGAAAGCTGTAATTTACTGGAAGGGAAGGTCCACTTTAAATTTACAGAAAAGAGCATATATGGAAACCTAACAAAAGCATGTAATGATTGTCTGGCAGGGACCAGGGGATGCTGCTGCGAGAAGTGGTGATGTGAATCAGCTATCAGATGTTAAACACATTTTGTCTTGGTCGGGTCATAATCCCATATCCTTGATGGCAAGCATCTCTTCCTAATACCAAAACTGCAGAGATGCTGTTAGAAAAGCAAAAGCTCAGTTTGAATTTAAGTTGGCCAGAGACGTTGAATACTGCCAGAAAGAGTTCTTTAGATACGTAAACAACAGACAGAAACCTAAAGGAAATATTGGCCCTGTTAAAAAGGAGCGGTGAGTTAATCACCAGAAACACTAAAAAGGTTGGTCGTGAGGCAGAAGTTCTCAACATTTCTTTATTTCTGTCTTTGCCATTACTGCTGCTCTCCACCTTGAGATAAAATAGTTGCAGTTGGCATGTATTTAAGTGAGTCCTGATGGCAGCGTAGGCTGCACATGCCAGCAATAACAGGGGCATCCTTAGGCAAAGCTATGGAAATTCAGAGCACTGCATGAGCACCAGGACTTGTGCCACAAACATTTTAAGTTAACACTCAAAATTTTTTGTGCAGATCACACCAAGCTTCAAGGCAGGGCTTGCAAAGTTGATTTCTTGGGGATAATATATTAATTAAGCAATCAGGCTCATGACAGCAGAGTTGATGCAGGAGTACAGACACTGCCAGACCTGCCCCAACAGGGACCACTGCCACAGACTTGTGCAGAAGGCTGTGTGGCCCTGTGGGGACAGGGAGACTTGGGGCCGCACTTTTTCCCCCTGCTTAAGCTCAGCCTCTGACAGACCAGCTCAGCTTTATGGAGTGGATTTCACTTCATTATTTTGCTTTCTCTCCCCCTTTTCCGGTTCAGTTTCCTTAGTTACCTTTGCTCCACTCCTTCTCCCTCCCAGACTTCTGGCTTTTCTGCCCTATTGGCATTTTCCTCCTCAACCCTTTTTTCCCACTGCTGTTTCTCCAGCTTTGCCTTTTCCACTATGCATTTCCACCCTGGTGTTTCATTTTCTCCCGCTCTGCCCTCTGTCAGTGTTCACCTTCTCTGTTCCAACCTGAGTAAACTGGTGCTAGCTCCTTGCTCTGACTGTCCAAAATTCTCAGCCAAATGAGATCGAGGGACCCCTTAATGAAATTCCTTGGATATCAGTTTTGTGCAATAGTCTGTTACTCATTTTATCTGGTTCTTTTATGCTTCCAGGCTTAATTTTATGCTTTTTGAAATGAGCCAGAACAGAAGTGAAAGGAAGATGCTGTAGGGAAGGCTGTGGGGGAACATGAAGAGATCCAGTGCTGCCATGGCTTGGCATATCTGGGAGTCTCATTTGCTGCCTGGAAAATTTTTGTCTTTATTCCTGTTTATCAGTATGCATCTGAATAATGATCATTAATGCAAAAGAATGGTTCTTGCTGTGCAATAGTCCCCTTTAACAAAGTAAATAACTGCTACACTGGTGATAAGAAAGTTGATGTTGAAGACCTATAGGTTATTTCATACAGGTCCTGACTCCACTTAGCAGGGGGAGGTCCATGCTGCAGCTAAGGAGGGACCCTTCAGGATGAGTTTCCCTTGAAAAAATCCCTGGGTTTTGCAGACAGTTCCTGTACCCAAAGGTTCTGGACGTAAATTCTGAATATAAGTCACTAATAGGTGGGAAGGGATGTTGGTCTCCAAGCTAATTTCCCAAAACTAAGTTATTTGAGGTGAGTCACAATCAGATGATGATGATTTTGTCATCTCATTTGGACCCAGTGTCTGCTGTGGCCTCTCAGTTCTCATGGGTCACTGGAAAAAGTCTCTGACACATGTCTGGGGACAAGATGGGATTTTCTGTGGAAGAACTGGGGAACAATTGCTGCTCTCAGCACTTCCCAGCAATGAGTAAGTGCTCCTGGAAATGAATGCATGTCAGGAAACTCTGCCTTTTTCTAACCTCCCTGTGTGCCTTCTCCCTTAGTCACCAGATGGGGGTACTTAAGATGGGGGTACTTAAGAGTGTTTAGGGTGAGATGCTGTGATACATATGGCCTAATATGTTTTTGCCCTCTCCCATCAGAGGGGGATGTCTCCACTCCCTGTTTTCCACCCTGCACAACGTCCCTGTAAGCCCTGTATGCTTTCCTTTGCCTCTGTGTTGTCCTGCCTGCCCTAACCAGTGTGTGCTAAAGGGGCTTTGTGGAGGTGTGCCTGTTGAAGGTAAGGAAGTCTTAGCTTCCTGTTTGCAGAGCCAGGAGTAGGTTGTTAACAGAAATTATGCTATACCTTTGCTATTGCTTACTTAGTGCTGCCTGGGCTCTGGGCCACTTAAAACAGAAAGCCAGATCCCAGAAAAGAGCAAAGCATTGCTATCATTAGAAAAACTAATCTGTGTCCTTTCTCCGAGCAGCTCAAACACTGCCCAGGCCTGGGTTTTCAGAGCTAGAGAAACCTCCCCCGAGTTGGGAGGTGGAGGTGTTTGTTGGGGTGTGGACTTGTGGAGGGAAACTGCAGGGCGTCTGTGTCATCTGGAGGAGTTTTGTGGTGGGGGAGAAAATTTAACACTTTCTGCATTGGCTGCGGCATCCACTTCCGAAGGGGAAAATCAAAGGGCTGATGCCCCAGGGACTGAGGTCTGTGGCCAGACACTATCCTGGGTCATGCTGTCTGGGCAGGCTGCTCTGGCACACCTGATAGGAAGGGAAGGTGCTAGTGGGTTTGGCATAGCAAGCTCTGCACCAGAATACCAGACTTAATCCCTGAAAGTCCTGCTTGTTTAAAGGCATGAATAGTCTGATAGTTCATGGCTAACTAGAAAACCATACAGGAGTTAGTTTCCAGTAGAGTTTTTAGCAAAATACTGATATAATTCAATTCAGTTCATATAAAAACACTTTCTGATAGCTATTTGTGTTCTTCTGACACTGTTGGATATTCCATGTTTGTGTGCCTGAGAAATACTTTTACTTGGGGCTGTTCTGTTCTGCAATGGAAAGCTGTCACTTTGCCCCCAAAAAGACAAAGCTTGAACTTTGAGAGATGTTGTATAGTGACTGGTGTAAGTTTCACCCCCTCTTTTTTACAAGTAGAGCACTGCACAGGCTGGACCCTGCTCTCATTTCAGTGAGCAACAGAGAGCTCAGTCCCTTGCTGCAGGGACTGACACACCTTGCTCATGTGACAGAACGTGATTCATAAATCATTAGTCTGGCACTGGAATGCTGCTGTAAAATTCCAGTTTAAAAGTTTTACATGGTACTGAAACAAAGCAGTGTGCCACATCTCTCAAGTTGCTCAGAATTCATGTGTGTTTCCTTGTGTTTGAAACAAGAAGAGGAAATTCGGACCTCAGCTCCTTCTGAGAGTCAGGCTCATTCTCCAAAGCCTGCAGGTGTTTGGTCTGAGAGATTGGCACTTGCAAGAAGCTACAAGCCAACAGAGCCTGTGGATGGGGGTGCATGAGGCAGAATCTTTGCACACAATGCACACAATGCTTTGCTTAAACCACCTCCCCTCAGTGACTGGCCTGACAAATTTTCTGTGTCTTTTCCTGCTTGTTTTTCCTTAAGAAGTCTTTCTGTACCCCATGACACGCTATGGGGAGAACTTTGTATGACTGTGAGCCTGTGGCAGTCCAGTGACCACTGTCAGTGTCAGATGAATGCTAAATCCAAGCTGTGCCTGGCACCCTCGCCCTCCTTTGCACCTGCTTGCCTGCATTATCCACTTGCCCAGACAAGGACCACCCAGGCCACCAAGGTCCTGGGTTTTAACAGATGAATCCTCTCACAGGTTTCACAGACAGAGCCAGAAGAGTAATCAGGTTCTAAAAGCTTGCTGGAAGGGTCAGGAGTCTGGGAAATCCTTGTTGAGCTGTAGCTGTTGATTATGTTCATTATGTTCTCTGTATGTGACAGAGCAAGTCATCAGACTGAATAGGTCAAAATATCGTGAAACATTGGCAACAATTTTTGGATTCTTGGTTTTTAGCAGGAGCTTGATTCAAGAAGATCTTCAGGATTTGTGAAGTGGCCTTTGTACAATTACCTGGAAATCAAAATATTTAGTCATCTTTCCAACTCCCCTTCCGAACACCTTCCTTCCCGGCAGGATGGGGGTACCTTCTGATAGATAACCAGCTATTTTCTGATATCTAGAAAATTAAATTTAAAAGGATATGCTGTGTGTATATATCACTTGTGCTTAGTCATGTGTGCTCCTAAAGCCTTCTAACTCGGAATCACAGAATAGTTTGGGTGGAAAGGGACGTTAAAGACCATCTTGTTCCAACCCCCCGCCAGGGGCAGGGACAGATTTCACTAGATCAGGTTGCTCAGAGACTCATACAGTCTGGTCTTGAACAATTAGATGGGGATTCCAAAGTTTCTCTGATCAACCTGCTCCAGTGACTCACTACCCTTACTGTAGACAATTTTTAGCTAATATCTAATCTAAACCTGCCCTCTGTCAGTTTAAAGCCATTTCCCTCTTGTTCTTTATGTCCTCTAGTAAAATGTCTTTCTCCAGCTCTCCTGCAGTCCCCTTTAGATACTGGAAGGTGCTATAAGGTTTCCCTGGAGTTGAGTCTTCTCCATCCTAAACAACCCCATCTCTCTCAGCCTGTCTTCACAGGAGATGTGCTCTAGTGCTCTGATCATCTTTGTGACCTCCTCTGGACTCCCTTCAAAAATTCCATGTCCATCTCATGTTGGGGATCCCAGGGCTGGATGGAACACTCCAGGTGGGGTCACAGCAGAGTGAAGTGGAGGGGCAGAATCCCCTTTTCTGACCTTCTGGCCACACTGCTTTGGATGCAGACTTTGCACTTGGCCTTGTAGAGCTTCATAAGATTCCACATTTCAAGTCTGCCCAGGTCCCTCTGAATGGCATCCCTTCCCTCCAGTGTGCCTATTACACCACACAGCTTTGTGGTGTCAGCAATCTTGCTGACTCTGGACTCAGTCCTATTGTCCATGTGTTCCACAAAAGTGTTAAACAATGCCTGTCCAAACTAACTCCCAAGGGACACCACTCATTGCTGGTATCCAGGTGGATAATGAGCTGTTGATTGTAACTTTGCATGCTGCCATCCAGTCACTTTATCCACTGAGTGATCTAGCCATCAAAACCACACCTCTCCAGTTTAGAAACAAGGATGTTGTGCGGGACAAATGCTTTGAACAGTGTCAAATGCTTTGAACAAATCCAGGTAGATTATTTCAGTCACTCTTCCTTTATGCATCAACAGTGTAATCCTGTTGTGGAACACCACCAAATCTGTCAGGCGTGATTTGCCCTTAGTGAAGCCACATTTGCTGTCACTAATCACCTTCCTTGTTTTCCATGTTCTTTTGCACAGTTTCCTGGAGGACATGCTCCAGGATCTTTCCAGACACCGAGGGGGGACTGACTGGTCTGCAGTTCCTCAGGGTGCAAATTTGTTGCCTGCTTTTCCCCAGTGATTTATTAGGCAGGCCACTTGTGCTGCAGTGTCTTGTCTTATGGATGGAGGACAGAGTATTCATTTGTATATTCCTGCAGTGAATAAAGAAGATAAGAGAGAAAGTGGCTCATGTTTCTTTAAGGTACACTGGCTCAAAAAAGATTTATAGTAATGACTGTAGAGCCCACATCGAAACAAATTCAGCACGCAAATGCCTACTTCTACTAGTGAGGGTTTGTGTTGATGGAATGTAATTTTTTACTTATGTTTAATGATTGACCTGGCGTGGAGAGCAGGGGAAAGTCAACTATTTGTTATTTCAGTCCTCTGTTTCCGTCTTGGATTATATGTTTTGCATGTGGGGACACGTTGCAGGGAATTGCCCATCTGGGTAAAGTGACCTCCAGGCAGGAGGTGACTCACCACTGCTTCCCTAGGCTACAGCCATCCAGTCCCACTGTGCCACACTCCATTGCTCTCAACAGCTCTTGGAGCTCAGCTGTGTACAAATTTAAGTGCTTTGCCACCTGAAGAGCAAGTGCAAACAGTGAAATGTGATGATCCCATGTTTGGTCAGGTTCTTAGGAAATGCTTCTGCGGAGGAAAGTCTGGCTTATTTCTTTGACTTTGAAAGGATATTCCACACCCTTGTGTGAGCTGTGTGTGAGAAAGTATATAGAATCATACAACAGTTTGGGTTGGAAGGCTCCTTGAAGGCCATTTTATTTCAATCCCCCTGCCATGTGCAGGGACACATTCCATTAGACCAGGTTGCTCAGAGCCCCATTCAACCTGGCCTTAAACACTTGCAGGAATGGGGCTTCCACAGTTTCTCTGGTCAATCTGTGCCAGTGCCTCACCACCCTTACAGTAAAGATTTTCTTCCTAATAGCCAATTTAAATTTGCCCTCTGTCAGTTTAAAGCCATTCTCCCCTGTCCTTTACCCTTGTAGAGTTAGTCTCCAGATTTCTTGTAGGCTCCCCTCAGGTATTGAAAGGCAGCAGGTTTGTCAGAACTGAGGCATTTTTACGTAAGTTTTAACACAACTTGAAATCAGACCAGGGTTTGCCATGTCACATAGGATCACAAAGCATGTGCATATTCTGGCATATGTTCAGCCTTCAGAAAACTGCATTTATAGACTGGGGGAAGCAAGTTTCTTTGCGTGAGCTGACCATCATTATAGGTTACGGCAGCCCTTCCCAGACCACTGGCTTAAACAGGAAGGGAAAGAGACATCTGCCCTGTCTTCTATTTGACAAACCTAACTCGTCACAGTATTTTGCTGCACAAAACCATCACCCAAAATAACCCCATTCTTGTGTGTCGGTTTATATTTGCAATTATACTTTGCAACAGGAAGAAAACTATGTTAATTACATTTCGCAGAAGAAACATTCCTCTTGTGCTTTCCTAGAGCGTCTGTAGGGAGATTACTATGTCGAAATAAAAACCCAAACAAATAAACCAATAGCTGTTTTCATTGGAGAGCCCAATTTCGACCTTGCTGCTTATTAGAGTAGGGCCTGTGCCATCAACAAGATTTTCTGGAGAGTAAGAGCAGGAAAACCTGCACAAGAATTGCTCCTTCTGGGCACAGGCCCTGCATGATGACAAGGTGCTCTTAGCAAGTCGAGAAAAGCTTTTGAAGAAGAAAGAGCAATGAGAATACATTGTATTGCATTAAGAAAGATGTGGAGAAATATTGTAATTTCTAAATATTTTTAATACCCATGTGTTTCTAATTCATTTTGCATCAGTGGTTCAGGTACTTTGACATCTTGCTGTTTTTCAGAGTTGATCACTGGGAGAAGAAATATTATTTCCAAAAAGCTAGGGGATCTCAGGAGGTGCGCATGCAGCCGAAGAGAGCTGGGGAAGCTCCTGTTTCCCTAGAAGTCACAGATAGGTTTGCCATACAGTGAAACAGACTTCTTGGGCAGTAAAATCTGAAACTAGACCAAGGTGAGAAGCCAGTGCTCTGGGGAAGCTTTCCCAGCTGTGAGCATAAGGATGCTGGCCAAACCTCACCAGCATTGCCATCAGGCTTAAAATCAGAATCGGTTTAAATCAGAATATATCTTGTGAATACCAGAGGCTGGAATAGAACTGATAATTGTGAGCCAATCCCCTGTTTTTATATGTGTTTATATGTGGCTGTGTTTATATGTGGCTGAATTGTGTAAATGGCCAGAATAATCTAATCTCTTCTCTGGCTACAAAAAACAAGGGGAAATCCAAAGGCCTGTGCGTAATGTAATTCTTAGAGTTACAGCTGGGTGGTGTAGCTAGTGCTCATCAACATGACTGTATGGAGAGTAGCTTTAACAACAGAACAATTCCAGTGCAGGAGGAGTAACTACATTTGGGCAAATGCAAGCTGATAAGCTCAGTAGTATGCAAAGTTTGCCCTTCAGTCTGATGTGTGCAGTGGGGTCAGAGTAAAAGATGGCCTATTTAAGATTTTAAAATCCACAGATCTTCATCCCCTGGTTTGTATCATCTGTGCACTGTGGTAATTGACTTTTCTAGTCTGCTTGTATTACCAGTTCAGGCCTGGGAGAGTTGTTGGCTTTTCAGGAAAGATGTCCTGGGTACTGACCTGGACACCTGGACAGCTCCTGCAGCTGTTTGTATATGGAACAAGGGAGACCATAGGCTTGCCTATGCCCCCTTTAATTGCTAAGCAGGGAAGAAGCAGACTGGCTAATTTGTCAGTAGGCCTTATCTTTGTGAAAGGGGAGCATCCCTGCTGTCTAAAGCTTCAATTTGCAGCATCTGTGTAGCCCATGTAATTAAAAGAGCCTCTCTCTTTCTCTGCCTCCCATTTGTAATCTGTGTATGTGCAAACAGAGCTGCTCTTCATTGGAGTCTATGGAGAAGACTTCCTGGTGGAGAAAGATATTTAAAGCCTACAGCTAATGAATGCAATTACTTGGCTGGGTTTATTTTTTTGTTTGTTTGTTTTCTATTTTGCCTCTGTATTTTTCCTTGACATCCGTGGTGATAACGATGGGAAATCAATGTGTTAAGAGAAATGCTAGTACAATTGGAGTTCAGAGTGAGCTTTTAGTATCTCTTAGGCATCTATGCTTCATCTCATTTGTTAAGAGTAGCAAGCCATGAGATGATAAACAAAATGAGCAAATTATTTTTACATCAAGATTTAGAGCGGCCTGCCTTTAAAAACAGTATATTTAATAGTCTGCTCACTAACAGGACCTCATAACTATTTGATCTCTAACAGAAAGCTGGTGCCCATACAGCAGCTTTGCAAGACCAGAGCCATACTTAATGTTATTTTTGCTGAAAATTATCAAAGTCACATGCTATAACATCAGTGTGGGAAGGGCAGGTATGGTAGACATGAAGCTAAATGAAAGGCTACTTTAAAAAAAATCTTGCTGTGGTAGTTTGCATTTCTAATTATTTAGATGCTACTGGTTTTTAATTATTATTGGAAAATCTACATTATTCCTACTATCTTAAGACCCCAAACAAGCGTCTGAAGGTGCCTTGTAGCTTTCCTGTAAAGCAGCAGTGTTACACCCAAGCAATGACACTGCTGACACTGCCCAAAAGAGAGTCATGGATAACATTTCCTGGACAATCTATTTTCTATTGCTCTTGCTCTGAGACTTGGTCCTGTCTTTCCTCTTGTAAAAATCTATGTCCAATGGGACTGTCACACTGCTCTCTCTCTTAGGAGAGCAGCTACCTAAAAAATAGGTAGGATGAATGAATCCACTGACATGAAAGACTGGAAGGTAAATATACAAATTCCAGTGTGTATCGGAAGGTATATATACAAATTTAGTGTATCAGCTGGCTTCTTTGCCTGGAGGAGAGGAAAAGACACCTCCATGACCATGAACATTTGTTGAAATTAAGCCTTCCTCCTTCTGTCTTTACTTAAGCCTGAATCAGAAGACTAAGAATAATCTCACTGGTAGTTTCTGTGATCCAGCACTCTCCTTTGCTGTTGATTTTTCAGTGGCAGTGTTTAGGGAGCCTGGATAAGGTAGCTGTGTAATATGCCTGCACTTTTAGGGTAGAGCACAGGTAGAGTCAGGGATGTGGCAAACTCCTGCGGGATGTGACTGCATTGGTGCCAATGAAGGGACAGGTACCAGAGTTCCTATAGGGCTCCTTTCAGGAGCTGGGTGCATAAAAAATGCTTTTCAGCTCTGCAGAGGGCCCAGACAACCTGCACTCCAAGATCTGTGTTCTCCAGCCTGGCCCAGCCCACGTGTCACTGCCTTGTTGCTGCCCTGCTGTCTGAGCTGAGACCAACTCAGCTGCAAGCAGCAGTCGAGCTTCCTCCTTTTGCCTAATCAATTGCTGAGATGAGATCTAGTCTGTGTTTCAACAGCAGTTATTTTGGGTGCAACAGATCAAGTTTCTCCATACCGAATGGATGTTTCTTCCCAAAATTGCCTGTCCCTGTCACCCACTGTGTTCACATTTTCCATGGATGAGGAGAAGTCATTTGACTTCTTTGTGACAAACGAGACTCAGTGAGGAAAACAGCAGTGTTATTTATTGACTGGTAATGTTTTTCCTAATGCAAAGAGCTTTGATGCTGCATATCCTCCTGAAAAGTAAGTTGCCCTGTCAGCTGCCCCTTCTTATTGTTTGATTCAGATCCTGCTGCTTAACTCAGGCTTCTCTTTCCTCTAGTTAATGTATAGCTGCAGTTTGCATCCTGCTTTGCCTCCATATGCCAACCACAGTTTGCCATTTATTCTGTCAAATTTATAGCTACACACTCAACCAACAATTTGTCTAGGTAGCCAGTATGAATTATGTGCAAAATGTTATTTCCTAAATCTGGATGTGATTATCTCTCAACTGTGTATTTCCAAAATAGCAAAGAGAGCTGGTAAGCAAGGAGGGAGAGCAGGGATTTGCCAAATGTATTTGTACGTCTGTGCTTAATGAAAAGAAACCTTTTCCCCAGACATTTGTATCTGAACTATTCAGTCTCAAACACTTGTATCTGAACTATTCAGCCTATCAATTAATCCTATTTTCTTGAAAAATTACACATTTAAGAAAACATCCCTTTGATTTGCTGATGGTAATATCTGTCAGGTATGAGTTATTACTTCACATTTCATTAAAAACCCTTTCTAGTTTAAAAAAATGTAGTATGCAGAACACGAGGAGAAATTGCTGGGTCTGAGTGATGTTCTCTATTGGCACTTTAATTTGCTTGTTGTACAAGAGGTGGCAGCCCCACCAATACCAATTAAAAGAAGTGTACTGACATGCAGGACATGTTCTGGCCTTCCAAGCCAGAGCCAAAATGATTCATTGCTGCAGTGGAGAAGATAGTTCCTGCAGAGCTCCTGCCTGCATAAACTTTGTGGGAAAATAGCCTTATCACCTCCAGGCTTGAGCAAGCTGCGGGGAATCTCTCCATGATTCAGTTGAGATGGGAGAGGCCTTGACCCCAGCATGCTGATTTTTGGTTCCCCCACAAAATCAAATCAGCTTTTTGGCCAAACAACTTCCTCCCTAAGCCCAGTCCCCAACTCTTTAATTTCCCTTCACCAGGCCCACAGATGGGTTTTTCCTCCCACTCCACCACAGGGCCTGCCCACACCCTGGGGCGCAGTGCCTGGGACATGTTTGCTTTCACACTGACTCAGCTCTGCACCCGTCCCACCTCAGACCACAGTGGCCCTGGGCTGGCACTTAAGAAAACTGCTCACAGCAGAAGCTGAAGCCATGTGAAAGCTGACAAGTTTCTGATAAGTAGCCAAGCCTGTATCTGAGGTCAGGTTTATTGACAGGGTCACAACGTGTAAACAGTACATGCTCCTGACTTCTGCAGAAAAGATGCCTTGTGTACAGATAACCACAGAAATACAGGGTGGAATCCTGGGTTGTGCAACACCTGGCACCTCTCCAAATTATCTGTTTTGCACTGGCCTCTTCCAGGAGCCACTCAGAAAGTGTGTCTTGCGAAAGGTGGGTCTCTGGGATTGGTAGCAAGCTTTTTTGGACTCAGCTCCTTGTGCTGTGATCCTTGCGCTGCTGTGTATGGAAACATGATAGAAGCTCAACATGGTAAATGTGGAATGAAAAATCAAGGCTGCTGTGTTGTAAGGATTCCCAGGATGCAGTCAGGACTCTGTCACACTCATCTCAGTTATGCACAGAGCAGCATATGGAAGAGTTGGCCAATCATCTCCCTGTCTCTTCTCTGTCCAGCTGTGCTGTGATCCACTCTGTTTCTTGCAGCAAAGGGTTCTCTCTGTTTTGCCAGCAGAGCTTCATGGAGATACAACTGGAGGGGTGTGGTGTGCAGAATCCTTCCTGTTGTGACCTGCCAAAACTCCCAGCACTTGGGAGAACAGGCATCTTGTGACTTTCCAAGTTTCACAATGCAGAGTGAGAGGATGCTGTTCTTTCCATATCCATCCTGCATATTCAGATTTTTCCATTAGGGTCCTTTCTCAGTAGGAGGAGAAAATTTTGCAGTAGGATCAGAAAGAGGGAACTGAGCAAGGCGGAGAAAGGGAAACAACTTGTCACAAAGTTTTTCCAATACTTGTCTGAGAAGCAATCTTCTGTAAAACTGTTTCCTACTATCAAATTTCCCTCAGCATTCTAACTGTGAGCCCTGAGCTGGCAATCTGATGGTTGCTGTTTTATGAGCATATATGGGATTTAAGAACACACGCCTCACCTCACATACTTTCCTTCATCCTGGAGTGTTATCTCTGCAGCAGTGTTCAGGCTTCAGACTGAGCTCAGCTCCCCCTGAGATGAGAGTGTCTCATCCTTCTGTTCTCAAAAAATTGCTTTTTGAGGGTTACATACCTTAAGAAATGGTACAGTTATGAAAACATGGCGTACACATAAAGTCTTTCACTGTTCATTCTTGTTTCTATGAGTACTTCAGACTATTATTGTGTTTGTTATTTTCCAGTTGAAACAAATGCATTTCTTCTCCTGTCAATCAGAGCTGAAGCACAGCCACAAACCCAGCACCAAAAAGCTGGTATTTAGCTCTTTGCACTGGTAACTCTGATGACCTGAAAATAACGAAATGTTTCTGTGCTGGTTTAATTCCTGCTACTACATGGACTTGACTATTAAAATACATTAATTTTATGGGGAAAAAAAAAATCTGGAATTTTTTTTCTACTTGGCTGTAAAAGTCAAGGGAGGGGACATCAGTGGCACTCCAGTTTAGCAAGTTCTAGACAGCTGGACTGTATTTATGCTGTGGCAGGAGCATCCACTTGCCTCTCTGAAAGCTGGGATCTGACTGAGGTTGGCTAACCTCCAGATTTGTGAGACATGGCTGCATGGCAGTTTCTCAAATATTAATTTTTTTCTTCACTTTCCAAAGCTGTTCCTAAAAAGCCATTTGAAAATGGGAATAGATAGTGACTAGTCCCAGAAGCCAGAGACAAATGAGTGGGCTCTCTTTGAGAAGAGGGAGATAAGGACAGACCAAAAAACTGCAATCTGTCAGACACTGGCATTTTCTAGTATGCTGTCAGCCTATTGTGGGGTTATTTCTCAGAAAGTCTGTCCCAATTTATCACCTACTCTAGCTCTAGGTCAGTGTTGTGCCTAGGTCTGCGACTCCTCAAGGAAACTGGTAGGGCTGACTCTGGGAAAGTGACTTCTTTAATTGCTCCAAGTGGTACAAAGGAAGAGATATGCAGCTGTGCTGCAAAGCTGTTATCGGGGTGCCCTGCTCACACATGTAAGGAGAAAATCTCTGTTGTAATTTCTGTATCAAACACATCTGACACCCATCTCTTCTGCATACCAAATATTCTCCTGGGCCCAGACACAAACACTGTGGTGGTCAATGTAGTCTATTTAAGAGGGAGAAGGCTTTGTTTTAAGCCTACCCTCTGCTCTATGTAAGCTTTTCCTCACTTTGAAGGTTTAATAAAGAAAATTTAATGGCTTTGAGAGATATATTGGTTGACACACTGAGTTTCCAAAGAGCATTTTATAGTAGCAATATTGCTTTTCATCTGTCTTTCACAGAAACCTGTCTTTACTGAGTCTGCTTTTCTTGGAGATACTCCAATGCAAAACAGTATTTGATAGCATTCTTAATGCTGCCAAAGAAAATAGCCTCTCTCTACCAGCCTTAGTCTTTGCCATCTAGTCTTCATGTTCACCTCCAGACTTGTTTTTTGATGAACAAAATTCCACAAAAGCCAGCTGTCCTGAAAGCTGACTGATCACTACAGGTCACTGCAGGGAGGCTGGGATTTTCCAAGCCAGCCAGAGGTGTTGCTGGGCATCACACTGATGTCCTAGCTCAGGATCTTAGGTAGGTGTTGGAGGATGCACAGGGAGGCACTGATACAGCTTCTTGACAACACAAAATCACAGCCTAATCACATGTTACCAATATAGCCCAGGATGGAAGGAATTGTGGTCAAAAGCTTTGTTCAACATGGCAGACAAGTTGAAAATGTCACTTACATGCAAGAAATTACAGTTAGAGTCATGCTCTGCACAGACACTGACAGCTCTTGAAAGCCAGAATCATATACCCTCCCACCTGTACAAATTCAAGCAAGCTGCTTCTGCTGTGCCACCAGCAGACAAGAGTTCTCTCCAGAACTAAGGATTTTAATGTGGGAAGTGAAAATGGTGAAAGCTCCCTGCTTCCTGCCCTGCTTGTTCCTTATCTTTGAGACAAAAAGAAGCACAAATCCTACCAAGGCAAAGGATTTCTCAGCTGGATGATTTACAGGAGGAATAACCACATAATGATGGGCATGAGACAAGTGCTAAATTTACTACAGCTCTGTACAGGCTAATCTTGCATAAAATGAAGACATTTACTAATAGCCATGGTTTCTCATCCTGCTTCTGGATTACTGCAAAACATCCCTGCTGCTCCTTAGCTCTTACAAAATCTACCATATAGTGGATTGTATATTATGTTTGGCAACATACTCAAAAACACTGTCATCTCCCAGCACACTGGAAATACCAGTTGTTTGCCAGAAACAGCTCCCTGGGGGTCACACAGAGACTCTGCTGGGAGACAAGGGTTCCAGGTTCTTGCAGAACATTTGCCTTGAGGTGCCACAGTAATAATTGACCGGTACAGGAATGTCTGTAACAAACTGCAGGAAGACTCTGTTTCTAATGGCTCCATCAGCACAACTGATAACTGCTGCTGAACTTGGTGAAACAGGTTGTTTACATAATATGTATTTTCCTAATGGTCTGATCCACAGTAATACACCATTATGCAGATTGCAAGTGTTGGTTTTGGCCAGAGAGAAGCTCTAGAGGATCTTTGAGCATAATGTTGTTTTTGAGTTCTGTGTCTCTTGATGACAGGCTTGTAGGGAAAGTAGGTTTTTCAGGCTTAAAGTTTAATCCAGGGTGTGGACAGGAGAGCAGGACACAGCACACCCAGTCCCACTTGCAGTGGTATGAGGCACTGGCTTCACTCTGTCTCAATTTTTGCTCTGTCAGATCAAAGTAGTTTTTTGCTGATGGTCAGGACTGGTGTTTGGGATGAAAGGTACTTGGCTACCTAAGGGCCTGGCTTGGGGTTCCCTGGAGTCAACAGCAGTGGCCTTTTGAAGCTGTCCTAGTAACTAAGTTAAGTATTGGCTACTGCCTAATGCCCAAATCAACACTCCCAAAGAGCACCCACTTCCAGCTGGATTCCTGTATCTGCATTCAAGGCAACTAGGATTCCAGCATCAAGATCTTATGCAGATTTAGACAGATCTACCATCTCCCACTGTATCTGCAGCTCAGTGCTGCTGAAAACCAGTTTGCTGAAGGCTTTTTTGGTTGAAAAGTCTTTCCTGAGCTATGATATGACAATGGTCATATAGCTTCAAAAATAAAAGCTAGGATAGTCCTTGCTCAAGTGGATCCTTACAGTCAGAACTACTAATGATATACTATTACTATGTTTTTATCCAGTTCTCCCACTGGGATATTAGAACACTCTCTTAAGTACACTAAGTTGAACTTCCAGCTGTTGCTGATCTCAACTCAAAAATATAATCAGCTAAATACGTATGATGATATAAGGGGGAGGTGCTGAGCTAAGTAAGCATGGGTATGTTACTCCTGATGTCTTTACACATGCCCCAGAAGTGTCAGTAAGCACAGGATAACTGGTAACAGGCACTGCTACAAACAGGTCTCTCTTGTCTGCTTGGCTAAAGATACAGCAAACGTCATTGGGGTGTCACAGATGAGAAGCATGATAACCACCTTGAAACAGTTACAAATATTCTGCCTTCTAAGAGGGCTGTCTGGAATGTTTTCCTGTGTTTGAATGACATCTCATTGTTCTTTTAAAGAAACACCACATGGAAGAGTGTCTGAGAGTCCTCCAGCACATCCCAGCTGATCCAGAATCAGTCCAAAGTTATGGACATCCAAGGGAGGCCACAATAGATTTGTCACCCATCAGAAGGGTTGATGTACTTCAGGGCTGATGCAATTTCATCCCATGATGTTCTTTGCTTCCCCATGCCAATCATGGTACCCCTCATGCTGGAGCTATATCTGTGCTTTTTTTTCCTTCCTTTTTTTTTTTTTAATTGAAAAATATCTGGCAACTTGTCCCTGAAAAGGGTTTTGAAATGGATTTGGTGCATGAGTCAGCAGTAGCAGATGACTTGACCATACCACCTGAGAAAGGAGCCAGAAGGAATACAAACAAACAGAAAAGTAGTAAGAATTTCTCATAATTCCTCATAAGGATGCACCAATCTTCTTTAAGAAGAGCTCTTGTACACCTTTACAAACAAGTTGCTGGATGCAGAATGCCTACTGAGACAACTAGTACTACTAATTTTTAATTTTTTTTTAATCCAGGTAGACCAAAAAATGCAAAAGGCCATATTCTGCAACATCTTTGCAATTCCCGTAGCACCATGCATGCCCTGGAGAGCAAGTCTACAATTCTGTGGAAACATTAACACCTCTTTGGTGAATTTTATGTTCAGATTTATTTCTTCCAGCACACATTAGATATTCCTACCCCCATTAGATATTCCTACCCCCTACAGAACAGGGTACAAAAGATTTCTGGAAAGCTGGGCTTTCTACAGAAGTAGAACAGGCATGCCCTGAAGCCCTCCTACATGATACCAAACAAACACTGTGCATTCAACAGACCTCCTGGTTAATGATCTTGCTCATAAGTAATGTTTTAACCTTAGAATATTTTTTGTTTGCTTCAAAAGCCACAAAGCCAAAGAGGAAGTGTAGGAAAACATGGGCAGGACAAGTAGCCAGGAACCTCATGACCTCATCTTTTTCCACCACATGGAGATTGGTGGCTGTGCTTCGGGCAGAGTTTAAATTCCCAGAGCTCAGAGATGTCAGGCAGCAGGGACGAGGGGAGAAAGCCAGAGCTGCTGGGAGCCAACTGTCTGGAGCTGCTGCTGGGATCACTAAGAGTGCTCTTGTTGTGGCTGACTCCTTCAGCACCAGAAAAGGTATTTTTTTCTTTCTTTTTTACCTTACATGTCCCAATCCCTTTGCAGCTTTAGCCTAGGAAACACTGAGCAGATCTTTGAAAACTGCTTCACTGGGCAGGGATGATTGATATTTCTCTGTGGAAAACGGTGTGTTTTTATAGGAGGAAGGTTGCTTTAGCAATGCCAGGTAATACACATAATCACAATTTTAAATTTGTGTACTGATAGATGTTGGGAGAAGGTTACTGAAAACCCTGCCACTGAATCATGCACTAGAAACTCAGAGCTGGTGCTTGAACACAGAAAGCTTTCTTCCTCATGTAATCACTGCCTGGCAGTGTCCTTGTTTCTCCTGGCAGGCTCACGGTTTGTGCTGCACAATCCTGAGTAGATGGGACAGTGAATGAGACACACTTCTCTGTGAAACTTGAAATTGCAATGCCTCTATTAGAGTGTCCTGTCTCAGGGCCAGCCTTACTAAGGCATTTTAAATGCCCCAAGCGGCTTTCTTTCCTGCTGTGATTTACCGAAGTTTTGAATTACTCTTGTTCATCAGTAAATTGGTTAAAATTCTCAGGGATGTTCCTTATTCTGGGAACTGGTCAGTAAGCACTGAAGTTTACTGCAGCTCTCCTAATTTCAGCAGGAATCAGTTATTTATTAAATTGCTAGAGCAGCTATGAGAGCAGCTATTTCACCTAATCTCTTGTTTGGAAACACAGGTTATTTTGTTCTAACTTCTGGATGGGGAAATGTAGGTCTATCAATAAAAGCCGTTTATGTTCATGTAAACTGACTTTACTCATCAACTCAAGTTAATAACCCTAAAAACTAGTTTCAAAATAGCTGACAAGACAATACAAATTGCTTGCCATAACCTGCCTCTTTTTCAAAACAATTGTGTTAAGTGAATGAAGATAAACCAAAGCTGGTATTTGTAACAGTTTTTCACAGAGCTTTTCCTTTGCCTATGCAAATCAGTAGACAACAGGAGTCAGTTCACCTTTTCAGTGTGGTTTTTCTCACCACTGCTCAGCTCTTTTTAGTGTTCAGTTTCAAAATTCTTGTAGCTTTTTGAGTTGCTAAATCATTACAAGGTGGGTGGGAGGTGGTGATGGAGGATAGAACAAATAAAATTAGCATGGGCAAGTTGAATCCATAGCAGGGACTTGGTCTTGGCATAGTTAAGTATACAAAGATAAAGGAAAAGCCTATAGCGTTTTTGTAGTATTTTACTTTATTGACTTACTGTTCCAAAATATTTTCTAGGTAAAATATCACAATGAAGGTGGCAGTTCTGTGTCTATGCCTTATCAGCATCACAGCTGCATGGCCAGTGAGTAAATCACAAACACTATCCCCAGCACTTGCATTATTTCCTTAGCACATCAGCAAGAAACACTGATAAATGTTTTTTCTTTTTTCTCCCCTCAAGGTGATTCAATCCAAGCAGCATGCCATTTCTGCCAGTTCCAAAGAAAAATATGTAAGGTCATTTTGTCTTTCTGTTAATTTTCTTTGATAAGTACTTCTTGATTTTTGTTTGCTTATTTGTTTTCCTTCAAAACACATTTTCTGGTACTTGTTCTATGATTGTAGATGCTGGCAGAACATGTCCTTACTTGGTTGTTATGAGCTAGTTTCAAAGCAGAGAGCCACTGATGTCCACAGACTTTTTCCTGTGTCATGTGTCTTGATTGTGAACTTTCATTAGTTCTATCTCCAGATCAGCACTGGAAATCTTTTTTCTTAATGAAAAATGTATTAGCTGTTAATTAAAAAGAGAAAGGGACTGCAGTATGGCGAAATTACTATAACCCATATTCGTTAGTGTGGATCAGATGACAATATTTGGTGTTGGAGGAGCACCTTAATCCAATATCCTATTTGTTTTTTTGAGTGATGTAAGTGAACTGCATTTAAACTTGTTATATAGCTCTTTAATTCATTCCCCATTGCTAGCTGTTACCCTTGCAAAATAAATTCTTGGCTCTGAGAACCAACTACTGCACTTAGTTTAGAGTCTTCATGAGGTGGGAGATAAATCACCCTCCAGAAAGGGCCTAAGAATTAGCAGAAGCAATGGTTGTTAGCTATAACTTCAAATTCTACTCAATAAAAACAAGCTGGAGAAATTGAACTAAATTTGCCCAGGCTCTGCCAGTGAGAGAGGCACATCTATCTGTCTTATGGGTACAATGTTTATCTGGGATGATGCCTTGTTCTGAGTCCTCTTCCTACTGCAATGAACAGCTGAGGACACATCCCATACAGAAGGACTAGGCACTGCAGATGCCACATCTGGTGAAAGCACGGGTTGGGATGCAGTAGTTTTGCCTGTTCCTTTGAGGATTAACCCCTCCTTTTTATTTTCTCTTGAAGGACTCCAGGGGCCATCACTTGCACAGATATCACAACGACTATGTGAATTCGCAGTCTCAGGAGAGTCAGCAGCACTCACAGAGTGACCTGGCATCATCTCAGCAGGTACAGACACCTAACTAGAAGAGAAAGCAGAGCATCTTTCCATACCAAAATTTGCAAGTTATGATTAAGTGCTTAAAGAATAGTCAACATGCTGATCAGCTCTACTGTATGTGCCTTTGTGTACCAACATTGAGCTTTGTGTTGCTTTCAGACCCTTTACTCTTCAGAAGAAAGTGTGGATGTCCCAGAACAATTGGTAAGTGTTTTGAAAGACAGCATGTCCATTGAGTGCTGTAGGGCAGCCAGTGTGGAGCAGCTCTCATTTTTCTCACTCAAGTGTGGTTCTTGCAGTAACAACTCTCCCGAAATAAAACAAAGCTCCAGGCAGGAGGAGGTGAACTCAGTGCAGTGCCTGCACATAGCTCCTCAATAGTGCCTATGCCCTGGGCCAATAGGACAGGTACCGGTCTGCACCTCTCACATCCATGTTCATTTGCCTGATGTGTAATAAATGTTTTCCAGCACTTTCCTGATGTGTCAAGCAAGAGCCATGAAGATGTGGATGATGATGACGATGATGACAATGATTCCAATGACACAGATGAATCCGAGGAGGTTGTCACGATTTTTCCCACAGACATTCCAGTAACCGAACCATTCCCCACTTTCCCTTTCACCCAGGGAGACAATGCCGGCAGAGGTGACAGTGTGGCCTACAGGATGAGGGCAAAAGCTGCACTGTTGAAGTCTTTTAAACTCCACAAAGCTACCAAAAAGGTGAATAGGACTGGTCAGTGGTGCTCTTGGAAATGGGGAGTGAACTTGAAAATGGACATGGCATTTTATAGGAGTTAGTTTTGAAAACTGGTATAGAGAAAGTAGGCATAAGTGAAGTGTCACTACAGGACATGAAAGAACACAGGCACACACAGCCGTTCTCAAGGTGAAGACAAAAAGGGAAGGTTATTTTCTGACTCTAACATTTATAGTTTTCCAAAAGTGACAGTGGATTGGAGGGTGACAGTGCCACCTCTCCAATGACACTGGACAAACCAACAGTTCATCAAATTTCTCCTCTTCTATAAAAGAATGCAAAACAATGAGTTATTTAGAGAAAGTGTGTGAGAAAGTTTGCTACAAAAATGTCAACATCAGAAGGCTTAGAAAATCTTAAAAAATCAGGGTGACAGTGAAGGAATGCATTTCCTTTCTCTGGATACCATAGATCAGGGGTCTTGATGGCTGCCAATGCACTGGGGCAGGACTGCAGCTTGCTGCTGCAAGCTGTGCAAAACTGCAGTTTGCACTGTCGCGACTTACTCGCACACATGAAATCTGAGGCCAGGAGCAAATTAGAGTTTCTCATAATGTGAAAGGCTAGTGTAACTCCATGAAACACCACAGTATCTCCAGGCAGAGGTTCATCATGCAGGCTTTGAGCGTCCTCGCAGCAGCAGCCGGCGTTAGTGCAGTACTTGATGAAACAGTTCCCCAGGAGTGACAATGGCTCTTATTCTGCTCTCTAACACAGCTCATCTATGATGCGACTGAGGAAGATGAGAGCGACATGGATGCAGACAGCCAGCGCTCTGTCTCCCGGGAGGATTCTGCTTCCCGCAGGTCCCTGAGGAAGCAGGCCAGCAGCGTGGTATGGTCTGACCAGAGCCACGGGAGCGACAGTAGCGAGCACGACAGCGACCGGCATGACCGGAGCTTGGAAAACGACAGCAGGCCCAAATCCGACAGCCACGAGGGAGAAGGCGACAGTAGCAAGTCTGGTATTAGAGGGGACAGCCTCTCAAGTGTGGAAAGCAGGGAGAGAGGGGACAGCCACCCGAGCGTGGAAAGCAGGGAGAGAGGGGACCGCGTGTCCGCTGAGCTCTCTGACCATATCAGCAGCCAAGCCCTGGAAAGTGCCGAGGATTCTGAAGATCGTCACAGCATCGAAAATAATGAAGTCACTCTTTAAAAGGAGATAAAAATAATATTTCTCTTCTTTTCCAATCCCTACCTAAGGGAAGCAGGGGGTAGCTTCATTTCGGGGAACTGTTTATTAATGTAGTTTGCATGGTGACTTTTGCGGTTCGGGGCGGCCCATGGCCCCTGGGGGAGGCTGTGGGACACGGTGGGCAACCATCGCCCCTCGGGCACGCTGCTCTCTGAGCTGCCGGGTGTTGTTTTGCTGTAACGGGACTTAAAATAAAACCTCAAAACCCTGTACCTGCATTACTATTCACTGGGGCTTGGACCGAGCCGGGGAGCTTTAATACTTCTTCTTAAAATGATGTGAAATGGCTGTTCCTCACAAATTTAACCAGTACAACCTCTTCGCGAGGCCTCCTCGTATTTTCGCCGAGGATGAGCGGGACTCCAAACACCCAGCGCCGGCCCCTGCACCGCTACCGCAGAGGCGGTCCGGGGTTGCCCTGGAGAGTGGAGGGAGGCGTGGTAGGAGGAGAAGGACGGCGGGAAGGAGGTCCCGGCCGCCGCTCCCGCAGGGAACCAAAGGGACTACATCTCCCTCTGTACCCCGGGCTTTCCGCCAGAGGGCGGGAAGGGGCGGCAGCGGTGGGGCCGATGGCGGGCGGCGGCGGCGGCTGCCGGCGCGGTCGGGAGCAGCTGGAGCTGGAGCGGCTGGGGCAGGCGGCGCGGGCCGGCTCCTGCCCGCCGTCGCCGCCGCTCTCCGTCTGCTCGCGGCAGGCCTGGAGCCGGGACAACCCAGGCTTCGAGCCTGAGGAGGACGCGGCGGCGGCGGGGCCGGTGCTGGAGATGGACGTGGAGTGGGGCAGCCGAGCCGCGTCGTCGCTGGGCAGCGGCACGGGGGGCCCGGTGGGCGGCGGGCGGCGGGCGCGGAGGGGCCCCGTGGGGCGCGGCGGAGCCGAGGGGCCGGGCCGCCTCCCGGGGCCGCCCGACGGAGCCGCGCCCCGCAGAGCGGCCTGGGCCAAGCGCCTGGCGCGGAGACTGCGAGGTGAGAGGGCCCCGGCCACGCACCCCACACCCTGATCCGGCTCCTCAGGCGCGGATGTCGCTGTAGAGCTGTTTGTAGTCTCTCCTCTGTAGTTGCCTGTAGTCCTCCTTTCCCTCTGCCCGTGTCCTTTTCCATCCCGTGCTCTATGTCCCCATTTCTTCGTGCACATCTCTCTTCCGATTCCCGTCCCGGTTATGGCCCCCAGCACACGAAGATGTAACCCCATCTGGCTCCTTCCTTTCCCTACCTCTCTGCCTCCCAGGTCTTACTCCTGGCTGCTTTCCTGTAAGACTCTCCTGCACAGGGGAAGTTTAGTTTGAACATTAGGATGAATTTCTTTACAGAAAAGGTATGGAATGGACTGCTCAGGGAGGTGGTGTAGTCATTGTCTCTAGAGGTGTTTAAGGAAAGACTACATGTGGTACTCAGTGCCATGGTCAAATTGACATGGTGATGTTGCGTTATAGGTTGGACATGATGATCTCCAGAGGTCTTTTCCAACCTTGGCTTTCTGCCTCAGGTCTTTGGAAGGTTGGGGCAAAATGCTTGTGCTTCTTTTTTAGCAATACCCCATTCTATAAAAGTTGTTAGGATGGGATGAGATACTTAGAGTGGGCTGCTGGGATGGTGTTTGAATCCCTTTACTTTTTCTGGAGTATTGTGCAGTGCCTTGGTGCTGCCCTTTACAGTCAAGTGCTGTCTGCAGTCACATAGCTAGTGACCAGGGACAGAGTTGGAAGCAAAACTGAGCACATATCAAGCGAACATTTGAGGTTCAAAGCTTACTGCAGTAACTTCCTGCTGATCTGGCCTTGTACAGGGTTGATTTGACATTAGCAGAGAGAATGCTGGATGGGGAGTCCTTTGGATTTAAGGTTGTGAGAACACATTGTAAACCCTCCTTTCTTTTCAGAGTAGCTTAAAATGTCAGCTTCAAACTACAAGGATTTTAAACAGAGCATTGGTTTAATTGTTGGGTAAGATCTTTATAGTAATAAAGCTGCAGAAAAAGCAAACCATATTTAGAAAAGAAAGATTCTTCTTCTGAAATGTGGATTTTCTGAAGATAGTAGGTAGTACTGTTGTTACTGTCTGCCACGGCATCAGTGGAACTATGAAAACAAGCTTGACTTTCAGCAAGGATTTGTACCTTCTCTGATTTTCATGTACATTCAAAGATTGTTTGCTGTAATGATTTCTCTAGCTTTGGCTGTATTGCACCAAAAGAAATCCCTCTTGAACATTGCAATATCTTAGTGGTATGCAAGTTGGACTTGCAGAGATTATGGAATAGAGCATGTTTTCTTTTAGCAGATTTTATTGGGACCATGTTCAATGACCCAAGTCACTTCATAACAAGAAACTAGAATAACCAGGAAAAACTACCAGTAATAATTGTGTTGTGCATGAATTGGCACTGTGCTGTTTGGAGTCTCCAGCAGTGTGTTTGTTTTAGTCCATTGCTGAGACATGTAATTGCCTAGGAAAAGAGCCACTTCACATGCAGAAAGTTAAGTCCTTTTATAAAAAGTTTTACAAAGTTTTTATACATCAGATGCTCCGTTCATCTTAATTGTTGCCAAGAAGAATCCTCCAGTGCATGTTTTTAACTGTGGTGAAAAACAGCAGTGTTTTTACATGAGGTGAATGTGAGTGACCTGGTGGTGACCTGGCAGGTGTTGCTCCTGTTCCATCTCTGTTGTGATTTGTGCAGTAGTACTGAAAACAGTTTCTGTTGATTCCTGACCTCCTTCTATAGGCAAGTGTAGCTAAAGTTACTGTGACAGATCCTTTTCTGGCTCTTTGATGAGAATGTTGCCATAAATTCCTGGGCACAGTAAATGTCTGGGTGAGACTTTGGTGCTGTGAAGGTGCTGCAAGGTGCTGTACTTCTGAGGAATAGGTAACACCATATCTGAAGAATGTGATCCCTGTGCTGTACAGTTTAAAGGGGCTGATTGCAAGCCTGACTTTATTGGGCCCTTGAAGGGTAACTGTGGGTTTACTATTGAAAGAATACTCCACGGTTTTTTAGATATTCCATGGATATCCATGAGTATCTTTGAAGACTGGAAATGGTGCATTCAGTTTTATTTCAAGGACTACAGGAAAGTTGGCATAGATTTATTTAATAGAATTCCATCTCACTAGACAGAATTCAACAAGAGGGAACAATCCCTCTATCACAAGTGGATATCACAAGTGATAGTGTCACCATGGCAAAAAAGATGCCACTTAGTATTGAAGGATGTTCAATGACAAATTGCACTTTACTTGCTATGAGTTATGAAAGAAAAATGCAGAGAGGATTTAAAGTATTGGGATTTTGGTAATTGCTGTAACAGGAGTTACTAAGTGAATAGAACCGACTATCAGTAGTTGAGGTTCTTCTTTATGTGGATTCTCTTCAGATTCTAACATGAATGTTTGTGAAGTGCCTTTAGTTCTTCTAATTTCACAGATCTCTTCAGCAAATATCCCAGATGCTGAGAGAAGAGGGACTGATTATTCTACTCTGTTAAGGAGGAAGTTACCAGAAGTTTTGATGGGTAAAAACAAGGTGTGTTTCCAAAGCCAGCCTGGAAAGGTAATCCTGCCTTGTAGAGCTCTACTTGGTTACCCAGTGCCGCCATGCCCTCATGTCTGTCATCACTGATGTATGTTGAGCATTACTTGAAAGGTTTTCTTAGTTATTGATATACAAAGGTACAAAATACCCTTCCTGGTGACTAATTAATTCATACTTTCATGAAGACTGTTACATACAGAATGAGTATGAGCAACTGTTAGTTGCAGATTTGTTGGATGAAAATACACAGATTCTGTCAAAAAGTGGATGAATAGCAAATGTGTATAAGAAAACAAAACAGTTTTGTTTCTTGCAGCAGATGTAAAATCCAGTACTATGTTTGATGCATTTAAATCAATAGTCTAACAAGGGGAAAAGGGGAATAATATATTTATATTGCAAATATGTAACAGCTAATGAAAGCTCCAAGCTAGCTGATGGGAAAATTCATTGTTCATTTAGCACAAAAATCGTCGTGTAATCCCTGGTGCTGTTTAGTTGGATTTTTTCCTTGCCGTAACTTTCTGTTCTTTGCTGACTTGACTCCTAATGATAGTCTAATATGACAGAGTTTGAGTTTGGAAACTTTCTGTTTCTGCTCACCACATATCTTATTGGTGAGTAATTGCTGACAGCCGGGACTTGGCTTTCTCGCCAGCTTAGCTCACTGTCTTTTCCAGCCTTTTCTTCCTCTCTTCCATAATGTCTTCCTGCTGCAATGTAGTGCTGTGTTAGAGGCTGAATTTATTGAGTTGTTATTATTGTTATTATTTACTCAGTAAATGTTCTTGGATTTGTGTTTTTGTCTTCAAGAATGACCTAATGGGGAGGATTTGGTGTTCAGTGTAGTAAATTGCAGTATTTATCTGCACATTTTCAAACTTGGCCTTAAAGAGCAGCTTTGAAAAAGCTCTCCTGTTTGGGGGCTGACACTAGGGAAGGCCCTAAGTTACCAATTAAATCACGTGAACAGAGATTAATGCTGAAACTGTTAGTGCTTGCTGTGCCCATGCAAGAGAAGTTTCCAGTTTATGTCACAACTTAAAAATGTGGTAGCTGAAAGGCTTCAAGAAGCATCTAAAACATTTTTTTTTCTCATTTATGCAGGTAGAGGTTAGAGCTTCCTTATTCCCATCTCTGTTAGCAAACAAAGGTCTGCAGCAGGCAGCTTAGCCCATTGTCTTAGCCTTACAGCAGTGGTTGCAGATTGACTGAACTCATGCTTCATTGTCACGTTTATAATGTGTTTTGGCTATCCCTTGTTAGTGTTCCATTTCAAATTACTGTGGTATGTTTGATGGATCCAGGATTTTTCCTAGGGAGTTTGAGGTTACTACATTTCCATCTACTAAGAAGGTGAAGGATGTTTTGAAAGGTTAGCTGTTTAAAACACTTGAAAAGGGTGGAAATTTACTGCAGTTCTGTAGGAGTGAATTTTTAGTTTTAAATGCTTTTTCACTGATCAGAAACTGAGGTAAAATTGCCTTGCTTTAGGTTTAAATGAAGAGAAGCTCCATGAAGGGAACAGTCTGAGCAACAGCAGCTGTTCTCAGCTTTTTTTCTATTCTGTACTAGGCATAGGAAATAAGGATGGTGTTTGCTAACTGCATTTTGTTTCAAGGTGGTTGTTCCTTTTAAGAGACTCTATTTAAAAGATCCTTTTGCTTTTTTGTTACCCACTTGTAAGAGATCACCAAAGTTCAATAGCTTCTCTCCCTGTCTTTTTGGGAATGTCAAGCATTATATGAAATGAGGACCAGGAAGAAACAGTTCAGCTGATGCTGTTGCTCAGGCTGACATCTAGACTGTACAGCAGTTGCTCATTTAGGCTGTTACTGATGTTTAATTGATAACTCTTTGTTGTGCAGGGAGAGAAACCATGCAGAAATGCTCACCAACATCCCTGCTGTGTCTCTTGCCTGTCTGAGAGGGAAAGGTTATGATACGGTGTTTTAAAAATAAGTTTGACTCAAGTATCCTCCTTTCATGTAGAAAATTAAGACTGCTTCTAAAGGCTCAGTAATGAATGTGCATTTTCATTCATTGAACAGTGATTTGCATGTTTAAAAGAAAACGTACCAAAGCACTACATTTCCATTTCTTGAAGGATGGCTGTCTGTGCATGTCTCTGTATCCTTGTATCTGTTTTTATACCATGTGGTTCTAAGTGCTAATATTTCTGCAAATCTTCCACAGATTCTATTAGGGTTCTGCTGAACTGTTCTGAAATTATTATGGTATCTCATTGATAGTTGATACTGCTTCAGACCCCATTCTGTCTGCAAACAAAGCTCCTCTTGCTTAAACTTAAAATCCATAAAAGAACCTGCAGCAATGACAAAGGTTAAGCTTTCAACGCTACTTACTATTTCACTTGTGTATCTGTACCAGACATCTGTGCATATCATTATATGTATCTTTTTCTTTTTAAGCTCTGTGGGGGACAAGACTCATGGAAGAGAGCAACACCAGCAGAGAGCAGTACTTGAAAAGTATTTTACGGGAGCTGATCACATACGTGGTTTTCCTCATGGTCCTGTGTGTCTGTAAGTACTATTCAGCACCAGTGCATCCAGTTCTGTACTACCTGCTTGTTGTGATTTCAGAAAGAAGGTTGTTTGATGGGAGAATTAATAGACAGGTAGGCAAATACTTGGAGTCAAATATTTCAAATATTTCTCTTTTTTCTGTGCATGGGCTGTTGCTTGAGACTGAAAGTACTACAACTTTCTGCATCTTAACAAGCTTAGACTCTTCAGGCAGGATTATAATAGTCTTGTTCTTTGCTTTTAGAGAGCATTTTTTTTTTGTAGTACCACATTGCAGTGTAATACTTCTGCTATACTTTTTGAAATCACTGAGAAGAAATGGTAAATGAAGAGGAGGAGTTAGCCATCCAGGACAGATAATTGAATCACCACATTTGAAGTTCATCAGCAAGGTTATACAGAGAGACTTCTGTGCTTTGTGCCATTTGTTGTCTTGATACCATATGAAGTATCATAACACAGGAGAACATAGAACATAGTAACATTAAATTTACAATGCAAGAAAAAACTTCTTGTGGAGTTACAAAATATCTGTTTTATTTGTTTGCTAGGGAGAAAACCAACAAAATGTGCACATTAAGTTAATGTATCTTTAGAAAGCCAGTATGTTTCAAGTCTGTAGTTTTTAGTGTGAGCAGTTCTGCCATAAATGGCTGAAATACTGGTGACTTTTTGAGTTGCCATTTATGATCAGTTATATTACAACAAAATGATGTTTTAAATGATGTTTTAAATTTTTGTGAGAGGGAATCTCAGAGTGGAAAAGCAAAGGCAAAACTACACTGGTAGACTGTCTCTGAGAGCAAGTCTGTTTCCTTGAGCATAACGGAATTACTAAAAAGCCCAAATTTTATACTGTTGACACAACTGTTTTGATGTTGTACTGCAGGCATGTTTATATATTAAATAGCATGTTTTTTTTCCTTCCTGAGTAATTTAAGAATGCTTAGAGCGGGTTTATGAACAAAGCAGTACAAGGGTGCCTGTGGCTGGCACATTGTAGCACCAGGAGAAGTGTTGCAGTGAGGGGTCTGCTTTAAAGTGGAATTTGTTTCAGCAGGAGAAGTTTGACCCTTAACAGGCTGTTAACTGTTTGTTTTGCTACAGAAAAAGATTTTGCTAACAGAATAAAGGAAAAATGTAGTGTGTTAAATATCTGGAGATATTGCTAACTTATTAGTATTTTTTAAGTATCCTTTTTATTTTGTATATAAGCAATAACTGGAGGCAGTCTGGTCTGTGGCTTGGCATGTCCTAGGAAAGTGCTTCCCAGTAAAGGCTAAATGCTGTGAGCATTTCTTGGTCTCTTGTTGTTTGGAGAGTAATGTTTAGAGAGAATCCAGGTATTGCACAGTCGCGTGATACATTCCATGTGCACAGTAGAACTCTATTAAAAATAGTTTTTGCTCTCTGGTTGTTAAAGGAAACAAAAAATTTATAAATTTTATATAATTACTAAAACTGACAGTGATTGTTCAATGTAGGCCTAATCTTTCAGACTCCTCTGATTTTTAGCCATAGAGTGGTTCAAGTATTTACAGGTGGTAACAATACCTATCATCAGTGGAGAGACAGAGGCATCTGAGCGTGGATCAGAAGCCAATCTTATTGAGAATATAAGGCATTTATAGATGGTTTTACTGGTATGGCACTTAAATAAGATTCTATTTTTGGTAACAATTTCCCATTGGTTACACATTCTTCATGACATCACATTGCCTCGTAACATTATCTTATCACAAAAGTTTCATAACATGTCTCTTGCTCACTTCTTGCCCAGGGAGAATTTATCTGGTTTTGTCTCTCCAAAGGTTTCTGCTTGACCAGGCCTAGGGTATCAGGCTCCTTTATCAGTTCCATTGTACTCTCTGTTTTATTCCCCATAAATACGCATGACAGAGACTATTTCCTCAACCCATCTTAGTTTTGTACATCATTTTGTAGTTAATGCTCTGTGGCCCTCAGCCATACCTTTGGCCCTGTGTGAGGAAAAGGAGTAATACAGTCATTTATTTTCTGTGGGGCACTGCACATCTGTACTGGAAGTTCATTGCTTAATCCATGTCATTCCCAGTGCCCTACAGTATCCTAGTTGACTGTCATTATCTGCTCAAGCAGAGCATAATTGTCCTGAGGTCTTTGTGCTATCTGTGCCAATTCTCCATGCATGCCTTGGGTAGCACAAGCCACCTAAAAAGGCCCTGCCTGCCTCTCTTCAGGCTGCTGAAATGTGCCTTTATTTTCCTTGAGGTTTACTTTGGTAGAAGCATTAGTAATAGAATGAGGTGTGGAAAGGAGAAGAGAGTATTATAATTGATTGATCAGTCTACCTTCACTGCTTTTGTATTTTAATCACAGTTGACAGATAAATGCTGCTTGGTGTGGATATTGTTTTGGAGCTTAATAGTTCCACTACAAAATCTGTACAAATACACTGATGTATTCAAAACAAATAAAGGTTTGTTTTTGGTTGGTTGGTTGGTTTTTGTTTTGTTTTGTTTTGTTTTTTCTCCCTCTTTATTTCATTCCTTTATCTCTCACTCCTTACCAAACCTTCTGCAGTGACTTATGGGACAGTGAGTTCCAGTATGTACTATTATACAAGGGTTATGTCACAGCTCTTCCTGGAAACACCTGTGTCAAAAACAGAGAAAACTGATTTCAAAACTTTGTCCACAATGGATGACTTCTGGAAGGTAATCTAAACCCAAGTTTTTGTATCTCTTTTGCTGTGGTTCACTGGTACTGTCATGAACTGTAAATTTAACCTTCAGAATCTTATTTCCTAACATGGTCAGGCTTGTGCATGAAAATCTATGTGCACAATGTCAAAGCTATGGAACAAAGTAGGTCTTTAATATGTGAAAATTTAGAGCTCAAATAATGTTGGTGGGACAGGGTAGGGCAAGTTTGTGGGATGTCTTTGAAGGGCAGGTAACAGTAAAGTCTTATGTCAGAGAAATTATTAACTGCAATTCTAACACTTCTGTGGAATGAAGATCTACAAAAACAGTGCTGGTAGCATGCAAACTGAAGTTCTGTCATCCTCCCCAGTTCACTGAAGGCCCTTTGCTGGATGGTCTTTACTGGGAAATGTGGTACAACAGCAAAACCATGGCAGAAAACAAAAGCTTCATTTATTATGAGAACCTGCTCCTAGGAGTGCCTCGGATTCGGCAGCTGAAAGTCAGAAATGGTTCCTGTGCCATACCCGAAGATTTAAAGGAAGAAATCAAAGACTGCTATGATGTCTATTCGGTAGCTAATGAAGATACTGCTCCTTTTGGACTCCGGAATGGAACTGCGTACGTAGCATTCCTGTAGATACATACTCATTTTTTATATACTCTTCACCCATTTTTACCGTGTTAGTCAAAGGAACTTTGTAACTTCTTTCTCAGAGGTTACATCAAAACTTTGTAGCAAGGACCCTCTGAATTAAAGTATATTTAATAGCTAATGCATGTTTTTTGGTCAGGTTTTATTGGTGTCTGTTTTATTAATTGTAAGTTGAAAGTGGAAAGACCAATGTGCTCTTTTTCACTTCTGAACTAGTTGGACATACACCAATGAGAAGGATTTGAATGGCAGCAGCCACTGGGGCTTGATTGCCACATACAGCGGGGCTGGTTATTACCAAGACCTCTCGAGGACCAGAGAAGTGACAGCTCTGCAGATTGCAAGCCTGAAGGAGAACTTGTGGCTGGACAGAGGGACCCGAGCAGCCTTCATTGATTTCTCTGTGTACAATGCAAACATCAACCTGTTCTGCGTGATCAGGTATGAACAGAACCACGACTGTGTTCAATTGCACAGTGTGGGTTGTAGACCCTGGGTTTTCTTTTGAAGGCTTTGTTTTGGGGACGTAGGTGCGTCGATGACATTTTTGCCCCGTGTCCGGGAGAAATGATAAGAACTCATCCATGGATATCAGAAGGCTAATTAATTACTTTATTATGCTACATTATTCTATGTTATATTACACTATATTACATTACATCTAAACTGAATCTGCACAAGCACCCAACTGCACTCAACTGCACAGAATCTTGTGACTGTCTGCTGACCGACAGTCTGCACATTGTGCTTGGCCCTGATAGGCCAAGGAAACAAAACACCATCTCTTTGGGTAAATAATCTCCATATTGCATTCTGCTTTGGCACAACAGAGGAGCAGCGAATGAGATAAGAATTGTTTTGATCATTCTTTTCTCTGCTTCTCTCACTGCTTCTCTCAGGTTCAGAGAATGTGAATCCCACAGAGGTGAGTGTGTGTTTTGTGTAAAAGACAGACAAATGAAGTGCCATGCCTCCCTGTCAAAGAAGTGAGACTCCTCATGGAGTCTGTCCTGGCTTTCCTGGTGCCACAATGCCTTGGGTGTAGTTTGAAGGAGACCTTTCTAGAGAGTTGGCATATTCAAGTAAATGCATGGGTATAGAGCATCAGCCTTTGGTTTAGACAGAATGAAACAGGCAGAGATGAAAACAAATCTTTCTGTCTCTGTTTCCTCACTGTTCCTGAAAGGCTTTGAGTTTTAGTCAAAATTGAGTGTGGTCACATTTACAACTTTTGTGTGGTGTGAAAAATCAGAATCATATGTGGGTTTGTTTCTGTTATTTAGCTAATTATACAGATAAACCCAAGTGTCTTTTAGTAGTGCTTTTCATCAGTTCTTGTTAAATTAAATTCTTTTTTTCTTTGCCTTTTTTTAAATGCAGGTTGCTAGTAGAGTTTCCAGCCACTGGAGGCCTGGTTACATCTTGGCACTTTCAGCCTGTGAGGCTGATTCATTACATCTCCACTTTTGATTTTTTCCTGGCAGCCTGTGAAATGTCCTTCTGTCTTTTTGTTCTGTATTATATGGTGGAAGAGGTCTTAGAAATTCGCATTCATAGACTGCGCTACTTCAGAAGTGTTTGGAATTGCCTTGATATCCTTATCATTGTAGTAAGTAACCTTTGTAATCAGCTAAAATTGCTTTCTAAAGTGCACTTTGTGGGAGACATGAATTACTCAGTGTTCCTGTTGGGGTTTTAAGGTACAGGACCATCATTAGGAAGGATACTTCCAGACTATTTGGCTATTCAGTCTGAATTTGACAATTTTAGTCTGTGTTGCAATGTTGGAATGTTTCGCAAAGTTGGTTGTTCTCTCTTCAGTGCTTTCAGCCTGGTGCAAAGTTAGAGTATTTGTCCATTGTGCATTTTCAGTTTTTGTTTATACAGACTTTTACTTAAGGTGACAAACTTGCCCTCCCTTCTACATATCTGGTGCAGACTATTGCACTGGCTTTCAAATAAGAAAACCATCTGCTTTAAAGAAGTGATTTACATTTCAAGGAATGGGACTTGGATTTAAATATGTTTGCAAAGAACCACAAGGAGATTTATCTTGGTATTAAATACTCACCAGCTAATACCAAGTTTGAAGAAGTGCCTCAGAATTGTAGAGTGCTAGCAGCTGTCTAGGTTAAGTGGACAGTGTTGCACATCAGTAATCTTAGTGCACCAGAAAATATGAGCTTTGGATATAAAGCTGCATAATATAATTCTCTCTGGACTCAGATCAAGCTGTGCTTACCAAAAGTATACAAAGCCAGAAATGCTGAAACAGTTCCATCCCATACTCATTTTGTATCTTCAGGCTTGGATTAATCAAAGGTTTCAAGTCTTGAAGCCAGTATTTGTAATCCAGGCAAATATTACTTGCATCACTGTGCTTTGTAAACGAAGGGCTGCTTAGGATGATGTTTACATGAACTGTGTGCTGTTTTTTACACTTAATGGTTGGGCAGGGAAAAAATGCTTTGCGGTTACAGTCAGTGAAGAGTATTCAAGTGTGAGTGTAAAATTCAGTTCACACAAGAGGTCAGAATTCTGTGTTTATGCCTTGCCTGAGGGGCATTGTTTAAATGTAGGATTATGTACTTATGACTCTCTATATGTGGTGAAGTGTTCACTTACAGTAATGAACAGCACATTTGCAGAAGTGAAAGCAAGAAACCTCTGTGGTAAAACCTCAGCTTCTCTGCTGTTGCTTGTTCTGGGCAATACTGCTCAGTCTGTGCTCTGGAGAAACTGTAGTACCTTCTTGGCTGCTGCTGTCTTTCTGCTCTGTGTTCTTTTTCAACTTTGTCTGAGTTGTCATATTCTCTTCCTTACATTTTCTTCTCTGCAACATCACTTCTATAATCCTGCTAGGTGCCACTGTCATCTTGTTCTTCACAAACAGTGGCAAGGAAATGACTTTTAAATCTTCTTACTCCCAGACTATTTGTCTGTAGTCCAGGACTATAATGGTTTTACTGTGAAATGCATGAAGTTCCGCTTATCTTAATTTTATCTGACATAAATGTCTCAAACAAGTTGTTTTAAAACCTAATTACTTTTTGTAAATTTGTGTGTTTCTTTTGTCTTCAGCTGTCCGTGGTAGCTATAGGAATTAGCATCTATAGGACATCAGCTGTTGACATGCTCCTGAAGAAGCTGCTGGAAGATCAGAACTCATTCCCCAATTTCGAACCCTTAGCATATTGGCAAATGCAGTTTAACAACATTGCTGCAGTCACTGTGTTTTTTGTCTGGATTAAGGTAATTCAAGACACACGTCTTTATTCTACCATTAGAATGTAAGCAGTATTCTGAGTTTCATGTGACACATTATTTGAGGTTTACTCATGTTTCTCTCAAAGTCAATCATGTGAGAAAGTCAGAACAGTGATAACTTCTTGTAGATGAAAAGCTAAGTTGTAATTTGCTACAGGTGTAGTCAGCTCTTGTTTAGGTCTAGAAAATGTAGTCAGTCCTTGTGTTTTGTCAGCAGACATTGTTAAGAAATGTTTTTATTATTCCTGAGTTGATAAGTCAGTGATTCTTACTGGGTACTGCTTTGTCTCTAGCCATGCTCAGTAAGACATCTCATGTAAAAGAGTGGAGAGCAATCATGTTAAGAAATTGTCTTCCTTCTCTTTTCAGCTTTTTTCTTTGTTTTTTTTTCTTTTAACAGCTTTTCAAATTTGTTAACTTCAACAGAACGATGAGTCAGTTATCCACCACAATGTCTCGCTGTGTCAAGGATGTAATTGGCTTTGCCATTATGTTTTTTATTATTTTCCTAGCATATGCTCAGTTGGCCTACCTTGTCTTTGGCACTCAAATTGATGACTTCAGCACTTTCCAAGATTGCATGTAAGTACAGGTATAAAAAATGGAAAGAAGACTTTGGTGTGTTGGTGAATCGGTTACTTTATCAGAGGCAAATCCTGTGACGTCCATCTAAGCAGATAAGCTCCAGGTACACTGCTGTTGATATAACCTGGTAGCAAGCACATTTTTATAACATTTTTATCTCTGTGTTATTGCTGTCAGAGCAGTAAGCTAAAAATGGCAGGGCTGGGTTGGTGTGGTATGATTTTTACAGGGGCTGGTTACATTCCTAGACAAAGCAATGACTCCATGTTCAGTGGTTAAATGCTTATTGAAATATTGGATGCATAATAAGGTTGTCTTCCTGATAGTGTTCATATTGCTTGACTCAGAGTGCATCTTAGACAACCACAAAATGTATTAGTATCTGGAATCCAGGAGAGAGAGAGGACTTAATATAATATTGCTAATCAATTTTTCCTTGGTTGATTTGGTGCAACACAACCTGATTGTAACTGAGGAAATTAATAGGTTCTTCAGTCACTGATTTCCCCTGCTCCCTTACACTGGGGCAGTGTTGCAAGGAGTTTCTTGCAGAGAACTAAAGGAACTGGAAATATGCTGATGGTGCCATAAATTGCCAAGCTTCTTCTGGCTTAGAGGGAGAGGGTTGGGGTTGTTTGTGTGTGAGGAAGATGGGAGTGGGTCTAAGAGCTTCACAGTAGTAATTGTTAGTTTGCTCTCCTTCCTGTTGTGACCAAAAAGGAGAAATAACCCCCATGGTATAATTGTGTGTGTGGCACCTGACTGTGAGTTGGGTTATGCCTATAAGATGTGCTTGATGAATTATTTTTGCAGACCCTGATTAAGTGTTACAACAGTGCAGACCTCTCTGCAGCCTATCAGTCACACTGCTAGAATAAAATAATTTGAGAATCCTTGCACAGCTCCAGTAATATTTGCTTCAACTCCTGGATGTGTTTTGTTTTTTAAGATTTACTCAATTCCGCATCATTTTGGGAGACTTCAACTTCACAGAGGTTGAAGAAGCTAATCGAATTTTGGGACCTGTTTATTTCACTACATTTGTGTTCTTTATGTTCTTCATTCTTTTGGTATGTACACTTTATGTGGGGTGGGTCAGTGGATGTTTTTGCATCACTTGTCCTTTGATTCCTCCTGCTACTTTTGGGGCTTTTTCTGATAATGATGAGTGTATGACCCATGAAGGGGCCTGACTGCTACAGGGCTGGTCACTACACTCCTGTTTTTCCTCATTTAAAATTGATTTGCATAGTATATTTTTTGTCATTCGCATGTTGTGATCAACATTTTTAATTTATTATTATTATTAATTTTATTTCTAAAATCTGAATAGTGCCTGGTTGGCGGATACAGCAAGGCTGTCTCTTTTGGTGAAAAGTAGCTGTACTGTTCCATGCAGTCTCTTGATTCATAAAGTGCTCTAATGTGTAGCTGGCTGGGTTTACAACAGCCTTGTTCTTGCATGCCACACACAGCTTTGCCTGCTGCAAGAGCATGGTTCTTCAGCAGTCCTGTATCATCCTAATTTTTTAGTGTTATTTAGTGACCCTCATACTTAGTGCAGCTTTTTGTTACTATTTGAGATGAGGAGGAATGGCATTTGGATTTTATTGGTGGGAAAATACTTCATCTTGGATGTTCACTTGTAAGGATGCAGAGAATTTAAAGTGTTTTGTGAGGAATTTAAGTGGTTGGTGAGATGGACCAGGATTCAATGGGAAAATAACAAATGTGTCACTATGTGCCAAAGGTTCACATAAAGCAGGTTTCCTATATGCTTTGTAGCACCTAAAGTATTCCAGAGGAACAGTCTAGTGTCCAGCAATGGAAAGAAATCTCTTTTCTAAGGGGCAACAGAAAAGCACTGGAAGGTGAAGTCAGAGCAGGTTATCCAAAATACTCACTGTAATTTGTGTGTGTTTTTAATATCATTTTTTCTGAAAGAAATGTTGATGCAAAGTCCCTTGAGACCAGTCTGATACCTGGAAATAAGGTGAGAGAAGATGGGCAGAAAGCACCAGCTCTTAAAGCTGGGCAAAATAGCAGCAGAAAATAGCACAACAGTGAATTGTCAAGTTACCTCTTACTTCTCTGGTGTTGGGCATGAATGCATAAAGATACAGCACTGAAAGACTGTTCCAAAGCATGCTTTTTAACATGAGGAAACAGAGGATAACATTGCCTTTCTACATTGAACATGCCAGTAAATTGAGTAACTCTTCTTGAATATGCAGCTTTTAATTCAGTTATGTTTACTCCATGTCTAGGAGGAGCCTTTCAGTCATGACAGCATGGTTTGATTAAGTTACGTGCTTGGCACAGAGTTAGTGAGACCAATATTTTCTCCTTTCTCTGTACAAGAAAGAGCTCTTTCCAGAGTTGGTGCCATAAATGCCAAGTGTCTGATTTTAAGCTTTTAGTTTGAAATGCAAGCAGAGCCGTAACTAGATAAGAACCTTTGTTTTGTGCTGATTATTACAGGATGAGTAGTTAACTTGATTCCTCAGGCATTTTTGTTGCCAGCTGTTTTGCCTGGATTAATTCACAGCTGTTACCTGTGTAAGTTTTGCTTTGCAGGGTTTACTGCCACTGCTGTAGGTAGCTGTGAACTGTCTCTGGAAAGTAATTCTCCAGTTATGTTAATAACCAGTCATGTTGATTAAAATTTATTATACTGCAGCACCTCATATTTCAATACCAAGCTCTGGATTTTAGTTTCATTTTAAACAGATGACCATTTTCTTCTGGCCTTTTGAAACAAAATCCATGTTAAGGTGTGCACAACAAGGTCATAGGAATAGTAGGGCTCAGTCCTGTTGAAATTTGAAATGTCAACATTTTTGTTTTCTCTTATGAACAGAACATGTTTTTGGCCATTATCAATGATACCTACTCTGAAGTCAAATCAGATATGGCACAACAGAAGGCAGAAATGGAATTGTCTGACCTTATCAGGAAGGTAAATGTAATGCTTTGTTTGTTTGACATCTTATTTGTCACATCTGAACTTATTTTATAAAATACTATATAAACTGTACAAAGTAAAGCTGGCAGCAGCTGGTGAGAGTACACATCTCAGTTAAAATAAATTAATCTGAGCTGAGTGTAAATTAAATGAGTGAAAACTTCCCATCACAATGTGTTTCAGTCACGTGAGACTTTGCCTTGAATGATCACACTGAACACACTGAATGAGCTTGTACAGTAGCTGATTTCTGTAATCAATAAACTTGCTAGAAATCTCGTTTCATGAGAAACAACAGAATTTTACTTTCTCTTTCAGGGCTACAACAAAGCCATGATCAAACTTAAATTAAAGAAAACTACTGTTGATGACATTTCAGAAAGTCTGAGACAAGGTGGAGGAAAACTCAATTTTGATGAACTCCGGCAGGATCTCAAAGGGTAAGGGAGTTGTTACTTCTTATCTTGAATAGTGTACCCAGGGCCTTGTGATGTTAACTTTTTGATTTGATTTTCCTCTATCAGAAGCACACTAATGTGGATAAAGACACACCAGAGTGTTTTTCTCTGCATTATGGCTGGTGTTGGCATTGTATACCAGAGAAAGGTTTTTGAAGCTCTGGGGCCCAACCTCCTTGAATTTCTGTGTTTTGGGGACAAAAACAGAGAAATGACTGAGGAAGCAAGAGACCTTTGAGGAAATGGTAATGTTTCTGTCAGACCACTGCAGGAGTTTGTGGACAGTCGGGAGTCCATGGCAAGGGTACAAACAGAGATACAGAAGGGAGTTGTGAAGGAGAAATGTTCAATGTAGGGAAGATTGGTGCTTTAACTAATGAAGGATAAGGACTGAGGGGTTTTTATCAGTGTTGTGAATCTGTAGGCAACACTGGGATGTCTTTGTCTTGAGGATGAAAGTCTGTTTGAAGTGAAATGTTTTCTAATACACAGAGTTCTTTCAGCATCTGAAAAATGGAAAGTGAAGGAACTACTTTTACTGCCTTTTCAGGAAGGGGCACACGGATGCAGAGATTGAAGCAATATTTACCAAATACGATCAGGATGGGGACCAGGAATTGACAGAGCATGAACACCAGCAGATGAGAGATGACCTGGAGAAAGAGATGGTGAGCTCAACATTAGGAGTGGGATGCCGCCAGCACTGTCTGCCAGTCTGCTCCCTGTGCTGGTTTCCTGCCTCAGAAAAATCCTCTTGTCTCCCTTCACTTTTGCTGTCATTCATGGCTGTCTGAGCAGAACTGTAAAAAGGCACAGGGGAACTGATAGAGGACAGGAGCTCTTTGACCTTGACACCATCATCCCCCATGTACAGGTGAAAGTTTTTTACATCTTCTCTCTCTCTCTCTCTCTCTGGCTTGTTTTTTCACGAAGGAGGATCTGGACCTGGATAGGAGCTCTCTACCACGTCCTCTGAGCAGCCGCAGCTTCCCCCGGAGCTTGGACGACTCTGAGGAGGATGAGGATGAAGACAGCGGACACAGCTCCAGGAGGAGGGGCAGCAGCTCTAGTGGGGTTTCCTATGAAGAGTTCCAAGTGTAAGTTTATCCTTCTGAGGGGGACAAATCTGCATGTTGGATTTTAGTTGGCTTTATTTTTTTATTGTGGGTTTTCTTCTTTTGGTTATATTGTATTCTTTCCTTGATATTAATCAAATTTTTTATAAAAGCAAGTGTTAGGATTTTGTTGTGCATAAATCACTCCTTTTAGTAGCTTTCAAGTAATGTTTGAACTGAAAGTGCCTTAGAGAGCCTCATGGGAGTTGGTTAGAATATAGAAAATCAGAATAAACAAAAAAAAAAAAAAAAAAATCAGCAACAAAACCCCTGTCCTAAAACCTTGTCACTGAAAAGTCAGAGAAAAGGGTCATGTTACAATAATGCCAGAAAATACTTTTCTGGGTTTTTTAAGTAGTAAACCCTTGAGTTTATTTTAAGTTCAGTCAGTGCTTTAATGGTTGTTTCTAATAAGATTAAGTTACTCATGAGTGTATTTTGTCTGAAGTGGGAGATCTCCATATTAATTAATTACAGCAACACTATCTGAATAAAGAATTATATAACTGGAACCAACAAATTTTTATGATGATGCCCTAAGAGCAGTGAAAGCAGAGTGCAAGATGTACTTTTTTCCCCCATGTGCTTTGCCCCTGTTTTACTTTCTTGCTCTGGTATACCTTGTCCCTCCTGGATGGTCGGACTGGTTTGTGGGAAGTCAGAGGCGTGCTTGGATAACAGTGATGTCCCATCCTTGTCTGCTCTGTGTGTTGACATGCTACAACAGTGCTGACTGGGCAATGTCTGTGTCACTGAAGCTCCCTCTTGTTGCCCCCAGACTCATGAGACGGGTGGATCGCATGGAGCACTCCATTGGCAGTATCGTCTCCAAGATTGATGCTGTTATTGTGAAGCTGGAAGCCATGGAGAGGGCCAAGCTAAAAAGGAGAGATGTGTTGGGAAGACTGTTGGATGGAGTGACAGAGGTAAGAAACTCACTCTCTGTGATCAGGAAGACCTGAATGTCTTCCTGTCTGTTGGCCGTTCTTCCTACTGCTTGGCAGGATTGAAGGAGTGGTGATAAAGAGGAGGTGGTTGCTTTGGCAGTAGGTGAGTGATTTCAGTTAGGTGTTAGGAAAACATGAAATTTAAAACATGAAATCTTGGGAACATGATTAAAGATTCAGATATGACAACATGTCTTACAGCAGCGCTGTGTCACCATTTAAACCTGTGATCTGGACAGCAGTGGTGTTCAGTAGTTGCTGAAGCAGCTCTTCCATATCTTGGTGTCTGTTGGGATTAATACAATATTTTTTGTGGACTAGTCTGTTAGAGTCTATGGGATCCAGTCCAGTCTGCTCTTATTCTCCTTCTTTGCTTCTGGAACTGTGCATGGCAGGGGGGAGAGGTCACTTCTGTTACGAGGGTTACCTGACCTCTTCTGCTTCCCCTTTCACTCTCTCTTTCCTTGAGGGCCCTTTGGAAGTGGCCAGTGGGAGAAATGTGTTATTTCTGTAGATGCTAAAATCTGTCAGGTGGAATACAAGTTGTGCTTTCCTAGGTGGCAACCTGGGCATATAATTTCATCCCTGGAAATAAAACAGTTTGCTGTGGGAGCTGTATCTCAATTAGCCTATGGAATTACTCAAGTGGTATAAGAATTTCCTGTGATTGTATAGGGTTTTGCCTAGACTTCAGTTTGGAAACTCCACTTCCAGCTTGTGTCTTTTAATGTGTTTAGGATGAAAGACTGGGCCGGAACAGTGAAATCCACAGGGAACAAATGGAGCGGCTGGTGCGAGAGGAGCTGGAGCGCTGGGAGTCAGATGACACAGCCTCCCAAATGAGCCACAGGCTGGGAACACCCCTGGGACTGAACGGCCAACCTCGCTCCAGGAACTCCCGGCCATCTTCTTCCCAGTCTGATGGTGTTGATGCAGGAGCAGGAAATGGGGGGAACAACATCCATGTGTAGCTTGAGCTTTGTAGGTGATTCCACATGCTTCAGGTCAGTATTCAGCCAGCAAATTCCCCAGCATGAGGGGATCATTCTGATCAGACCCCTGAGGACATCTTTCACTAGTGGGAAAAAGTAAATATTCCCTCCATAAATCATTTTCAGGCCTGTGTAAGCCACATGTAATGCCAGCAGTGAGAGTATCACTCTTGGAAACAAAAATGCTGGAAACTGAATGGATAGCAAGTGGGACAAAATCTACCAGGACTGAAATCTAATTCTATAAAAATATTATTGGGAACACTTGCACGAGGACAGCAAGTTTCAGACAAAATAATGTACAGTGGCTGACATACTAAGAGGCTATTAATTTTCTGCTTCCTCTTGGAAAGTACAATTTTTAAAGGCTTTTAAAAGCAAATATTAAAATAATGTGGCATCAGTTTGTCTTATTCATTATAACAGCTGACAGATAAAACAGCACATTTTTAAAAAATATGAGTTTCTACTTGTCTTTCTGAGTTATTCTTGGTATACTTAGAATTTTACTTAATTTAAAATATTTTTTCCTGTTTTGAGAGGTACATTTCTTTAAGCAGAAGAACGTGCACTTAGTTTGTACAACTGTAAATTGCATCATTCTGTGATAGAAACTGAATGCATTATAAATAGCATTTAGCAAGAAATGTTTGAGAACTGTCTCTTCACACCCAACTAACATAATAATTTTCAGCTAAGTTGCAATGTGCCCATTTTTTAATTCTATCTTTTAATGATTTAAGTGTTTCTGGGATAAACATTCCAGAGGTTCTTAGATAAGTACAGCTACTTTGCAGAAAATACATTATTTAAAAGCACAAAAAATTGAAACCCACTGAGTTTTCCTTGGGTGTGACACGGAAAGGGGCAGAGAAGTTTCTGACAGTTGGGAAAATCTGATCTTGTGCCATGTGAAGTTCTAATCACATCTCAGCTATGTGGTCTGTATTTACATTTAACTAAACTGCTTGAGAAATGATTAGCTACATTTCTACATAGACTTTTCTGCTGAGGTGCAACACAGGATTCCTTTGGGAAGTGTTTATATTATAATCACAGATTTTTTTTAATTTAATTCCCTCTGCTTTGTGTCATAGAAGCCTTATTTTTGAAAGGACATGCAACATTGAAATTCTGTTGGTTTCCTATAGAGAGCACCGAGACAGTGTTTGCAGTTTTGCCTAGGAATATTCCCCATATGTGGAATGCTGGTTTAGGAGCAAGGCTGTCAGTTGTGGTTTTTTCCTGAAGATGGCAGTGTTCTGGTGTTTAAAGACTGAGAGCTGGTGAAAAAGAATGGAAAACTACATAATCAACCACATCTCAGCTATTAGTAGCATATGCAGAGGAAAAAAGGCCAGTTTAACAAAGTGTAAGTGGCATGTGTTATGTTGGTGCCTTCGGTTTCAACAAGCAGTTGGTATCTCTTCATTCTTGTGGGAGTGCTGCTTAGGCAAAGCTTCCATGTTCCATACATTCTTGCAATGGCATTGCCTGGATATGCGGAATGTCTTTCCTCTAACCAGTGAACTTGTTAAACTAAAGAGAATTCACACCTTTCCATTTTTGATTTTACGGGAAACCATACGCAAAGAAACCTAATTAATGTAAGCTGGAAGAGGATGAAATTCAGTACTGGAATTTTTTAGTAGCTCTGTCTCGGGAACAGAATTATGTAGAAGAACAGGTTGTGGTTCTTGTGTGGGTTATTTGGTCCTGTATTGGGAAGAAATTCATACCCTTTCACAAGAGTCCTCATGAACTTGCGAAAACAGCGCACAGCACAGTGGGTAGGGCATTCAGATTAAGCTCTCACCTTGATTGAAGGGTTTTACACCTCAGAAACCTTTCTGAGGAAAGCTTTTCAGTGTTGAACTGCATTTCTGACTGTAAACAAACAGACCAAAGAGAAACACCAGCTGTACTCTTGGCCATCTGGTGTGCAAGGAAAATAGAAAATACTATACCAAAGCAATTTAAATATACAGAGCCTTGTCTTTATATTCATATCCAAGATGTGTCTTTCAAAATGTAAATTCAGTCACTCAGTTCACCTTTCATTTGTACTATATGTTTATTATGAAAATGTTTGTATTAATAGCTGTATTTGGTGGGATGTATTTCTGTAACATGTCATTACGTGATAACAAACTTCATCTTGAAGTGCAGTAAGTTTTCATGGGGTACCCATGTGCATTGACAGTGGGCCTTGCACTAAGTGCATTGCCACTTGATAAATGTTACAAACATTTTATTGGTGCATTTTTCAGTTTTAGATTATAATATCATTTGTCACTTATTACAAAGGTACAGTTTTTTGCATAGTAATGTACAGTGTTTGGTCTTATTAGGAAGCTGTTAATTATGCAAATCTTCCACAATGATCAAGAATGAGCACTTTATTTCCTAATAAACATTTTATATAATCTACAAAGCAAATATTGTGCCTACACTTCGTTTGTTTATAATGGAACATGAAGAAAGCTACATTTTATTTGTGTTACTTTTAGCTCATATCTTATTCTCATATTACCTAATAAAGGGAGCAGAGGGTGTAAATGAACACAGTGGACTGGGCTGATCCTACCGATTCACTGCCCAAGCAGTCCTTTTTTAACACTTTATTTAAGATTTGTGTTTCTGCAAATGCACAGGTCTGCTTTCTGCTACTTCAGGTAGCAGCTCCTACTGCTAGTAACTGTCTCTTCATTACTTGCTGGGTAATTTAAGTTGGTTATTTTTTTTCTCTATTCCCTCTTTTTCCTCCCCCTTCATTCAGGAGGGAATACTACAGCATCTGGAGGGTTTGAATAGAGCTTGGAAAGCCCAGGCTGTCATGTAAAACCCATGGTTCTCTCTGGACAGCTGTATTAATGAAACTGGAATTATTAATGTAAATACATCTCAATCTTTAATGAAATAGATTCATACTGAATTTATTAAGTATATTAAACCTTTAGTCAGTGCACTATAAAAGTCACAGTGTGTGGGGAGTGGAAACTTTATTCATCTAATTTCTTCAGGAAGTGCAGTTTGAGATGCGTATTTGGAATAAGAGCTTTTTTGGAGTCATTCTTCCATGTCCACAGGCATTAATTGGATGTCTTGTATAGTCCAAGATTCTTCTCCAGTAAATCCAAACAAGAAAAAAACTTGGTCAAAAAACTGAGGAAAAGGGGTAAAAAGGTTATGATTAAACGTCTGCAAGAAACTGTCACTTGTATAACAAGGACTTCCAGGTTTTAAGCACTGATCATGCAAAATAGGTAAAGAAAGGTGGAGTGACAGCTTAATGATTCTGGTGACAGACTGACATTCAAAAGAGTCGTGTTTTATTTGTGTCACCTCGCACTGATGCATTAACACACACTCAGCTACTTCCAGCTTGGATCAAAGGGCTGCTACAAACATGCTACCTAATCACCAGTAATGCTAAAACACAAAGGTTTTCCTTGGACTGGGGATTCCGGCAGCTCTTCTGCTTTGTTTCTACTCCAAGGAATAGTCAGGGAGACTGAAACTGCATCCCAGAATGCAAAGAGTAGCAAACCTGTGCCTTCTGTAACAGGCCTTAATTTGGATGAAATGTGAGAGCAGATCCTACAGCCAGATGTTCAGGTGTTTTGGAGCAGGTCTACCAGCAGTGGGGTGCCAGGAAGGGAGCAAGACGGGTTTTGAGATGTGGGGAGTGTACTGTGTTTGTGTGGTTTTCAAAATGTCATTAGTAATAAATGCAGTAAGATTGTTAAAGGACTGATCATGACAGTTTGCATCAGCCACAGTTTTGCTGGTGACATTTTGACAAAAGTTGAGACCAGTAATTTCATTCATTTGCAAAGTCATGGAAAGAATTAAAGATTAGCAGAGACTCAGAGGAGACAAAATGCTCATTAAGGAATTATTCATAAAAAACAAATCAACAATATTCATCTCTTTCAGAGTTAGAATTTGTTTTAACTCCTGTTCAGGTTTTAAGACTTCTAGTTTTGAAAAAAATAATTTCCAGTGAGAAGAGTTAGGCTTTGTTTTCTGGGAAGTCACAGTAGAGGTGTTTTTGAAATAAAAACTTAACACTGTCAAAAATGCCTGTGTGTGCTGCTCAGGCTGCTGCTTTTCACTGTTGCATGGAGAATGGAGTGATGTAGACTCTGGGAAACACTCAAAGGAAAAGAATGCTCCTTTCAGGCTAAACCTGAAATTACCAGTTCATTCCAAAGTCTGACATAACTTCTGTACTGCCACCAGCTTTTCCTGGAGCCAAGGTGGAAGTTGTCACACTGGGTTCCCCAACTCCTCAGTTTCAGATGTCTGTGTGCAGAAGATGCAGCCGCAAGAAACCCTGTGCTGCAGAAAGGCAGAGCTGGCAAGCACTGGAGAGAAATTTCCATCTCTCTCAGGGTTCCTGTGATGCCACAGCTGTGTAATAACGGCCAGCTGTGTTTCCTGGCTTAGTTATTTGAAGCAGGTTTGACAAGGGCTTTAACTCTCTTAACTGGTTGTAATTTCATGCCCAGCAAGAAGAGGGAGATGTCGACTGGGAGAGGAAAAGCATTTACGTTCAGGATACCTCTCCCTTTATTTTATGGCACAGGAAGATGAAAATAAGATCTATCTGACAGGAGAACTAATTTTTTTTAAAAAAATTAGGGTAAATACTTAGGTTGAAAGAAGTTGTCCATGTCTGTAAGAACCATAATCACAGATTATTTAGCAAATAGAAGTGTGTCACATGGAAGACCCAGGGGAGCAACTCCAGGAGTCTTTGTTGGCATTGCTGCTATTTATATTATCAGATTATACTCTCTCCTCCTGCTATGTACCTTTTGTGTAAAAAGACATCGCTGAACGAAAGGGAATGCACTTCCCTGAATGTTCAAGAGACAGCAAGTTGATGCTTATAAAAATGGCATTTACAGTTAATATGAAAAAGTTATTCATCTTTTTTAAAATTTTCTAAATGATGATGTTCTCTTTTAGAAGAACATTTGTATAAAGTGTGCAGAAAACCTGACACTGAATACTGAAAATTTTTATTCAGGAAATAAAAGTTTGAAGCTTGTAGTGTTTATCAGCATCCCAAAGAAAATTTGCAAACTGAAAATAAGTAACTACAAATCCATAACAGGGATCATTTGAGTGCATTTGACTTACCTTGTCCAATGGTTGTGTGTGTCCAGAAACGATGTCCATCATGTTACTTGCAGTGTCCATCTGCAGCCCTACAGAGCAGGTATTGCACCCTCATAACTTGACTCTGTGCCCACTGGGACAGTGGAAAAGTAATCAGAAGGCAGGTGGCTATTTCATAATACTGGGGAGTGAGGGAGTAATTGCAGTGTTGTGTTCTTGAAGAAGCAGGGTGACTAAGATTTTGGCAAGGCAGCTCTCTTGAGAATGAACCAGACATGACCCAAAACCTTATGGAGGCAAAGATTATTTCTCTTGAAATATGAAGGAAATACATGAAAGTGGAGAAGCAGTTTACTTATTTTAGTAGGCTGGGCTGCCCTTGAGTTTCCACATGTAAAAAACCTGCTGTTTTGAGCTCTTAATTTATAACTATTTCGTCTCTGAAGACAAGAGATAGACATACGTAATTTAAAATTTTTTCTGATGTTGCTATCCTAATTGTTTTCTTTCTTCCTTCTCAGTGGATATGTCCATTATCATCATTATTGTTTGACAGCTTCCTGTGTCCACCTGACATAAATTCTTTCTGTCTTTTATAGTATTTTTCTTAAATTCTTGCTCTGTACTGGAAAAACACAGAACTGCAAACCTTTTTATTGATTTATTCTCTGTTTTAGTGGGTGCTACTCTACAAGTACATTTCTCAATGCCTCTGTGTCCTGGTTTAGGCCAAATTTGGGAGAAAACCTCCAAAGGAGGCCCCTCCAGAAAGCAAGCCCACACCGCCCCTCCCCCCAACCGGTTAGGGAAGGATTTTTCAGAGAGAAGTGGAAAGAACCTGTTTATTAAACAGGCACAGCACCCCCCAGCACACAAAATGAACAATACCGGATGCTGCCACTCTTTCACTGCTCTGGAAAAGATGACAAATTCAGAAAGTCTCTCTTGGGGGTGGTCGCTCTGGTATCAGTCCCTCCGGTGCTGGAGCAGCTGCTGCAGCCACAAGGTGCAAACTCTCGGTGTTTCCCAGGTCCCAGTCTGGAGCAGGCTCGAGTAGGTCCAAAAAAGGGAAAGGAAAAACAGTCCAGGAAAAATTTGGACTCTTAGCTAAACTAACTAATAAGCAGAGGCAAAAAGCAAGAGCAAAGCAGAAGCAAGAGCAAAGCAAAAGCAAAGCAAAAAGCAAAAGCAGCACTATGCACTGCCTCATATGTGTGTCCTGCCAGCCGCGGGGGAGCGGCTGATAGCAAAACCAAAACAAAACATTCACTCTTCAGAGCCAGCCTTGAAGGCACAGAACATAATATCCAGCATAAACAGAACACATGAATGCGGATACAAGCATCATAACATCAACCTAGGACACTGGAAAACCCAAATGAAGCAAATGTTTTTCCTCACAGGTGGTTAGTATGCAACCTACAAGGCTCTTATTTTATCCACCAGCACAGAAGTAAAGAAAGATAGCGACATTTTTTTATGCAGCCCAAAGCATCCAGCCAGTGGTAGTGGCTTCATCAGTAAAACATGTAGGCCCATGGTGAGAACTAGAGGGTCAGCTAGCACTCAGACACTTGTTAAATCTTTGATTTTGAACACCTACAATTTATAAGCCCTTGGTACACTGTGAAAAATAGGTAACAATCCTCAAGTAAGTGTCATGGGCCTCTTACATGTGTCATTTGAAAAGCCAGCAGCATATATCATGCAGTTGTCCAAGTATGTCTATTTTCCATACTGTCTAGCCTTCTGCCTCCTCATCAAAAGCCATTCATAGTGCCACCAAGCTTACTAACCTGCTTCACAATTCACTGAAATAATTCTTTATTCCAGAAGAATTGCTCCAACAATTGTAATTATTGATTATTAAATATTTTTAGCACGAAGAAGAAGCTAAAAGAGTAGAATTGAATACCAGTGATTTCAGTTTTACCAGTGCCCTTCTGCATATTAAAAGTTCTCAATTAATACAGGTTTAGTCCTTAGGCTGCTCTTAGCATTAGGTTGCAGTTTACTTTTTTTTTCTTCTTAATAAATAAATATAGAGCTCTGAATTATGGCATTCCAAACCTGTGTAAGTTTTAAGTATTCTTCCTAGGACATGACCACTTCAACTGGGTGATAGCTGTATCTAGCCCATTTGCTATCTGTTCTTGCCTTCATGAACATGCACTACAAGGAAAAAGCAATTACTTTCAGTTACTGGCACTGAAAATATCAAAACCTTAGTTTCTGTACTGAAAGCAATAAAATTTAAAAGTGGTATCATTTAAGATTATTATCAAAAAGTTTCATTCAAACTAATTGAATTATTTTAATAACTCTTTAGAAAGTATCAAACCCTCAGCTTGTCATTTATTTTAATTGAAGTTGTTCAGATGAAAGATGTAAAGAAAAATCTTCAACTAGATTGAGTACTCTAAAACCTAAATAAAAGTAAGTCTTTCATAGTTTCCAAGAGTCCAGATTAAATCACTTGCTGTAAAAGTGTAAGCAAACTAAAGAGGAATTTTCATACATGAAAACACATTTTCAGTCGAGTTAGTGATACAATCAGAATCATTAAGTTCTGTACATCACACTTTTTAAATGTTAAATGCAAATGACAAAAAATCTCAGGAAAACAATGCCATCAGGCAGTTCTGTCACTTTTAAGCCTGAGCAATGCATGAGTCTTAACACTGTAAGCTACTTAATCCTGTTACCTTCTCTTGCTAAGATCCTGCTGAAAGGAGCAAGTGTCAGGGATAATTCAGCTCCTGAGCCAGTTGCAGTGGAAAGAAGGGATCATTTCAAGACCAGTTTGGAGCAGATTAATGAAAGAAAGGCTTAATAAACTATGGACCCCTAAAAGAATGCTGGACAAATCCACCCCTGATGAGGGTGGGGAGATGAAAAAGATTGTGAGAAACAAGTCAGGACCATTAACCTTGGGCTATGAAGGAGGTTCTTGAGAGTCTAATTCTTGTCACAAGGTCAGTCTTTTACAAAGCAGTTAAGGATGTCCATAGTATCAACCTACAGGCACAAACACATACTCAAAGTCTTTTAACCTTGGGGACTCTGGACTCATTTCCATTCTCTTAATTGTCTTTGCCCCCTGCTTGCACTGCTTGTAAAATACATGTTCGAGTAATTGTAGGAACGATGTGCCTCCTGGCTTGTGCAAGAAATTGTAGTTGTAGTTGTACTAATCTGTAATTCTCCTTGTACTAATCTGCCCCAAACTAAAGGGGAGAACCAGATATATCATAGAGTAATAGAATTTTGGGGTTAGAAGGGACTTTAAAGATTGCCTATTGCCAACCCCCTGCCATGGGCAGGGGCACCTTTCACTAGAATGTGCAGTGCTGGACAAAAAGAGAAAAAATCTTAATTTAAAACCTATAGTGTGACAGAGAAGTCTGACATTACTACTACTGTAATTTCTGCCCATGCAACTGAGGTAGAGAATTTTACAAGTTTACAGAATGAAGTGTTGGAAAGTTCTGGAAGAAACATTTCTTTTACGTAAATACGTTCTTATAGATGACCAGCTGCTGCAATAAGTAGTAGAAAGCAAGAAAAGTTTAGGAGTTTGTTGTAAATACTATCTGTGCAATAAAGTGTTAAAGCCTGTTCAAAATGTGAGTAATTCAACTTAGTTTGATTATTACCTTTCTCAGAATCCATTGCCATATACTGAAATTATTTTCTTTTATGACTGGAACACAGTCTGTGTGATCATGTTTATAACTTGTTGAAATTAAAAGGACCAGCCGCAATTAAATCGACTGTAGATTTCTACATTTTAAAATCTGGGATGATTTCTTTTTTCCAAAGGCAAAAATTCTACTTTCATTTCTTTGTAGTACCAGGACCTGGAACTGCAGGACAGGAGTTCCTGTCAATTTTTTTGGAATAACAACATAACTGTTATCGCCTCACTGTTTCCCTCTGCTTAAAAGGGGCTAAGCTAAAGGTACAGAACACTCTGCCAATTTTTTGTGCTCTGAACCTTTTATTTTCCCCAGTAGCATGACATCTTACCAACAAAACAATGCAATAATTAGTGAATCCTAATGTCATATGTATGAAGATGTTAAATTTACAACACATGTAAGCTGCCCATTCTCGAGGAGTGGTGTAATTGAAGGCAGAGAGGCCTTGGGAATGTGGAAGATCTGGAGGGGAAGAATGTGAGGAGTAGCTAAAGTCACTTGGTGTGTTCAGCCTGGAAAAGAAGAGACGGAGGGGAGGCCCCAACTCAGTCCCCAACTTCGGCAAGAGAGGAAGAGGAGGGGCAGGCACTGCTCTCTTCTCTGTGGAGACAATGACAGAACCCAGAGGGAATGGCCTGAAGCTGTGTCAGGGAAGTTTTAGACGGAATAGTAGGAAAAGGTTCTTCACCCACAGGGTGTTTGGGCACTGGAACAGGTTCCCCAGGGAAGTGGTCACAGCAATAAGCCCAACAGAGTTCAAGAAGTGTTTGGACAATGCTCTCAAGCACAGGGTGTGACTCTTGGGGACGTCCTGTGCAGGACCAGGAGTTGGACTCGATGGTCCTTGTGGTCCCTTCCCATTCAGAGTATTGTATGTTTCTAAATCTCTTGCAGAAATCTTACAGAAAGTAAGATTTGTTTTGTGGCCTACACAAGCTGGGGCAAACACTGCAGGAGCAACAAGATGAACAGTAACAACTCAAGAAAGAGATGTAAAGTTGTCTTCTATGCATTTTTATGCATTTACTATGCATAACTCTGCAGATAAAAAAAGAGATGAGCTAGCATTGCTGCACATGGCCAGGGAAAACCTGGCCTGCCAGGAAGGGATTGCTCCAATCTATGGACTTTTACAAAGGTGCTACCATCCTGTTTAGTCATGCACTTGAAATTGATCCCCATAAAAATTACAACTACTCTTGATAGCAGCACTAATGGGACAGTGAAGATGACTTGCAGTTATGCAGAGGAAATACAAATTTCAGGAAAGGATTGTGGGAACTGGCCCTGTAAGAACAACACCTTTATTCAGAAACACAGTGCTTCTACCACTTGACTGAGGCAAGAAAGGCTTGATGGCATCAATAAGTACATTCTAGAGCAGTAATGATTCCCGAATAGAAAAGGGCTCTGGGATTAAAGGAATTTTGTCCCTGTCTGACATATCCTGTGACCACAAAAGCAGCTGAGATTGTGTTGGTGTCCTGATAAGCATCTTTTTAGACTGAGTTTCTTCCTGGTGAAGGTAGGTGCTAATTAAAGTATGGAACCACTATTTATTTCAGGTTAAGCCACTAAATATTAGATACAGTGTTTGACAAGATCATAGCTAGAACACGCAGAAAGACTGAATAGTCTCTTGAAGAAATGAACAGCTGTACACATTTTTTTTCCTCTGTGGCAAAGAGGAGTGAGCCACGCTAGACATTTTGGCAGAGTAAATTAACAGCAAGTATTTAATATACAAGGATGGTGTTCATGTTGTTGACTTAGGTAATAATAAAAATACAAAGAAATTTCTCCTTAAAAATAATCAAGTCAGTTGCACAATCAGTTCAGCAAACTACTGAACAGTGGGAATTGCATCTTTCCGTCTGGTTTTAAGAGAACTTCTTCATGAAGTGTAGTTTGAGGTAGGCAATGGTGAGGAAGATCAGTGTCATGCAGGCCAGAGCCAGGTGGTTCTGCCACAAGCCCCAGGTGCTCATATCGATGCCTTGACTCTTCAGATACTCCTCTCCAGTACATGGCCTGCAGATAAATACACACACATTGATAAGCATAGTCAATAAATGACTCAGCAGGATCTAGGAAGATCTGTACAAGTTGTAATGTGGTTGCATGTGTGTAGTCGGCCGGGCAAACACCAGCTATATGTCAGTGGTTAATTTTCCATTGTAAATTTGCTTTTCTCGTAGCTGCAGTTTCACGTAGAAAGCTGAAATGGATTTTGTGAGGCTGTATAATTGTGTGTGTGTGTGCATAGCTCTCACTAAATACAGTTTGAAAAAAAGTAAGTATAATGCCAGATATTTCTAGTGTTATAAATACTAAATATGCCAACAAGCAGAATGTTCCATGCAGTCAGAATGCAAAAACCTAGTCAAAGGTTCCTTTTCTGTGTAAAAACTCACAGATTCTCTGATCATCAGTGAGTATCTTTGATACTCAGACTGATGTTCTAGGACTTCTAAAGCTGCTGATGGTGGGATTAATTTCAGTGTACCAAAATACTTACATTGGGCCTGTCTGTCGATAGCTACTGTCATTGCTTAAAACTGTGTTGTTATTGCTGCCACAGAAGTTCAGACCAGTCAACTCATTGATCTGTAAAGCCTTTTAAAATAAAAGAAACAGTGACAACAGAAATTAGTATGTAAAGGAGCGATACATTAACAAGATGAGATATAATGCAATCAAAATTAATTCTAAAAATGTGCTGGTATCACTATTATAGTTGCCAGATCCCCATTTTTTAGCAAAGTAGCAGAGTTCTTTTTTTCTTTTAAGAGAGGAATGTATATAGCCTGTACACACCTGGTAAAGCCTGCACCTCAATGGGCTTTACCACTTCTCCCAGGCCAGACTATTTCCGCACAGGCACAGTAAAGCCCAAATTTCTCTGCAAAATATGCCTCTGACTTAAGTTTTTGCAGATTAGGAGAAAAGCTTTAGCCTGACAAGATTTGTTTGATTGATGGAAAAGACAAATAGGAGATTTTTACTTTTTTGGGTGGGGATAACATTGCTCTTTACTTTGAAACATTTCTGTCTAGCTCAAGTCCAGTGAATGTAGCAGTTTTGTCTCTCATATGAGGTATTTCCAAATTACTGGAATGAGCTCTTCTAAACAGCAGTTGGTGCTAGTTGATGAGAAGCCCTTCTTGTTTCAAGATACCGCACAATACTCCAAGATTGTTGTACTTAATTAGCTTTTCTTTTGCTCATTAGGGCTTTAAGTGTGAAGATTTCATTATCCTGATTCAAGACATTCCTTTCTAGCAAACCATTTCCAGGTTTGTACACAGGAAATCAGAGCACTTACTGTCATTCCATATCGAGGGATGCTAAAGTATTTGAGCCAAGAGAGCCAGGACATGACGCTTGTGAGATTGACCAGCAACCCAGAGAAAATCTAGAGACAATGTTTATCAAAAAAAAGCCATAACAACAACAACAAAAAAACCAAACAGATTACAAGTTACATGCTTTTATCATGTCTCCTTCTCTAGCTCTTGACTTTGCTTCTTCAGAGAAAAAGGAATGGGAAAGCATTCCTAGAGGAAGAAACTCTTCCAGCAGACGAACAAAAGGGAAGGATTTATATGTTATCAAGCTTTGGGCCATAACCTCAGGTCCTTCCCCCAAAACAAGTGACAAGGACTGCTTTCCACAGTGCAGTAGACCCCCATGGGTTCATATGAACTCTCTGCTGCTCCTCAGCATGGAACTGCTCTGGGTTTTGCCTGTGTGCCCTGAGTCTGAGGCAATGTGGACTTCGGCTGTAGGTTCAGCTCTGCCTCACCTAAAGTGCCAGTGTCCTGACTGTGGCTGCGTGTTGCCCCGTTTAACATGCCCAAGGTGGGCCCTGCAGCTGAGGAGGACAGCTGGGCTGGTGGTCTCAGAAAACAGGAGGCTTCAGGTCATGCTCTCAGCCAGACACATTTGCCTTTCACAAAGTTAAGGGAGGGAGAATGAAATGTAGCCCTAAGTGGCTTTCCTACTTTCCAGGTAGTTTTCTGTCTGCTAGAGCCACAGAGAAGTCAGAGGAACCACTCTCCTCCTCACACCCAACCCTCCAGCCCCTCACTTCTTGCTCTTTCAAAGGACAAATCAGAATATTCCACCCCACAGCATCAGGATACTCAAATAAGAACAAATCAGGATACGTTAACCCCAACAGACTTTTTGCAGAATTCAGCTGAACTCCATACTAGTAGGATTTCTGGATTTCAGCATTTCTGGGATTTCTTGATCCAGACTAGAGAACTGAAAAGTACTACTCACAATCATAAAAACAAATGCAACAGTCATGAGTAGGTTTGCTATAGCGACCACGCTCTGTCCTGCTGCAACGGCAAGTGCCATGGAAGTGGCTGTGTAGGACACCATCATAAGCGTGAACATCATTATAAAGAAGGCTTCTACTGTTGGTTTCAAACCTTAAAGATCAGAACAAGAAGGGTTTCAGAATGGTCCTGCTGAAAGCTCTGCCATCACCTGAACACTATCATGACTTTCCTAGTGTGTCCTGCTTACAAATTACATCTTGTCTGCCACTGAGACCCAAGACTGCTGTGGTGCTTATGTGTCTGTCTTGACAGTGGAAGAGAGGATGAATAAGTAGTATGCCCAAAACTGCAGTAAGACTGAAGATAGTAGAATGTGTAGAAGTACTGCACTTCACATATCCAAAGTGGCTGCAAGATGTCTGTAGCCTCTCTCCACAGCTGCGGGGGCTGGATGGGAGCCTGGCTAGCCCTCCTGGAATACAGCCAGGGATGGCTGCACGATCTGCCACTCCCAGGTTCTCCCCAGAACCTCTGGGTAGTGGTTACCGTCTGCGGCGTGGATGGTGCAGGTGGGAGCTTGGCTACGAGGTTCCAAGACGAAGGAAGGAGAAGTGGAGCACCCATGTAGATACCAAGGACTTGTGTTACCTGGGCGGTGCCAGGGACGGGTGACTCCGAGAGAAAGCTGGGGGGGGCACATATAAAGGAAGTGGGTGTGATAGGAGGAGATACAAAGCTCATCAATGAAAGGGAGATGCAGGGAGGAGCGAGGGTTACAGCTAAGCCACTGAGGATCACACAGGGGAGAGGAGAAAGCCTGGGAGCCAATCATACACCGAATAAGGGATGTTTGACACAGAAAATTCTCGAAATAAAGGGGGGGTGGTTACTGTGACAGGTGGGGGGGGTCGGGGGGGGAAGTGTTGCAGGCAGCACCAAAAGGGGAGATAATAGGCTTATAAGGGCATAAAGGGTTTTGAGTGACAAGCAGCTGGCGGGAAAACCAGGAGTAAACAACTCAGGGAGAAATCATTGTGAGGGAAATACATGGGGGGAAACCAAGGACCAAACCATTATTAACTTAGAAAAGGATAACCAACTTCTGTTAATATTTCTAAAAACACACAAAGCCACAGTTGTCCATCAAAGGAGAAACTTCTAGTGCACTTCCATGAGCAGCAGCTGTACATCATTTCACTAGTTTCCAGCAGAGAGCTCTCCTAAAGAACCTAGCAGCCTTGAGGTGGTTATGGATTCAGTAGCAAGCTCTGTTTCTCTCCACTTTCACACTTTGAGAGCCTCTTGCTGATGTGGCCTTGTTTCCTATTCCTTAGGGTAAAAACTCAGACTAAAGCCAACAAACTGGTATTAATTCACACAGTATTTAGATCTTAAAACCAAACCTTTTTTTTTAGGTGCTCTTGCAAGGATCAGAAAAGTATCTTGTAAGAGTCATCAGAAGCCAAGAAGGCCATAGATGAAAAGGAATAAATCGATACAATGTTGTAAACGTTATAGCTTCCTTCTAAGGACAGTGAAGATGAGACATGTCACAGATTCTCTGATGGATGCTTTAATCTTTGTGTCTTTTCTGTAGAAAACAACAGGGTGTGCTAAAACTAAGCTCAGTAGCCAATGCCACGCCAGTGGAGGGATTTAGCTTACATAATTATCCATGTATGCATACACATCTATAAGATGCACGTGCCATGATTTATTGGGGGGGTGGGTCAGAATGAGACTGTAGGAGACCATACTTGCCTAGCATGAAGTAAACTATGCAGGTGAAGATGATGCTGGGCATAGTCCTTATGGGTATTAAATCAGCCATTAGCTTTGCTATGAAGTATACAGATATTCTGTAGTACCCACTGATATATTCATGCCTGGAACACATAGATAGGTACAGCACATTACAAATTTAATCACTAAAAGCCAGTTTGATTTTCACCCCTTGACAAATGAATTCTAGCTCAAACTGGAAGAAAATCTTTCATACTTGGGCTATAATGCAGCTGTCCAGTAAGCCTATACAGTATAGAACTGGTGACATTTTCATATGCAAGTGAACATGGGTATTTCTGCACATAATTTTTAGTAAATTTATGTCATGTCATCGAGACAGAGAATGTAAAGTTTGACTAATTTTCATATTTTATACAGCATAATATGCATAGCTTTAAAGAATCCAGTTAGATGACATTTATTGCCCTCACGAGCAAGTCACACATTATTAATCAATGCCAAAATTGAGTATTCAAGGGTTTTTTACCAACTGTGTCAATAATATTACGCTCTGAGCCAGTTGTAATCATAGGTACCTTTTGAGGGGTTTGCAGTCAACTCACTAATAGACTAAGAGAGTACATTTGCAATGAGCACTATCATTGAAATAATTTGAAAATTCTGCACTAACTGTACTTAAATGACATTTACAGCATGTCAGACAAACTCATTGTCTTACAGCAGAGTCTGCTATCTTTTTTGTATGTTTTACTTACATAAATATCTTCTTTTCTACAACAAAGAGTTCAAGAGCTGAGACACTGCTGAAACACTGGTTGGTGGTCAGAAAGAACATTGCACCCACTCTGCAAAACAGCAAAACAGTGAGCCATTATTTAAAATGGGATGTAAAGTAGTGTTTCCACAACAGAGTACATAAATCCACTTGCAGTTTCTGAAGTTTAGCAGTGTTTGACCTTCCATCCCAAAATCCATGGAAAAAGTCTTGGCTATGAGTGTGAATCTGTAACAAGCCTGACATAGATGTGATACAGTTGTTATTTGGTTTTGGCATGCAATGATAGCACATTCTCTGATGCAGTCAAAATATTGAAAATCAACTGAGGTTTTTTTTTGAGGGGCTGTGGTTTGGTTTTGTCCTTGATGTAATTTCCTGACATGTTAAAGATTCACAGATGGTGAGGCATTTGTCTGCCTCAAACAGAGAAGAACCAAATAAACACTGTGAGAAGTAGTTTTCACCTTTTCCACAAAAATTTAAGGCACTTCATACTCAATTTTAAACTGGGCTGTGAAGTCTTATGAGGTGCTATGAAGTCTTATGGTATTAAGAACCCAGAGGTTTCATAGTGGCAAACTCATGTGTCAGGTGATGTCATACAGCTGTCAAAAGGATACAGAGAGCAGCATAATTTGAAAATCTTGTACTGTTGGTAAATTCAAGTGTGTGAGTAGAAACAGTTCCAAGATTACAACTTTAGTTACCTAGGTTTATGTAGCTGCAAGTCTGTATATTTTAACACTCTCAGTTCTGCAGGGACCTTGCTAGAGGAACAAAATCACATCCAAGTTACGCAGGCTTGGCCGTACTGATGTGAAGGGAAGTATTTCCTTTAAAGAGGTAGTAAGCTCCTTTAAAGGGAGCTTTATCAAATTTTTGAATATCCATTACCTAGACTGACTGACCTGTTCTGTAGTCCAGCAGAGTTTTCCTCAAGTCCAAAGAAGATGGCACCTACAACCAGTCCCAGAAAAGCTGTAATACAAAGCTAAATGGGAAAAAGAGAAAAGAGGAGGCAAAATATCATTCTCATTGCTTCAAAGGTTTTCCTGACTGCCAGGATGAGGATGACAGTTTATTGTCATGCTCCACAGTGTGTAATTACTGGGCTCTATTATACATCTTCCTCATGAGATTGTTTCTAGTGAGATGCTACAACAGGGCTATAGATATTTGCAGTCTCTAACTATTTAAATAGCAGAGATAACAGCTGCCACAAGGATGTCACTTAAAAGACTGAAGTGTGTACATCACACTTTTTAAATGCTAAATGCAAATGACAAAAAATCTCAGGAAAACAATGCTATCAGACAGTGCTGTCACTTTTAAGCCTGAGCAATGCATGAGTCTTAACACCGTAAGCTACTTAATCCTGTTACCTTCTCTTGCTAAGATCATGCTGAAAGGAGCAAGTGTCAGGGATAATTCAGCTCCTGAGCCAGTTGCACTGGAAAGCAGGGATCATTTCAAGACCAGTTTGGAGCAGATTAATGAAAAAAAGGCTTAATGAGCTATGGACCCCTAAAAGAATGCTGGACAAATCCACCCCTGATGAGGGTGGGGAGATGAAAAAGATTGTGAGAAACAAGTCAGGACCATTAACCTTGGGCTATGAAGGAGGTTCTTGAGAGTCTAATTCTTGTCACAAGGTCAATCTTTTACAAAGCAGTTAAGGATGTCCATAGTATCAACCTACAGGCACAAACACATACTCAAAGCCTTCTAACCTCAGGGATTCTGGACTTGTTTTACCTCACCAGCCATTTATTCACTCATTATATAAAACATGATGAAGATAATTTATACCCCTGGCTACAGGCCAACTTTTCTATTGGCCTCTCCCGAACTGCTTAGAATTGCAGTGAGAGTTTTGGTGGTGCTGCAGCTGCAGAGTTTGGCCCATGAATTAGGGGATTCCTGAGGATTAGTCACTCTGCAGAGGCCAGCTGGACATTCTTCATTTTTGAAATCAATGTGCAGCTCTGAAGGAGTCAACACTTTTGGTTCTGATCCTTCAGAAAAAGCAGCAGTAACAGAGCCAGTGATTATCTTTCATGGTGGGTGCTGAACCCCATTGTGGGCTTCATGACATCTTATCCAGAAGACATCATCACCAATGTGAACAGTCAAATAACCAAACAGCACACATATTACGAGACTGCAAAAATACTTTTGCACTTGAGCCAACTCCCAGCACTTCATTTTGTGCTGAAGTTTAATGAAGTATGCAAATGCAGCCTGTTAACTTTTCCTGGCAGGGGAGAGTATTTGAGGCCAAACCCCACATTGCCAAGCCTGGACAATTAGAGTCAAATCTGAAGAATGTTCTCAGCAAATGTATGAAACTTCTTGGGACATAATGTGCTCCTGGCTGGGAGTAGCAGAATACCCTGCTGGGATAGGTCTTGCCTCCCTAAGTCTTTCAGTAGTCCAAAATAAATTACTGAACAGTCCCACATTTGGGAGCATTCAGAACACCTTTTATCCCCAGATTCCTAGACCTCGAGCACTCTTTCTTCAGATGCTTACTGCAGCCAAGATATCAGGAGGCAAAACCATCCCAGTGACTTATCTCATAATCCGTGAGCCAAATAAATTCAATGTATATCATAAAATTATAGATACAAATAGCCTTACCTGAGCTATGGAAGCCTGAGGGTTTCCTATCAGGTTTTTAAATGTGCGCCTGGACACCCATTTCAGCTGGTGGAGGAAGGAATTGGCATATGTGATTTGCTGGAAAAGTTGTTTGGTTTTCTCTTTATTTCCTGAAGAAATGCTCTCTAAATGTGCTTTTGTTTCTCGGTAGTAGGCAGAGTTGGAGTATTTTTCTGCTAATTGCTCAGCCAAGGTTTTCTCATATTTAGAGCATTCTTCAGTGCTCTCTGCTAGAAAGATTAAAAAACCAGAAGAATTAAGATGCACACGTAGTTCCAGTGATTCACTGCACTCAGTCCCATAGCAGACAGCTCAAAACAGTTGGTATGAATAAGATAAAAAAAATCTGTGTTTGTCTGTGCAACCTGTCCCACAAGCAGCAGCAGCCTCTCAGCTCTCTGACCAGGCAAACTCTTGTCTGCCCACGGAGTTGAAACATGGCTTTTAATCAAAAAGTGATTTTTACATCCCCTTTGTCCCCAAAGGTTGCTGTAAGTGAACTGTTTCACAGATAATGACATAATCCTGGACTTTCCAGACTTTTAGGTCCAGGTAATCCTGCATGTGTCTACTTTGGTCACATATGAATTTCAGCTGGACCTCCTTTTTTTCTTAACTGTGGTACAGTGTGAGCTTTTGCAATGACAGATGTAATGTGTCATATCTGCCAGCTATAATATTTGCTAGACCCTGATCATTTTGTAAAATGATGGGTGCTTCTTTGGTAAAGGTATAGTGAAACTGCGTTTGGGCACTCAGCATATTCATTACTTCATTTGCCTTTTCATTCCTGTGAAAAGAGAGTAAGCTATTACTGAGTGGCAGCAGAAAAGTATGAGAAAGCATGCTCAAAAAAATAGGTGAGAGCTGATTCATTAGTCTGGGTATAATTTCTGCCTGAGCACAACTTCAGGGAAACGTCAGATGAGCAGTGGTACCCTATGTCTACCCCTTCCCACCCTGCTCAAAGGAAGGAAAACAGTAATTTCCTAGCAGAAAAGTTGTTACATTAGGTAAAATAGTCAAGTCATAACTGCATCAAATTATGTCCTTAACAGGAACAATTATCCTGTTTTATCATCTCTGCTTCTGCAGGATTTCAGCTGGTTTGCCTTGAAGATGAAAGAAGCTCTTTCTGAGTGCTGAGAGTTACCAAAACAGTTTTTTAAATTCTCATTCCCACACTTGTTAGGATAACTTGACTCAGCTCTGGGTTTCATACCTGTGTTACTTTCATCAGCCTTGTTCATTGCCACGGCGGTGGAGTCTCCATTGATGATGTCCAGAAAAAAATCAGCGGGGTTGTTGTAGGGCTCGCACTGGTAGCCTGTGGTGACAGTGACACTGTCGTGACAGTGTTGCGAGGCCTGGGTGGGGTTGAGTGACTGGCCAAGGACTGTGCCTGGCTGTCAAGAGCACAGCCACACATCCTGCCCATGGAGCAGCCTGCACCAAAGGCATGGCAGCCTTTGGAAAGTCCACGCTTTCTTGGGGGATGAGCGGCACTGCCAGGCAGCACCATCAGCAAAAGCGAGGTGACAGGTAGCAGTGTGCCCTTCCCAGCCCTAGCCCAGGTTTTCTCGAATTAAGATGTACCAGGAACAGCTCACCCAAATCCACATGTGGGCCAAAAGGAGAAACATCCAGAGAAATGCTCAGCCTGTTAAAATACTGGGCTTGCTTGGACACGCCATGTCCAATTCTGGCCCAGAGCTATGGGAATTTCACTCGAGTTGGTGCAAACCAAAGGTTGGCCCTGCTGGAAATAGTGCTCACCAATGGACTGAAAATACTCGATGGCGTGCTGGGCCGGCCCATGGTACAGCACTCTCCCTGCAGCCAGCAGTGTCAGGTTGTCAAACAGTCGGAATATGGAGTACCGAGGCTGGTGGATGGAGAAGATGATTGTCCTTCCTTGTTTTGACATCCTGAATGTGAAGAATGACAGAGATGTCAGCTTTGCAAGTTGATTCAGTGTTTAGATAAGAGCATTTGAAAGTTCAGTTAAGTCTTGATGAAGTCTGATTAGCTTGGTATGCCAGAGAAGGAAGAAGAAAGGGAAAAAAAATATTTAGGTCATATTTACAGTGTCTGTATGAGAAAAGAATTCTCACTTTGGAGAGAGAGAATTCATTCAGTTTTTTCCCTACCCCATTCACATCCTTGGCTCACTGGTAAATAATCACATGTCTGAATTCCCTGTTTGCTCATTTGAACTGTAATCCGAGTCAAATACAACTGAAGTCTAGCAGAGTGGAGTGCTGAGAACAGGAAGCTGTTTCTAAGGCCACCACCTTTTCAGTAGCAGTAGAACAGCATTAGCAGTGCTGGCATCAAGTCCTGTGGTTGGCTCATCCAAAAACAAGATGGCAGGATCCGTGATGAGCTCCATCCCAATATTGGTCCTTTTCCGCTCTCCTCCAGACACCCCACGAGAGAACTGGGTACCAACCTAATAAAAAAAAAGAAACTTGTCTTGTTTGGCCCAAGGAGAAATCCTTGAACAAACAGTATTGTACCCACATGGCAGTATCTGGGGAGAGTTGTAAGGAATTCTGGCCCTACACTCAGAAGCAGATGTAAATGTTATCTCACACAGAGTCTTGTTCTTAATGTTAGTATTACTTGAGGTCTTGTCTTTTTCTCCAACCACTAACTTTCCCTTTCACCTTTGCCTTTCCCTTTCTTTTTACCTGCAATGTAGTACCACATGGCAGCATCAAAACAGTCTGTACAGGTCTCCATACAGAAATGTCACTAATTATTGTATTACTGAAACATCCTGTGGAAATTTACTTTTTTTTTAATCTGCCATGATGACTCATTTGGTTAATTAATAAACCACTTACTACATTTTAAGTAACATGTTTACAGGCCTTACCTTGGAATCTGCAACTTTGCTCAAACCCAGTTCCTTGATGATCTGATTCACTCGTTCATTTTTCTCCCGTTCCTTCACTGACTTTGGCAAGCGGAGTGCTGCTGAGAACTTCAGATTTTCTCTTACAGTCAGGGTTCCCATGACCACATCATCCTTCATTAAAAAAAAGGGTAGATACTTGGTGGTTGCTCAGCTCAGTTTCTATTTATTCCTCTGAGAACTCTATCTACCTATGTTTTATGCTGTCCTTGCACGCAGAGGGACAGTAGCAGCAGCCAGAACATGCAGTAAGGTGCATCTTCAATGCCCGTGTCATAGAAGAGTTTGGATTTCATGCACATAATTATATTTGCCTTAATTCATAAAGCAACGCCACATAGGAACAGTGTCCATCATGCATGATATCAAAATATATAAACAGCAAAGTATTAAAAACAGTCCCTTATGTATTCTTACTTTATTCAGTTTTTTGGAGGTGTTGAGAGAGAGACTCAGTGGCTGAAGGGACTTAAGAAGCAGCTACAGCTCAGGTCATTATCACAGTGTGTTTGTTCATGCAGCCTCAGCCCAACACAGGGAGAAAAGAGGGAATGTAAAGAGAGGTTGGGTCCATGAGGGTTAGGGTGATGGTGTTCCAAACTTGTTTTGTCAAAGGAGGATGGAGGGGAAGTTTTGTCTCTTGCAAAGCAAAGGGAATCTGTCAGTTGTGGGAAGTTGAGATTTACATGTGGTTTGAGAGACCACCTTTCTGTAACATGTTGACAGTAATTTTAAGGAGTTTTCCTCGATTCTTGGATAAAGGCAAGGTATTTGCAACACAGCAGCAACTTCTTACAATAGAATCCACTGTGACAAAAATTATTTACCTGTACTACATACCCAGAGGTACATTTAAAATTGGCAGGCTGAGGAGCTCCATTGATCAAAATGTCACCAGAGAGCCCACAGGGATCCTTTCTTGCAGCCAAAATGTCCAGTAGCCTAAAGGAAAAGTTGGTTCCTTTGTCAGATGAACATGCAGGTGGCAAAGCTCTCTGAACCTCAAACGCAGCTCATGGAACAAACAGCTACATAAAAGCAGATCAAATTCAATTTCTGCAACCTAGAAAAACCCCAGCAACTTTCAAGGACTGAGTTTCTTTTGTCCTGGTTTCCTAAGAAAATGAGATCCGTGCCAGGTCCATGTCCATTTTTTCAATAATTTGGGTTTAGCCTCAAATTGGTTATGCATTAGCAGGATGGTGTGTAAGGAGTGACTGTCAGTACAGTGTGGACAAAAATTGTATTTCACCTTTCTCGTATAATCTGATTATCTTTTGGAATTCAAGTATTTCTCAGAAAACAGGGAGACTTACAGGTCCTAAATAAAAACTCAATCTTTCTCTGAAAGAGAAGTTCACTACAGCTAAATGTGTACAATTTCATTTTCCCCTCGGTGTAATTTCTGTGGAGGGTGAGGGGGGCACTTACGAAGATTTACCACTGCCAGTGGGTCCCAAAATTGCATTCAGTCCTGGTTTCATGATGCCGCTGTAAGACAAAATAGATAAGTTTTACCAAATAGTTAGGGTGGGGTTATTTCTCTGCCTGTTTCAACTGGTAGGCCAGTGTAATTTATCTGTACAACTACTTTCTGCCTGCCATTAATTTTGGAATTAATGAAACTGCCTAATCACAAGCAATATTTAAGATCAGACTTCACCTTAACTTTTTATTCCTAATTCAAGAAAAACTAATAATCATAAAATAAGACAGAACAGAAACATGACTAAAATGTAGCAAAATCTGTACATGTATTTTTACCACATGGATCTCTACAAGAGAAACACGCACTTGCTTTAACCATACTCAGTTCCAAAGGTATTATTCTCTCAACAAAGAATAATAGTCCCTGTAGGCAGAATAAACTAGGGATTTGTCTGCACTTAAAATGCAATTGATAGTTTCTTTGTATCTGACATTAAAGCCCCATGAAACTCAAAAGCCAGATGAAAAATGTCACAAATGACCCATGTGAGTCAACTGAGGTACCACAACACATGGCTTTTGAGGAAAGCAATAAAGCAATAAAGCAATAGAGCTCATGTATAGTGGAAATTCCCTGGGCAAAGAGTAGGATAGACAGAGCTACACAAAAGGGTGAATATTTATGATAGAAATTGGAGTTAGGGAGCTGAAAGTCGTGGGTGACTTGGAGTTAGGGAGCTGAAAGTCGTGGGTGACTTGGAATGGCATATTGTATGCCAATGCCTTGCCACTGAGTTTAACTACTGAACTGTGAATGGGCAAGTTTTATTCACTGATTATTGAACAAAGACCATAGTGACATGACTGCTTTACTGCAGTAGGGCTCACTGTCGGGGAAAAAACCACAAAACAACTCAACAAAACATGCAAAAACTTCAGAAACCTTTACATCTCTTCACAGTTAACCTAACCCTCACTAATATTATTGTGTTAAATGTTTTAAGTTTTTAACCCCCAAAAAATTAACTTTTCCCAAGGCCACCTAAGGGAAGGAGACAACCACAAAGGAAAGGCTGCTGGTATCTCAGCTAAACACCTTGGCACAGTGGAAGAATTGCCAGGGAGTGTAGAGCAAGCAGAGCTGGCTGGTGTGCCCAGTGCTGATAGCAGCCAGGGGGATTGTATCCTCAGGGTCAAAGGAAGTGTGCTCTCTGATGTACAGGCTCAACCAGAGATGAGGACCTGGGCTTAAGCACAGCTGACAGCAAACATGAAGCAACCACACATACAAATAATTTTTCTAAATCTTGGTCTGCAGATAGTGCTGAATGGCTCAGTGACATGAGTGAAGTCAACTCTCCAGACAGAAATAAAACTTACATGTACTCTAATGAGATGTTTAAATACATACTTGACATCTCTCAAAACTTCTTTTTTGGTGGTTTTTTTGAAACACAGGAACCCAGACTTTGTCTTCACATGGTAGTAGATATTGTGGAAGGTAAGCACGCTTCCTACCCTGCCAGCCAAATCTGGCAAGGACTGCATTCTGCTGGGAATGCCATTTGTACCGGATTCTGACATCTGAATACATAGGTGTGGCTGGTCTTCTGCCATCTTTCCTCTGGACATGAAACACAGGAAAGAGAAGATTTGATTAGGTATGAAGAGGAAAGGTGTGTGTTTTGGGCTCAGCACGGGGCCCATCTAGGAGTGTCTCTTTTGTATAGGAGGGTTTGGTCCTGTGGGCTCAGACCCAGAGATGACACAGAGTTGATGAGGGTCAGCCAGAGGCAGGGAGATAGAAGAGTTTCCCTCCATCCTGATGGTCTGCAGGGGTGGGCTGACCTTGGGAGACCACAGCTGCCCATCCAGCTGCCCTCTGAGGTGAATATCTATTCTGGCACCTGGACCTCCTTCTCTAGGGTCTGTTTCTCCCACATTTTCTCACTCCTCTCTCACAGCTGCTGAACATCTTTTGCCCTTTCTTACACGTTTCCAGAGAAGCTTTATCAGAATCACTGACACACTCAATTTTGCCTCAGCAGCTGGAACTGGCTGTGTCTGCCACAGCACAACCCCAGAATCCTTTCCCACAGAATCCTCCCCCTCCAACTACCCCTCAGCAGCAGCACCTGGCCACAGGCAGCAACTGTTCTATTAATCGAAATAATTTTATGAAGGATATAACGACAGGGAAACTGACACTGCTGCCAAGTAATTCTCTTCCTTGGGTTTGATTTCCATGTGAAAACTAGAAGGTAGTTGTGGAATAATTAAAGTTATCTCACCTCTCTCATTAGCCAAGCTTCTGCCTGTGAGCCATCCACCTGCACAGCGGAGCATCCCTGGCTGTCCCCGTGCACGCAGTCCCCGTGCACACAGACCTTTGTCCCCTTTGTTCTTCCTTAAGGGTCATTTGGGGAGAGCTAGGGTCTGGCCTCTCTATATAACGTTGACTCATCAGAGTTTAGTTACTTTAAACATCACTATGGGAAATGTTAACAATGCAATAGTTCATGGGAATCAAGAGGGTAGATGATCAGCTGGGAGCTCTGGAGTGACCAGTCCCCTACCTCAGCATAGTTACACTGCTTACAGCAAGAAAGGAGGCAAATGATGACGCAATTTCAGACATGCTGATTGAATTTGAGAGCCATTAGTAAAAAGAATGTTGGGGGGAAAAAAGCGCCGTTTAATCTAACAGGCTCATACGGTCACGTAAAAACCCAAATGCAAGCCCTTATCTTGTCAGTTTGCTAAGGGTGCTTGACAGACAGCTGAGCACTCCTTGGTGGCTATCAGCACAGTGAAACCTCTGGAAGCTCAACATTCAGCAGCCGGCCTATCTCCACATAAAGGCTGGTTCATCTGTCTCCCAGTGATACTATCTCAAATCTAGCCCAAGACTGCCTCTTCTGAAAAAGCTGCAGTCTTCTGTGCTGACAAAAATATAAGGTCTTAATGTTTTAGTAGCCAGTAATCTTGGCCCAGTGCAAAGAAACCATGTTTGAAACGCAATTACAATGGATCTAGCTTTAATTTTAGCTAAAATGCATTTTGAATAAGTTGAATATTAATCAAATGGGCAACATTAAAAATATAGAGGCCTTTTACTGAAAAACAGCATACACTCTCACTGGTGCCAGAGAAGATGTACCTGTCTGAAGGAGGACAGGTAATTTTATATGGCTATTTTTCCTGCAGTTTCTAGGTTAATCTGTCTGGACGTCAATCACTGCCTTTTGGAAGGATGCTTTGGTAAATTAGAGACGTGCATTCAGAACTGCAGTGGGAACTTGTCACTTAAAGTCTCACCAAGTGCTGAGCAGATATTTGCTGAGCTAGGTACCAAATACACAACCACAGGGGCAGCACCACATGTAGGCATTAGAAAATCCCTTGAGCTGTTGGATAACCAAGCAGCAATGAGGGCAGAAGACAGTGTGACTATGACCTTGATATATCACTACATATATAAGGTATTTGGATCAGTATTTTGCTTGATCACATTTTTTGCTCACCTTAATATTTCAGTATTACAGATGCAACATTATGACCAAATGAGAAAAAAAAATGAGGCAAAGTTTGACCTCAGACATAATCAACAGAATGGTTACATTTTTCTTTATTTAATTCGATTTTGTTGGTTTTTGGTCTTTTTCTCCAAAGACCAGCATAAAAACCTAGATCAGCACTTGCACTGAAATTTCTGAAATGCTCTTCAGGAATCAAGCATTTTTTTTTAGGAATTAAAGAAATTAATTTTTCCAGACTGAACTGGACAGGTAGATAATAAGCAGAGAATCAGTAACTGCTTTCACAAGTAAAGGCTCATACTGCTTTTACAGAGTTGTTCCTAAGAACAGACAGTCTGTTGTAGTCAAATTTAGTCTATCAATGGATGAGATTGTACACTTCCTTGCAAAAATGTGTGTAGAAGCTATATAATTAAATCAGGTATGGGAAGAATTACATATATCCATAGCAAACAGTCTCTCAATGGCTATTTAATACAGCTGTCAGCTGGAAACTTCCAGTGCAGGAAGGCTTGATAACCCAAATTTCCAGAGAAAAACAACATTCTTTGCTATTGTCCCTTGAGAAAACATTAACTACTGGGAGCTGTGAGCAGAGGTTGGATTCAGGTCTCACTGGATCTCTGGTTTAAGTTGTCACAGCCCTTCCTGGGTGCAGGGTGCTTGTGCCACTTGCAGGGAGAGGGTGGGGTGCAGCAGGTAGAACACCTGGTACCTGGATTTACCTGTGTTCTGTTCCTCCCTTCAGAAAAAAAAGTATATTGTTGGGGACATGCCATTTATCAAAGTAAAAAACTCCATCTACTTCAAATGTTACATTAATACTGAAAATAGCATTTCACATTTTCAGAGCTACTAAAATTTATTGCAAAAAAAAATGCAGAATGCTCATTCACTTAGAGCTGGAGTGGTTATTTCTGCTGTATAAAATCTGTGTTGGCTGCTCTCTTCTGAAAGGGACATAACCACTGCAAGATCACCACCACAGCAGCTCCTTGAGCTGGCAGAATGACAGGGCTCTGGACATGCTGGTGGGAAGGGGCTTAGGGAAGTCCCAAATTCCTGTTTCTCCCTCAGAGCAGGTCTGGCATCAACACGAGATTGGGTCAGCTGTGGCTTTGCCTGGGTGATCCATGGAAGCCTCTGAGTGGCCATTTGGATCCCAGCTAACAGTGTGCCAGGAGAAGATGAAGTGCAAACAGTAGAAATGATGCACACATGCTAAAATTAGGCATTTTATTTGCTTTGCTTTTTTTGGATGCCTCTTTTTTGCTGCAGTGTAAAAAGTTGCAGTGAGATAATCATTTTGGTATTTCGCAAAACAACCTTCCCATTTCTGATCTAGCAATAAACTTCACCAGAGGAACAGAGGGTCCTACTCCTTCACAGCTAATGTAATTGTCAGCTGTTTGCAATCGCTCCTCAGAAACTGAATTCTTAAAATATTGCAGATTCTACCTGTTAAAAAATAATTCTTTAAGTTTAATGTGGCATACAGCCACGAAACATTTTAAGTCAGAACTTGTGCAGGACAAAGAAATAGCCAAGATGAATGTTAATCAAATCTATTTCTATGCAAATTTTAAATTAAGTTTCCCAGATTTCATTGTCATTGGCTTACAAATATTTAATTTAGATCAGAAATGAGCAGGAGATTCTATGACAACATGTACTCCCTGCTGTATTGAGAAGTATTTGTTAATCTCAATAAAGTGTTTCATATTCTCATCATATCAGCCCTGACTATAGTACACTTTGCACCAGCAGAATAAAAAATATATAAACTCTCTGGAAATTCTGCAAATTTTGTTTGTTTTGCCAAATAGTTTTGAAATATTTCTATTGCCACCGATTTCAGCATAATTTCAGTTCAAGTTGAATAGAAAATAATTTTATTTAGAGATATGTAGTCTCAGAAAAATTTGCCAGGAGATAAAGTACTGGATCTAGAGATTTAACCTTTTATTAGTGGCAAAATGGAACTACTTTCTTTAAAACAACCAAGAAATCTCTTTGCCCACTGTTTCAATGTAGATAAAATTAAGATCTCAGTACAGTCATTTTCCTGACTATTCTTCTGAGACTTGTAAAGTACAAAGTTTCATTTTTTACTACACACACAAAAGGGAGCTAAACAAAACCATCAAACAACAACGAAATGCTCTACAAAGTTCAGTTGATTCAAACATGCTTGAACCACAACAAGGTGGAGTCTTTCAAACAGAGTCAGTAAATGTATTTGTGTCCTTTAGGATACATTATATAAAAAACTAAGGAACATTTATTCCTGTCTGTCTTCCTGCAAAGCTTTTGGCACCAGAGGGATTTGCAGTTCAAATAGAAAAAAACCCCACAATAAAGAACAATACTATAGGAGGGGTAGCAAAATTATGAATAGCAAAATTCAGACATGCATTTTTGAAAATCCAGGTAGTTAATAGATTTTATCTCTCTAGAGAATAAGCATTGAAGTTACTTAAGGAGGAAGGATTTTAGAGACAGAAGCAGCTTTCAGCATCATTTTCTAAAGGAAGCTGCCCTAAACCCTTTTAAAAAACAGTCTTTTTCTTTTTTTCTGGATACTTGAACATGCAGAGAAACAGCAGTTAAACATGCTACTAATTCTCTTATTTTCAGTGGGTACAAAGTTAAATCTTGCACCCTGCAAGCTGAAACAGTACTGTAGGTGTATTTTGGACTTCTGAGATATATATATAAAAATTCAGAGAAGCTATAACCTTTCTATATGTATAAATTCACAGAACCTTTTCTACCCTCCTTCTTTAGCCATTTCCAGGGATGTGGACTGACCAGAGAATGGCTGTGGGGATGCAAAGGGGGCTGGACCATACATTCCTCTTTCTCAGAACATGTGCAGGAAATTAAAACCGTTTGAGTAAATGAGGATAATGCGATTGAGGCAATCCGTAAGTTAATTGCCAGCCTATTTACCGCGGATTTGTAATCTGCTTTTGATGAAAAGAGCACGAATGTTAACGTGCATGAGGGAGCACTGAGAACGGCAGCTCCCACAAAATTTTCTCATTTTTCACCTTTTTACTGGTTTTAATTTATGCCCTGAAGCTTCCGCATCCCCACCTTTTAGAAAGCATTCATTGATTTCTTGCCTTCCCAGTAAAATCCCTTGAAAAGCTGGGAGAAGGCAGGTGAGAGTTTTGCTGTGGCTTCCTTGGGTGCTGGAGAAAAACAGCTGCTGAATATCATTCCACAGCAATGGCAGTGCAAGCAATTCATGGACGAGGGAGCAAGCCACTACACCGAGCTAAATCTGTCTGAGTAAAAGGGCTGAAGTGCTGCTAGAGACTCACTCACCAGCAGCAGGTCCTGGTCGGCGCCGCAGGGCTGCTGAGGAGGTGGCAGAGGCGCTGGGACGGATGCAGGACCCAGGGAAGGGAGGAGCGTGGCACAGCTCCGACGGCTCGCTCAGCCTGCAGGGCTGGGCAGTGCCACCCGGATCTCACATCTGCTGCAGGACCAGCTGGGTACCCTGCGCTCCGTCACCCCGGGGAGTCTCCACCCTCTCCCTTTGTGGGGAGGGCAGGGCCGGGGCGAGCCGCTGCTTTCCCCTTTTCTCCTTTTAGCTCAACAACTCGTAAGCTGCCACAACCCAACCCCGCCGGTCGTGGTGACACTGAGTGAAGGAGAGCATCTCCACCTGCCCGAGGCTTGCAGCCATGAACAGGGCTGGTAAAGCTGGCAGGGTGGGATGAATACCAGCACGGCATGTCAGACAAGCCTCAGTTGGCTGTGATACCTTCTCCCCCAGTATCCTGGAGACAGATATATTTTCCTTCAGTTCCAAATACCTGCAGAAATGCAAAGGCTTTTCCGAGCCCATCAGAGTGGGGGTTTCACAGGACAGTCTGTGGGTATGACATTGATGATGTGAAAAGAACCAAAGGTAAGGCAGCCTTTGTTCTACAAAGTAGGAGCACTGGTCCCCAGCTGAGGTTACTGGGCAGCATCAGCCACTGATTTCCAGGAGCTGTGCTAACTGGAAGCAGGATCACTGACAGGTATGCCACTTCTCCTATGTGCTCCCTGATGCAGTTTTGCTTTCCTGGACAGATGTAGCTTCCAATAATCCCAAAGATGAGGTTGGGCAACTCTGGGGGATACTGAAGGAACTCCTTCAGTTCTGTTGGCACCATACCACATGAGGGCTCTGCCAGAGCTTTGACAAGTGCATGAGCCCATGAAGCCACAATCTTTCTCCTTGGGAGATGACACAGAAGAGTACACATTATGGATGGTTTCCATTTAAAATCATGATTTTTTAAATCATCTCTTTTTCCTAGCAAGACTCATCACTTAATATTAAATATCAAGGCTGCCCATAAGAGCTCTCCTGGACCAAACACCACAGGGCTAGATTTTTTAATGTAGCTGTAACCTGGGATAGATAAGTATATCATTGTTCATGAACCATGGTTCTGAGACTTTGTTCTTTCCTTTATCAACGATTTTATAATAATTAACTCTCTACTGTATTTATATGAGACTTAGAAGCATGCCACCAGATAGTGAAAATCATTGCATAGTCCCAGTGGTATTTGAGAAGGTGCACACGTCTCCAAAGAGGTGCAGAAATACTGTTATCTTGTTCAGGGAGAGTGTATCTGCAGCCTGGGCTGGAAACCTCAGCAGACAATTTGTAGTATCAGATCTGGCCTCTCCCCAGGCAGCTTGGGTGCAGGACTCAAAGGTGTAATAAGTTGCTACATTGGGATGAGCTTTTGACTCCCTGGAAAGCCCTGCAGAGACCTTGCCAAGTTGGAGGGCTGGGAAATCACCAACCACATGAACTTTAAACAAAGAGAAGTGCTGTATTTTTCACCTGGGACGGGTCAACCCTGGGTGTATGGACAGACTGGGGAATGAGAGGCTGGAGAGCAGCACTGTGCAAAGGGACCTGGGGGTCCTGGTCCATGGAAAGTTGAATGTGAGTCAGCAGTGCCCTGGCAGCCAGGAGGGCCAACCCTGTCCTGGAGAGCATCAGGCACAGCATCGCCAGCTGGGCAAGGGAGGGGATTGTCCTGCTCTGCTCTGCACTGGGGTGGCCTCACCTCAAGTCCTGGGGCAGTTTGGGGAGACAGTGTATAAGAAAGTATGAACTACAGAGAGCATCCAAAGGAGGGCAACAAAGATGGTGAAGGGCCTTGAGGGGCAGCCATACCAGGAGTGGCTGAGGTCACTTGGTCTGTTCAGCCCAGAGAAGAGGAAGCTGGGGGGAGACCCCACTGCAGTTACAGCTTCATTGTGAGAGGAAGAGGAGGGGCAGACACTGACCTCTTCTCTGTGGTGACAGTGACAGGACCCCAGGGAATGGCCTGAAGTTGTGTCAGGGGAGGTTTAGACTGGATATTAGAAAAAAGTTTCTTCACCCGGAGGGTGGTTGGGTGCTGGAAAGGCTCCCCAGGGAAGTGGTCACAGCTCCAAGCCTGACAGGGTTCAAGAAGATTTTGGACAATACCCTTAGGTACATGGTGTGGTTCTTGTGACTGTCCTATGATGGGCCAGAAGGTGGACTTTATGATCCTTCTTGGATCCCTTCCAACTCAGGATATTCTTCCACGAGTTAGGAAAAACCAGAGCACCTGCACAGGATGCAGAGAGAGGTGACTGTTGCTGTGTCCTGGTTTGAGAAGAAGTGAGATTTTTGGATGCTGTGGTCAAACCAATAGGTGCTCAGATTTGAATATTGGCAACTGGTGTGGCCACTGAGGACATGGATACGCCTCTGAGAACACAGGGGGTTAAAAGCAGAGAATTCCCAGCGGGAAGCTCTCTTGGTTCTGGTCCATGAAAGAGGTCAGAGCTCCCCTGCCCGGCTCCGAGCTGGGCTGGGCAGGGGAGGCCATGTGGTGAGGTAGGCTGGGCCTTGGACAGAGAAGGGAGGTGAAGGCCCTGCAGGATGGAAGGGTGGAGGAACCCGGAGAGACGTCGGGCAGCCCCCCCAGGAGAGAGAGAGAGAGAGAGAGAGCTGGTGTCTGTGCCACCTTGAGATTTGATAGCACAGCCAGCCAAGAAGGAGGAGGGGGAGTGCGGGGAGAAGGTGCCAGCAGGGCAGCCCTGGGAGTTCTGCACAGGCAGAGCCTGAGACTTTTAACCCTTTTTTGGATGATGGGAACCTTACAAATGCTGATTCCTCCTGGAGCTGAATGAGAAGAGAGATAGAGATGAGATAAGAGGAAATGGGCCATGAGAGAAGTTGAGAAGAATCCTAGGTGGGAGGAGGTGATGGAGTGGCCTTTGGCTGGACTTTTCTTGCATAGCCATAGACAGAACCATTTTTCCTGTGACACAGAGGCTGCATTTAGGGAGGAGGTAATGGCTTGGAGCCAATAGAGTGCAGTGATGTGATGTGAAAGAGTGGCAGGAACAGAGATGACGGGTCAGGAGGGCGGTGGTGGTGCCCTCAGTCTGCAGGGAAGAAGAGGAAGATCTCTGTTCTCGAAACCCCTCGGCCCCAGGAGATGAATTTGGGGGGGGGACACGTGTCCTGAAAGTGAGAGACTGTGCTTTTTTGGAATTGGGCAAAGCATCCTTAAAAGGGGAACCCTAGAAGCAGCTCTGGTCCATGTGCAGTGGTGAGAGCACTGGGCATGGAAGGAAAATGTCACCATGGCAAATGATCTCTGGGCCGTGCCACGTGTGACATGGAAACACAAGAGGTTTCAACTGTGTTTCCTGGGGAAGCCCATGGTACAAGAGGGACTCCTCTCTTCTTGATGAACTGAGAATTGATTATCTAAAGGGTGGTGATGGACTGAGAGATGATGATCTGAGGGGTGGATGTATTAGAAATTTGGTAGGGGGAGGAGGAATGTTTTTTAAAGGTTTTCATTCTGAGTTCTGTGTGTTTCTCTTTATATATAGTTGTAGGTGAATAACGTTTTTTTTCCCTTTTATTCCTAAGCTGGAGCCTGCTTTGCTCTATTTCTGATCACATCTCACAGCAGACACCAGGGAGAGAGTATTTTCATGGAGACACTGGCATTGTGCCAGGCTCAAACCATGACATGCTGTCAGGATGACTGGTGCTCCAGCTTCAACCAACCAACCAAGAACAGCAACAAAAGGAGATGAAAAACTGTGGTTATTTTGTTTGCACAGATATTTGCTCTACTTTTAAGAGCCAATATGATTTTTTTTTTTTTAATTGTGGGCACAGGTATCCTTGAGATTGTTTCTGAATGTGTCAATTCACATTTGTTCCTGTCTTCAGGCATAGAGCAGACTCCAGAGAAGGAAAGCCCCAACTGATCCGTGCATTAGAGTCTGAAATATTGAGTGAAAGGAGTTTAGCCTTTCTGCAGTTTCAGGAGCTGGCCAGGAGCAATTTAACTTCACAGGGAAGTTTTTTCTCTTAGACACATGTATAGGACACATGTATAGACAGTCTGAAGGGACTGTGTTATCAACTCTGGTAGCTGCTAGGATGTTTAGTGGTCCTGTATAAAGATAGTACAGAGCCATTGACATTCAAATAAGCAATAAAAGAAATGCATTGTAGGAACATGATTCCTCAGAGATAAGATTACATATTTCATTAGGGAGAGACAGAGCACACTTTGGCATCTCATCAGCTTTGCTTCTGCAGGGCTCCCACAGGGATCAAGGTTCATCTATTGCTGCAGGACTTGAAACCTGTGCCCTTCAGGAGTGCAAAACTCAGTAATGAATTCTACCTAATAAACCTTTTTCTATCTTACTGTTTCCAAGGCCATGTCTCCCCCAGGTACTTATTTGTCAGATAATGCACAAAAAGTTATCATAAATTTTCCTTCATTGTCTTTGGGCAAACCTGTGGTATATTGCAGGATTACTTAATGTTAACAACTGATTAAATATGGAGTTCAACTTTTCACACTTCTGTTTTGTGCTTGGTCACATGTGAGGCACACCCGTAACATGCATGAGAGCTTTGGTCAGCTCATGACACATGAATCCTGAGATGTTAAACACACTGTAAGTGAGGTATCACCTTATCAGACAGTCCTTCCAAGCAGCTTGCATGTTCTGTTTAAATATTAAATCTAGCAGAAGGTCACCACCAGCTGTCCATTAACCAAAATAAAAGATTAAATCTGCACAGCAGCAGCATTGGCCAAGGTGTGTCCTGGGCTGTGCTCCTTCTTTGTTTGGAGTTGAATGAAACTCTGAGCTTTAACCTCAGCACTGGGAGGCAATGTTTAAAAACATGATAAAATTCTACTACAAGGAGAAGAAAACACATCTGTATGAGTAATTACTATTGAAAGACTCAAGGTAATGAACCTCAAGGAAGGGATGTAGACATTGAATCTAATGTTGATCAACATGATGCTCACCAGGAATTCTCCTGAGCTGCAGATCAGGCTGGCATGATACTGTGCCGTATTTCCAGCTTGGTGTCAAACCTCTCAGGCGTTGCCCTGTTCTTCTAAGTTCTTCTAAGCCTTCTGATGTTTACATTTTTGTAATGAAGTTTCTCACGCACATTTCATGTAAATAATGGTTGTTTTGCATTCCTTTCTGGAGGAGGAGAAATTTGATTAACTGTTGGTTTGACCAGCGTAGCTGGTGAAGTGGCAATTTCATCCTCCAATCCATGGTCACTTTTAAAAGTCTATAAATATTAGAGTCAAAAATAAACTACGCTTTTTTGCCTTAGATGTTTCAGCCATATCAATGTCGTTCATTTCATGTCCTATTACAACACTTAGGAATCATTTGGTCTGTCTCATTTGCCCTGGATATAACATGATGGGCTTTTCCCTTGTAAGGTTTAACATGCCCGTAACAAATGACTTAAACTGTGCCCCAGAAAAGTACCACTTTAATCACTGTGATGTTAACATCACATATTTTGCTTGAGTGGGATATTTCCTAGCAGGTTCCCTGTTGCTCAGAGTGAGCTGCATTTTACTGATGTGTTCCAACCTCCTGAATTTAGGCTTAGAGCTATAATCCTTTACAACCTTGCTTTGTCTTACAGGTGTTTTGACTCTACCTTGCTTTGCAGGCCAAAACCTGGCTTAGTTGAGAATTAACACACCTGGAAGATATTTAAGATCTCTGTTTCCTCTCAGTGAACACAACAGTCTCTTAAACTGCTAACACCAGAATCTTCTAACATCTTCCCATGTCTGCAGTCATATTTTCCTACTCAGCTCTCTGATTTCTTTGAGACAGCAAGTCCCTAGGAGGGAGTTAAAGCACTCCAATGGCAAGCACTGCACCCTCTGTGAAATGTCCTGAACACAAACAAAGGGCAAGGACAACTTGATAGATAGATACCCTCCGAGTTTTTACACCCCTTCGTGGCTGTTGTAATATGTAGCAGTGACTGAGATGTTTCCTTCTCACTGCTAAATTGTTTTCCTCTTTTGCCGGAGCAGAAATGTTTTGTCATGGCGAAATTTCCTGTGGACAAACAGCAGCAGCAGAAGCAGCAGGGCAGTGCTGAAGAACTGTCCCTCCTTCATGTGCTGAACTGTGAAGCAGAGAAAAAAGAGGAGCTCTCAGCATCCCTCTTCCCTGGTGCCCTCTGGTGACTGACACTGCTCTCCTAGCTCACGCTGCCCAGGATCTTGAAACACAAACCTACTTAGGGGCCAGGCCTTGGGGAAGAAAAGAAATAGTACTGAGTTTGTCCATTAGTAGCAGTGTGGGATTTGAAACTTGGTGGTCTGGTTTATTTCCCTGTAGTTCATGCAGGCAGCAACACCACTGCTCTGCACCAAAAATGAAAGAACTGCAAAAGAACTTCTTGGAAACATAGAGAACCACCCTGGAAATGTAGGAAGGCTGTATCAGGAGAGGCTTGCATTAGTAGTGTTTTACCACTATCCACTACATCAATACTTGCACTGCATTAGCCTTGAAGAGGGAAGATAGTGTCTGATCTGATGCTCAGGGTCATGCCCGCTACAACATCTCATGTCCTTTTGGGATCAATGCAGAGCTGGGGATGTTTAGCCTGGAAACAAGGAGGCTCAGAAGAGACCTTATTGCTCTCTACAACTACCTGGAAGGAGTTTGTAGAGAGGTGGGGATCAATCTTTTCTCCCAGGTAAAAAAGAGACAGGATGAGAGGAAATGAAAGGAAATGTCCTCAAGTTGTGCCAGGGGAGTTTTAGATTGGATATTAGGAAAAATTTCTTCATGGAAAGAGTGGTCAAGCATTGGAACAGGCTGACCAATTGGTGGAATACCCAACCCTGGAAGTGTTAACGAAATGTGTAGGTGAGACACTTGGGGATGTGGTTTAGTGGTGAACAGGGCAGTGTTAGGTTGATAGTAGGACTCAGTCTTGGAGGCCTTTCCAGCCTTACCAGTGTGCTTTGTGAGACAGGCTGTCTCCCATTTCTGGGAGCCCTTCAGACTGTTTGCAAACATCCCCCAACCTAATTTCTGCCTCTGGAAGCAGTGGGAGCACCTCTTCTCTGGTGTATGCTGGAGCCAAAATAGCTCAGGGTTTCAAATTACCTGAGGTGGAACACAATTGCCTGTAATTAGCACACCATGCCCAGGAGCTGGAATGACCTGAAACTCAAGAGAAACCCATGTCCCTAACCCAGGGTGCAACAAGGGGAGGAGGTCTGCTGGCAAGAGCATCTGGTACCTCTACAGCAGAACAGCCAGAACTGTGATCTGGAGCTGGAGCTGGAAGATGCAGGAGTTGAAATGACTTAGAGCATCAAATACCTTGAGCTGTAAGCAGCTGGAGCATTTATCAGTCAGAGCTGTGAGAAACAGGAGCATCTCTAATCCAAACTAGCTGGGGTGTCTATCAAGTGGAGCCAGGGTGTCTGTCACCCAGGAGCCATACGGGTTGTTCCCTACAGGGAGCTCTACCCAGCAAGGAGCCTGGCCTCTTCTCTTGTGGATTAAATACATGTCACATGCTCCTCACTGCATGAAGGGTCCCTCTCAGTCGCAGTCCTGACAGCAGAAGTGAGATGAGGGTGAGCCAGGCTCTTCTGAGGCGCCACAGGCTGTGGCTGCAGGTGAGGTGGCAGCACAAGGCAGTGGAGTCCCCTCTGTTGTCCTTATAGAGCACGACACAGCACAAAGTACCACAACTCCATCAGAAGGGTGCAAGAGAGATTTATTATAGCAACATGTTGCTTTTATACTTTTTCAAGATATTTACATTCACTCAACATACACATTCACTGCCCATTGGTTATAAGAGAGAAACAAAGTTCTCAGTAGGTGACCAGGGAGCCACATCATTCTGTGAGCCAGCTAGAGTCCGTACCTTCCAACTTTCTCTCCTTCATCACGTCTCCCTGGTGAGAACCTTGGTGTCTTCCTCAGGAGAGATAAGGGGGCTTTCCTTTATCTTCAGGAGGCCTTTGCTGGCTGACAAGAGCAGCACAGAATGTCTCTTCTACAATTTCCCCTTTTTGTATTTGACCCGCAAATACAACTGCTAAGGACTTCTGCAGGGCCCTTGCAAAAATCCAAGCAGATGGAGGATCCATTCTTCATTCACATACAGATAACCAACTTCTAGAAACTCCACAACACACACCCTCACAATCTTAAGGTTCATATACAGACAAGGCACATAAAAACAGGTCTTCAAATACCGTTACAGACCTTGCAATATCCCGATGACACATTCATAGCAGAATGACACCTTCACCTCTAATCAAATAACTTTCTCCCACACAGAATCGGAGACTAAGTCATCTGCCTAGTCACCACGTAGAACCAAGCAGCATCCACTTAACCTTGCAACTGGTTGCTGCTATCATAACAGGCAACCAACCTAGTTGCTCAAAGTGTGGACTTCAGCTACTAATTCAACCCCTATGCAAAGGCAACACTTCTCCCTTAGGTACATCAAATTCCCCTATTTTGGGACCGTCGGTGCCCTGCAAAAGGAAATGGTACAAGATACATTTCTCAGTACTACCAACCTCTCAAAGGGAGAATTCAAGGAAAAGAAGCAAAAGTAACGTCCACTAACTTAAATTTTGGATTTTCAGTGTAAGTTTATAACTCCCTTTACTCTGTCTTGAATTACCACCTTTACCACACATTCCTTGAGGGTCCATGCTGCCATCCACCTAATAACCAATGCAATTACCTATTCATTTTGCTCCCACTGTAGAACCACCCATCCTGTCCTTTTCTGTGTGCTCCAAATAAGGTTTAATGCAACAGGCAGAGACCCATCGAGGGCCATTTTCTGTTAAACCACACGTGTATCCTCTTCCCCATGTTACCAATTTCACTGGGCCAGTCCACTTTGCCGTGATTAAATCTTTTACCCATACCTTAATACCTTTCTTAAACTTCGGCTGTTTTGAATTCAAAGACAAAAAATGATAGAATATAGGAGACACTTGTAAGTCAGGTAAAGGACGCAAAAAGTTTAAGACATAAACAGCTTTGTCTAATCTCACTTGAGGTGACTCCTTCTGCATTCCCCCTTTTTGTTTTTTATCTGGTGCTTCAACACACCATGAGCATGTTCAATAATTGCTTGGCCTGTCAAAGCATGAGGGATACCAGTAGAATGACCAACACCCCAGGCATGAGAAAACACTTGCAATTTCTTTGAAACATAAGCTGGGCCATTATCTGTCTTTACATGTGATGGAACACCTAAGATGGAAAAGTCGTGGCAAAAATGACGAATAACATCCCGAGCTATTTCACCTGCCAATGTTGAGGCAACCATGGCACGAGAAAAAGTGTCAATTGTGACGTGAACATACTTTAAACAGCCAAACTCAGGCATTTTTGTAACATCTGTTTGCCATTCTTGCAAAGGGAGTAAGCCTCTAGGATTAGTGCCATAATATTGGGAAACATGAGCCATATGACAATCAGGGCAAGAAGAAATAATTGACTTTGCTTCACTATGTGATAATTTAAATTGCTGCCGTAGTGCCTGAGCACCCTGATGAAAAAATTGGTGAGATAGAACAGCTTGTTGTAACACATTAGGCACAGTTTTTACTGCTGAGGCAGCCACAAGGGAATCCACATAGGAGTTACCTTCAACAAAGAATCCAGGTAGTGATGTATGGCTATGAATATGCATGATAAAATAAGAATGCTTTCGATTACGAATAACGGTCCACAATTTCAACAACATAACAAATAACGGTTTCTCCTTTGCATTATACAACACAGCTTGATCCAACTGCTTCACTAAATTAGCAACATAAACAGAGTCAGTAACTATATTCACGGAACTAGGAAATAAGGTAAAGGCCAAGAGTATGGCACAAAGTTCAATTAACTGAGGAGACTCTTGCTGACCCATTACCTCATATTCCCAGTGGTCATCTTTCTCCCAGGCTACAGCAGCTTTTCCAGTTCTTCCAGATCCATCTGTAAAAACTGTTGCACCTTTCACTGGCACTGAAGAGCAAAGTTGTTTCCCCTGAAAAGGAATCCTCTTAGTAAAATTCCAAATAAGATGAGAAGGTAAATGATATGCTATTTGACCTGTAAAGGAAGATGAAACAGATTGCAGCTCATGATTGTTTTGAAAACACCACTCAAAATACCATTGTTGTACTGGCATGACAATAGTTACAGGACCACAGCCTAAGATTTCATGGCAGCGTCTGCAAATGCATCTTCAATAATGATGTCTGCAAAAAGCTCATACAGACCTGGAGCTGTTTTTTTGGGACCTGAAAGACAAAAATATCCATGCCAAAATATGTAATCTATCTTCCCATTTATCATTCCATTGACACAACAATCCACAGGGTATTTCATCATCTCTCAAAATTAATAATTGCACACCAACTAGGATAGAAACATCTATCCTAGTAACAAATTTAGATGTCAAGGCCAATCCAATTTCTTCTACAGCCTTTTTTCCTGCAGCGGTCAGATGTCTCTCATTGGCAGAGGAAGTTATCCCCGATAGCAAGTCATACCAAGGTTGCAGTTGATGATTGGTTATCCCCAAGTATGGCCTAAGCCAACCTATTTCACCAACCAATTTCTGTACATCAACAGAGGTTTTAATATCAATGTCCAATTTTATAGGTTGAGGCACAATTTGTGTATTGGTGATTATCAACCCCAAATACTTCTAAGGCATCAGTCTTTGAACTTTCATCTTGCCTGCAAATCCGGGTTAGAGAATGGTCCATTGCCCAGCAAGGCATCAGCTCCCCCAGCCTGATGTGGATTGTGCTGAGGTAACTGCACGTTGTCCAAAGCTACTCTTTCAAACATTTGTTTCCAGGTAGCTTGAAGCACACCGTACTGCACTGGCTGAAACAGAGTCGTAGCAAGGTGAACAATATCATAAGGTGCAAGTACATCAGCATTTAGAACACAATCCCTTGCATCACCGGCGAAGAGTTAACACGTTACTGATCTACTTTTGATGGAAGGTCCTGTACAACCCTCCATCCAAAAACCTGATGGCTATCTTCTTGTCCTGAATTAGGAGCAGTTTTGAAAATAGGAAAAGCCACAGGCCCACCAGAAGCAGCAGCAGCCATCTCCTTCCTTTTAGGTGGACCTATTTTCTCTTACAAATTTCAATCTCCCACTTCAGCTGCTTTCATTCTCACATGCTCCCAAAATTGCAAGGGTGTCGAGGAGTCACAGCCACCTGGCAGGGAGGCAGAGTCCAAGAAACAGCAGGCCTGGATCTGCTACGAGATCTAAACAGAAACAGATTCCTCTGTCTTTTTAGATGTACTTTTAACCGGCAATTCATAGTCAGAACTATCACTAGACAGGGAAGGACACAATGTTAAAGATCGCATTTGTTCAACCAGTTCGGGAGGGAACTGGGGGCAGACGGTTCAATGGGGGATGGAGAGGAGGCAGACGGCTTGAAGGGGAGCAGAGGAGGGGTGGGTGGTTCAAGGGAAAGCCGGGGGGGGGGGGATGGGTGTTATGAACAAAAAAAAGGGTTATCCATTTTTTAGACTGCAAAGTTCACAACTGAAACCAATAACTGCCAAGTGGGAGTCCTACTAACTATTTATGGTTTATAATTTCATGTTGTAATGTTCTGTTAACAGTGTACTTTTAACTACCTGTTCTTAGTAGGTCCTAGGCTGCCCAGGAGTGGTGGGGCCCGACCCCCACCTTCAGCGCGGTCCGGGCCGGGGATGATGCGGGAGCGGTGGAGCGGCCCCTCCCCAGCGCGGGTCCCGGCGGGGCCGGGGGAGCCCCCACGGGTGGTGTCAGTGGGGACCGGCCCGCCCCGGGAACGGCGGGGCCGAACCCCAACTCAAGCACGGGTCCCAACTGAGCCGGGGAGGCGGCACCCCGGGGATAGCACGGGGCGGGGGGGGGGGGGCGGACAGAGACCAGCACCGAGCCCCTTTCCTGCAGGGACAGCTGCTGGGCATAGCCCGCTGTTTCCCGGGAGACGGCACCCCGACAGATTGGTACGCTAATGTAGTTGTTAACACTGTATCGTATCAGTATCACCCTGCCTGGGACAGGTAAATGACTGTTTCTCGGTGGGAAGGGAGGGCAACATCAGGAGACATGTAAATGAATCCCAGACTCAGGGTGAAACAGGGTGAAAACCCCCAAACTCATCTAATAGACCCCCCAAAGCAACGAGCCAAATCAAAATCGAGAGATTAGAGTGGGGTGTAGATGTCAAGAACAGAGTTCCGAGCCTGCAGGGAGGCTGGAAGCCTCGGTCGCCCCTCACCCTGGCTACAGAAGACAACAGCACGCGTGAGGACCCCGGGACTGAAAGATGGAAGGACACGGGTGTACCCCGGCACTCTCGTGAGGACGGGATCGGTAGCTCTGCTCCCTAAGGGACACAGCTGCTGCACTTTCTTGCTTCTTTGAGTCGCTTCTGGGAGCAGCGATGGTGAAACTGCGGACCCGTTGGGGGCTCCCGTCCTGAGCTAATTGCTTTTAATAAGCCGAACCGGGGGAGAGGAGGGGAGGGGGCGAGGCAGCGGGGAGCCAGCGGCCCAGGGAGAAACAGAAGGGCTGATGCCCCAGCCTGTTTTCCCCTTTGCTTCTTCTGTAATTTCATTTTTGGTAATTGCTGTGCAGGCGTAAGATACTTTGGTTTAGCACTCAGCTCAGCTAACTGTTGAGCAGGTGAAGTATTCACAGGTTCAACATACTTTTGGAGATAAATACCGAGGAAGTCTTAGCCTGCCGTTTGATTCTAACGATAGCAAACCCTGGGGAAACCTCCGCTGCAGCTGCAGCAGCCTCCTCAGGGGGAGATACATCGACAGGCTCAGACTCATCTTCCTCCTGTTCCTGTACTTCAGTTTCTTGCTCTAATTCCTGCTCCTCCAATTCCTCCCCTCTATCTTGTTCTGCTTTCCATTCCTTCAATGCCTCACACAACAGTCTCCAGGTAGTAGCCAAATCAACAATCATCTTGTCCCTCTTAGATATCACTTCCCATAGTCTCTTCCCAACCTTCTTCCATGCCCGGACACTGAAGGCAGTGTCGGCATCAGCTTCAAAGTCCTGTGATTTACACCATATCAGTAAACTACCAAGACTGAACATTTTTTTCTTTTCAGTGAAGTTTTCCACGTGGACAAAACAGTCTTTTCCTCGTTTTATAAATTACTTCCCATTATTTTTCACAATCGCTCACCTCAAATCAGACGTCTGAATTAGGTCCGGACCTCCGCAGCCCTTGCTGCCTTCACTCATTTTTAGGGTCCCCTTCAACTTTTTCTCTTTTTACCGTCTTTTTACAGTTGCAATTACGGCGGGCGGCCACCAGACGGCGATAGAGAGCGCGACACAGCACAAAGTACCACAACTCCATCAGAAGGGTGCAAGAGAGATTTATTACAGCTACATGTTGCTTTTATACTTTTTCAAGATATTTACATTCACTCAACATACACATTCACTGCCCATTGGTTATAAGAGAGAAACAAAGTTCTCAGTAGGTAAGCAGGGAGCCACATCATTCTGTGAGCCAGCTAGAGTCCGTACCTTCCAACTTTCTGTCCTTCATCATGTCTCCCTGGTGAGAACCTTGGTGTCTTCCTCAGGAGATATACGGGGCTTTTCTTTATCTTCAGGAGGCCTTTGCTGGCTGACAAGAGCAGCACAGAATGTCTCTCTGCAGCTAAAAAAGGGGAGACACCAGTCAGTCAGAGCTCCTGGTGGCACACCCCAAAGACCCTCAGAAGATGCCTTTCCCCCTCCTATCCAGAAGAGTCATATCTCCCCCAGAAGGGCAGTTCAGGAAGGGCATTTGCACAAACCCCTCTGTGAAGCAGGGTGCACTTCGCCCTGACTGTGTGCACAGGAGGTGTACCCACAAACACTGGGCTGTCCCCAGCACTACACAGACAGAACTCCTGGCAATGGGGTGCAGCTGGGCCAGACCAACAACTCTTGGTTCACCTTTCCTGAGCTCCCTTCCAAGATTCCAGGCCCCCAAACATTAGGCACAAACCTCCTAGGAGAGGCTTTGGTCTGGGGGGCTGTGACAGCTCCCCACATGGTGTTGACCCCCCTGTGGCGCTGTTTGCCCCCCACCCATATTGATACAGTGCCAAGAGAGGCAGCAGGAACAGAACCAACCCAGCCAGCCCTCAGAGGGGATCTCAAGTGCTTATCCATCACCACAATGAGGTTTTCCTGGTTATGCTGGGCTTCTCCCACCCTAGCCAGCAGCAAGAGACCACCTTGACAGCATGGCTGGGTGTGGGGCAGTTTGGTCATCACTTTGGGCACTCACCAGGCATTTCCTGCAGCTCCTGCATCCCTTGACACTCCTCGGATGAGGTAGGCACTTGTGCCTCTCCCCCAGGCATGGGGCTGGCCGCTCCTGGCTCCTTGCTGCACTTCCACAGCACGGCCTATGCAAACAAAGCCCCATGAGGACACAAGGGCAAAGCTGTGTCAAGAAGGACCTGCCTTAGCACCCGTAAGGAAAGCGTCACCACAACCATCCGGGCCTCGAGGGAGGCATCACAAGGAAACCACAACCATCCTGGCCCCAGCAAGCTGGCAGCAGGCTGAAGGGAGGTGGAAAAGCACAATGCAGGACTCCTCGAGCAGGAAAGGAAGGTTCAGCATTACTGACAGAAATGTCTCAGGACCCGGAAAATATCCCTATTTTGGCCGTAAGCCTGTAAATCCCTGCGGTGTGCGGGGACTGCTGCCAATCCAGGGCTGACTCCGACCGGGAATTGTCGACATGGAGATGCCTCACCTGCGGGTGCTGTGGGCAGATCCATGTCCCTCGATATCCCTGGGACATGGTGCCATCCCAATAGCGCTCAGCCCGAGAATTCCGGTGCTCCTGGGGTAGGGCAGATGAGGAAGCACGGAGTCCTGGCACACGGCGCTGGAACAGCCTGCAGGGATCTCACGGGAGAAGCGGGATCCCTGAGGAAAAACCAAGCTTGCTGCGCCTCCCTGTGTGCGCCAGGAGGGTGAAACACCGGGAGCAAGTGGCTGAGCCGTGCGACAGCCAGGGACCGCCGGCTCCAGGATCGGGACACGGGCGGGTGTATCTTCGGGCTTTACGGCTCCGTGATGCGGAGCACCGGCGACAAGAGGCTTTTCCTTCCTGCCCGCTGCTGGCAGCAGTTTGGCGAGGGTCGTGCTGGTAACACCCTAAATAATGCATACAGGTGAGTGATCTTGAGTACATACTTGCTTTAGTAGTGGTCATTTGTAGTTACTTCCAATAAAGAAATTCACAGAAACAATACCTCTCTGTCCTCGTGTCTGCTCAGCAGCCTCCTGGCTGCTTCTGGCTCACTGTGGAGGTTCATGGCTTTGGTCCCCTGGTCCCAGTGGACCAACCCCTGCATGCACTGGAGGAGAAAGAGACCCGGGGAGGAGACTCCATGATCAAAGACGGGTGTAGAAGGATGCCAAGCAGGAATGATTGTCAGGGAAGCCCAAAACAACCATCACTGTGGGAGGACAGATGGAGATAGGGAGCATTTGTCAGTCAGGGAGCCCTGTTCTGGGGACACAGGGCTCACTTGTCCCTGGAAAGAGGCAACCTCAGCACTCCTGGCTGTGTGGCTTAGAAGTCCTAGATCTTGAGTGCTCTCAGCAAACCCCTGGGCTCCTGCAGCAGCAGGGCTGTCACTGAACTGACCGCCTCAAACCAGGCAGCTGCATGTGTTGTGGACTGGGGCTCAGACCCAGCCCTCAGCCCTGCTCTGTTGGCCGGCAGGGTGCGCGTTGCGGGGATTTAGGACCGGCAGCCAGGAGGAAGCCGAGGTGCCCCAGCGTGCCTGTGGCCACCCGTGACATCTGTTCCCACAGCAGGCACACTGCCAGCTCCTAGCTCCGGCTGGCACCGCAGCACAGCCGCTTTCTCCCGCTTCTCTGTGCGCATGTTTATGTGTGCAAGCACACACCTACCCTCCGTCAGCAGCGGCACCGCCTCGCCCCTTCACACCGGGGGCAAGTGCAGCGCGAGTTGTGACGGTGGAAACAGGCGAGTGGAGAAGGTATTTTTGAATAAATTCCCGTACTGTCCTGCAGGTGCCAACACAGAAGCACGGATATGACAGAGCCTCCGGGCCCCCTGCACCCTTTCTGGGCAAAACCCCACCTTTCTCTGTTCAAACCAATAAACTTTAACCAATCTGAGCCAGAACAACCCCAGTCCCAGACTTACCTCTTCCCTGTTTGTCACCGTGGTAGGCAACGGATAAACCTTTGCACCCCAAGTCCCTGCTCTTCCACCATAGCGTATTACACCCAACACCCACGAGCTGCAGGGGTCTGACCCACATTCCCATGTGATGGTCTCTTCACAATGTTCGTGTGGGCAAAGCAGAGTGACTGGGAATCCCACAGTGTCACCATCGCTCCCCAATTGTGTCTTGGTGCTGGGGACAGTCCAGGCAGCCATAGGGATGGGTTCAGTGCTCTTGGGCCTCTCTGAGCAGAGGGCAATGCTGTCACCAGCTCTGCACATTGGTGGTGTCCACAGAGGAGTTGTTCTCATAGCAAATTTGGCTTTTGTTTTATCTTTTCTATTCCCATAGCAGATTTGGCTTTTGTTTTATCTTCTCCTCACTGAATTTTGTGGTCTGGCCTCATTCCAGTGTGGGTGGGCAAGAGAAAGCCTCATTTACCTGACAACCTCATTGTGCCTCTGGCCACACAGCCTAGAAAAGTACAGCACTGATTCTGATGCTGCAGAAAGACACAGAGACATAAATAACAACACGCGGGCAGGAAGACAGGCAGTGCTTTTATTGCTGGCTTTACCAAGACAAAAGGGGATCGAGCACAGTGAAGGCGAACTCCTCACGGTGCACATCCCAACATCCAGGGCAGCAGCAGCAGCTCCTGCCTGCAGTGGCTCCACAGAAGATAGTAGCATCTGCAACAGGATAGGAGAGCGGGATCACCCTTTCCTCAGCCATTACTGCTCTGGCACTGCTGCAACCCTGTGTCTGGAGTCAGGTGCCAGAGGAAAGGGGGACCCCAGGAAGCCACTGGATGCTGTGCAGCAGCGAGACGAAGTAGTGCCAGCACCCCCAGTTTACCAGAATATGCCCATTGCCCTCCTCCGGTTGATGTCTCTCTTCAGCTGGCAGAGAGCACATGGGCTGCAACACCAGATGGAGCAAAAGTCTCTCAGGATGGAGCCCTGTGGAGCAAGGGACATTGCATGAAAAACCCCTTCCCACACCAAACGTTAAACCTTTCTATTTTACATGGTCAGCCCCCCATCGGAGCTCGCCCGGGCCCTGCAGCATCCTGCTGCTCATATCCAGCAAGGACTGGGATGAAGTAGTGTATGCTGGGATTACCTCCAGATCACAGTGGTGAGGCAGATGTGCCCCTGACTCCCGGCCAGCTGGGATGCTCATGCAACTCTTCGCCTCTGCCCTTCCCCTTGGGCACCCCTTTCTCCTTCCTTGAGCCCCCACCTCAGCACCCATCCCATGGCTGTTGTCACTGTTGGGACAGGCCCTCGAGCTGTCACTCACTGGGATGTTGTATTTGGTGCGGTAGAGGGTCCTCATGGCCACGCTAGAGCCACACAGGCAGCACTCATCCATGTCCCCAGCCACTTGGCAGCTCAGGCAGAGGTAGCAGAACATCCCACAAAGACCTGTGGGACAGGGAGACGTGGACTTGGCTGACGGGTGCAAATACAGAGGAAAGGGGGAAAAGCCAGCTGGGAGCTGCTCATCAGGCAAGAGCTGCTCTGCCTCCAGTACCCACACGAGTGGGGCTTGTGGCAGCGGTAATGCCGCAGGAGGAGCAGGAAACACATCACAGGCAACAGTAGGAATGAGGGCTACATATGTACTCACATACGCCGCAGTCGGAGCAGCAGTCCAGCAGCCCTGTTTGCCACTCCCCTGGCTGTTGGGCAGCTAAAAACTGGGGTTGGACTGTAATCACAGTTTGAGAGGCCATTGCCAGCACGGGCTCAGGTCCCTCCAGGCAGTTTGTGGTCTGGAAAGAAAAGCTGTCAGAGGAAGATGCTGCAGGTGTTTCTGAAGTGAGCATCTTGCTCAGGTTACTGCATTCAGAGAGAGTTCCTTGGGGAGTCCCTGCTGCCAGGGTAATGTCACCCTCACCACAAAGTGGGGGGCACAGCTCTGCCAGAAGCTGCCCCTTCCCTCTGAAGGAAAGCCCTCTCTAAAATCAGTCTTCCACCAAAGGCAGCAGCACATCATCCCTATGCAAGTAAAATGTGTCTGTGAAAACAGAGGTCCTTCCACTTCAGAACTGCAGTGCTTCAACACCTCAAACCAGTCTTTTCATCTCCAGCTCTTCTTTCATTGTTGTCTGTGTAAAATAGTGTAAAAATATTTGTGTAAAATTGTCCACACAAAATTGTCTGCATTTTGGGCTGGTTTTTGGGGGTTTGGTTTGTTTTGTTTATGATCACAGTCTCCCAAAGTTACTACTGCTCAGTTCTAGTCTCCTCAAGCTCTCAGGAGTCACCTGAATCTTTGCTTTGTTCTATGAGAATCTAAGCTTATTTGCTTCCCCCTCTCCCTTCCTTCTTCACTTGCTTTCTTATTGTGTTTCAAGGCAGTGGGTTTTCCTTGTCTCTTTCCATCACCCTAAGCCCTGCCACCAGTTCCTATCCCTCCTCCACTTAACTGTCTGTGCCAACATGTCATCCTCCTCTTCCTCAGTCTTGTAGGGTCACCATGGCCTGTGGAGTCCCTCTCCATTCCATCCTTCCTCAGCAATGCCCTGTATTCTCTGAGAGTAGAAAAGCTCCTGCTCCACAGTACCATCCCCAAAATCACCTGACCAAAGTAACAACTCCACCTGCACCTCCGTCAGTGGCCCCTTCCCTCCCTGCCACCCCTGCAAGGCTCAGGACCAGCTTCTGCCACTCCCAGTTTCGGTTTTGGAACTTTAATTAAAACAAACAAAAAAAAAGGAGGATTCTCCCATGCAGACACACTCCCTGCCCTCTGCCCAAGCTCAGCACCACTTTGTTAAGCACTCTAAGAGGATTGTTTTCACACCAGAATTTCACAGTTGCACAAAGTTAAGTATGAAATGACACAAGAAATGGGGTGGAACAATTACTATGCCCAGTACTCAGACTATGCCATTGAGCTCATTACCCACATCAGAGTGGCACTGGCTGTGGCATTGCATTTCTACTGACTAATGGCAACAGGTGGAAAAGGGTTGCTGGCTCTGCTGGAAGCTCCTGTGACTCACCAGCATAACAGACTTATCCTAGCTGTCAGAAACAGCCTGTTGCTGTAGGACGAGCCCTTGTTCCTGGCACTCCCAGGAAGAGGAAAAAGGTGTTGAATTATGGTGTAAGAGGGAAGAAAGCTGGTAAAAATCTGGTTTGCTCCTGACTTTTTTTGCAGCTTTCTGCAGGCAGTGAAAGCATGGCTAGGCTGTCCCTATCTGAGACACCTGTGAGTGCAGCAGGGGACACTGCATCCATCGTCCCTCTCCGGACACCTCCTGGCCCTGCCTTGGCCAGCTCTCCCTGTTTGTTAATCTATGAGATCTCAGGTAATTCCCACCACCACCGCTGTAGCCAATGTAACACTTTCTGGCGTGCCAAAACAGCAGCCCCTTCAGGAAGCCTTGCACACGATGATTTAAGAAGAATCAGGAGGGGCAGGGGAGGAGACAGACCACGGACAGGCTGTGCAGTGGTGAGCCCAGCATGGGGCTCCCATGCAGCGACAGGGATGTTGAGCAGCAGACAGGACCACAGGGAGAATTGTGCACAGGAGCAGCAGCAGCAAGAGAAATTTTAGGGACAGGATTCCTCCAGTCAGGTTTCTCCTTCCCCTCCCCAGGTATGAGCACACCACATCCCTGCACAGGTGGTGGCTGCAGTGCAGAGCAAGCAGCAGCAAGGAGAAGCCTCTGCCACACACTCGCCTACTGAGAGATGGGCCAGGCTCAGCACAAAAAAATGTATCACAATTTCACAATTCACACCCCCATGGCATTACCAGCCATGCTGGAATGACTGATGGGGACAAAAGCATCCTGAGGTGCATGCAGCTACATTTCACTAACAGCCAAGGTCATAAAGCTGTACCTACAGGCACTGTATGTGCACAAATACAGAGCAATATATGAGCAACACAGTGCAAAACCTGCGGTCCTCTACCTGTGTTCCCCACATCTGTCAAGATGCCATCAGCAGCACCCACCACGCTCTAGTTAACCCTGAAGCAGCTTTCCAGGTAGAAAACTTCACCTTTGCTTCCACCCTTTCCCTTTGCCCAGCATCACCCCTTCAGCCACAAGCAGTTCCTGTACCACAACCAAAGCAAAGCCATGCCATACGTACTTTCTAAGCTGTCCTTGTCCCAGCAGACACGTCCTTTTCCTGGTTCTCATGCTTTATATGCGCTCTGGCAAATGACCTCTGCTCCCTCTGACTAACAGAGCAAATGGTAGCTTAGGTGCAGTTTTGCACAATGTCAGCTTCCCTGCTGCATTCCTGCTGCCAGCCCTTTCCCCACCTTGTCGTTCTCCAGGCTCAGAGCCCTGGTGGGAGAGATTTTCAAAGAAGAGCAGTTTGTTTCCAGGCTCCTGTGCTGCCCTAAGCCCTGTGCTGCTGGAGGTGCAGCACCACTCCTTTGTCAAACCTGAGCATCTGCAAGAACTGTCTGTAACTGCACTGGGTGACACAGGCGTGGCCTATCTCAGGCTAAAAATGCATTTTTCTGCATTTCCAGGGATCATCCATAGGACCGTCTGAGCCATCTGGGTTTAAGCAGTTGGGAGTGCCATCACACCCACCCACCCCTCAGCACGGACAGAGCCACTACTTGCCCTTAAAAAGTTTTGTGGTAAAGGTGGAGTGGGGACAAAAAAAAAAAAAATCATATTCTCCTCAAAGAATGAAGCTGGGAGATATTTTCAGGGATCAAAAGTCCTTTAGCATTTCTCTTGAGAGTGATGGAGAGAAGGTGGATGTAACCTCCACCTTCTGGATGGGAATGCAGGGCTCACAGCCCAGTGCAGACAGATGGGCTGTGTAATGCCATGCAGGAAGATGGCACTATTTGTACTTAGAGAGGACACAGATAGCCCACGACCAGACAGTTTTTTTGTTGCAGGTGTGGAGGAATTCATGTTCAGGGTCCATATCTCTTCAACATCAAGGTGAGCTGGTGCCAGGCACCCTCTTCCTTCCTATTCAGAAAGGTGTCACTAACCAACAGCACAAGTCACTTGACTGCAGGAAGACCCAGCTCTGCCCTGAAGCAGTAGTCATTTTCCCAAATTTTGAAACTTGGATGAGCAACACTGACTTCTTCAATGTATTAAATTGCCTTTCTGATAGCTGATCCAATACCAAAATACTAGTGAAAATATCTCTGCAGCAGGCACAAGGAAATCTCAGCTACACCAGGGGCTGCTGAGATGGATGGAGCAGAAGAAGGATGGGTGCTCTCAGGTGGTGCAAGAGTGACATACACAGAGGTAGGAAGACAAACTCAAAACTTTATTTCTGCAGTTAAGTAGGGAAAATCAAATGCAGTCAAGGCAAGCTCCACATGGTGCATTTCCCAGTGGTGACTCCTGCTTGCAGCAGCTCCAAGCATGCAGCGAGGATGGCAGCATCTGCAACAGGATGGAAGAGGAGTGTCGGGACTGAGATGTGCCTCACCACACTCTGTGTATCGCCCCAGTCCTCCCCCTCCACCCTGCACAAGGTCCCCAGTGACATTTCGCTTCAGGACATGTCACTCTGGTCAATTGTCCATGGCCATTTCCCCACTGCAGCAAACTTGGTCTGGTGTCAAGATGTTGGCAGGAGAGGCTCTGGGAAGCCACCTGGCTGCGTGTGACAGCAGCTTTATGGACAAGCACCACCTCCGGCTTACCAGAATATGCCACGCTCCTTCCTGCGGTTGATGTCTCTCTTCATTTGGCAAACAGAGCAAACAGTGCACCACAGGGTGACACAGTAGTCAGAGCAAATGGACCCCTGTTAGGGAGAAACAGGTTAGGGACAGACGCTTCCCAGAGAACACGTTCCAGGCAAGAAAATGTTAATCACATTCCAGGTCAAGTATTCTTTTCTTCTCGGCAGGCTGCAGCATCCTGAGTAGAAAACGCTAAAGCCCTGGGCTGGCACCCCAGAAACCACGGAAATGAAGGAAGGACCCTTTGTGCAGGCTGCAGATAGCTACTTATCTTTTGACTTCTAAGGTTCAGACTGGGAAGAAAAATGCTCACAGGAACAGACAATGTGGGGAAAGGGAACTTGGGACCCTATGGTTCGCCCTTGGGATGGCAGCAACCACATCCTCTGCAGGAAGAAACACCTTCACATATGCACTGTCCACCTTTCTCCCAAACCTGATTATGGATCTTTATCTGTGTAACCAGCTTCACCTATTCTTTATTCAGCCCACAGTTATCTCAATTAAAGCTCAGAGATGGAGGCAGCATCTGAGGTGGATATGAATGGGGAAAAAAAGGGGGAGTGGAAATCGCTGCTGTCCTGAGCCCCTCCCTCAAGTGCAGAGAGAGGGTCCTTGGGGGCACCCTGTCTTTCAGGCTCACAGCAGGGTGAGGGGGTAGGCTCAGCACTGACCGGGATGTTGTATCTGGTGCGGTACAGGGTCCTCATGGCCACGCTGGTCCCACACAGGCAGCACTCGTTCATGTCCCCAGCCACTTGGCATGCCAGGCAGGGGAAGCAGAACATCCCGCAACAGCCTGGAAGAGGAAGAAACACAGCACTGGCTGAGGCTCTGCCTGCCCACCTGGAACCACCGGAGCAGCCGGGAGAGCCAGGCTGCCCGGCTGCACAGTGGCACCACTGAGCCAAGCAGCAGGGGCAAGGAAAGCGTGTCCAAGGCACTCACAGACGCCGCAGTCAGAGCAGCAGTCCATCAGGCCTGTCTGCCATGTGCATGTCGAGACAGAGGACATGGCCCCGCCGTACTGCGGCTGGATTGTCACAACGGTTGGGACAGCCATTCCCAGGTCCTCTTCTGAAAGAGACAGGAAACAGGAGAGTCAGTGAAAAAAACGTGGCTGGTCTGAACCTCCAACCAAACTGGTGGCGACCACCCTTCAGCCCAGCTCACTAGCTGCCACTGGAGGTGATAGGGCATAACAATATCTTGCCTGCATTTCTATCTGTTCAAGGTTTTTTCGTTATCTGCCATTTTATCCAGCCTTCAAAATAGCATTAGGCCACTGATGTTCCCCACTCCACTCCATACAGGCTTTGCTAGTGCTTAGACATGACTCATTCCCTTCGTGCTGAGCTGGGCTGGGCAGTGAACCCAAGCTAAAGGGAGTGACTTGGGCATTCCGGTTGTTGAACTTGGTGTATTTTACACAGCATGGGCACAGGGCATGTGGGAAGCACCTGTGGACTCATTTCCTCATAACAAAGCCAGGCCACACACAGAGAGTCGTACAGAAAACTCGTATCTCTGGTTTCCTGATATAGGGAGCCAGAAAGAGAGAAAATCAATGTCCAAAGTCTGAAACACTCTCCTTGCCTTTCTGTGGTTAAGCAAGCAAGTAAACCTTGAAAACCAGTAAACCTCAGGTCAAAAATAATAATAATTATAATGATGACAATGATAATAGTAAGAATAGCAACAAGAACAATTCCTTTCTGCTTCTAATTCCCTAGCCAAGTAGAAAAGCACAAAGTACTTCTAGGAAACAAGTCTAATAAAGTTTGGGCTTGGGTGAGGTTCTCTGAGATAAGATAAACTGCCTGCTCACATTTGTTGACCCTTCTTTTCTGTAAGTTGGGTTGATTTATTTCATGTCTTAGAAACAGCAGTTTGACAAAAGCAGACCCACCCTACTGGCTGGTCAGCCTCCTCCTCCTCCTCCTATTGCTTCTGAGCTCAGAAGCCAGAATAGAAACTGAAATGAAGGAGTGATGCTGGGGGAGGGGGAGCACCTTCTTTCTCCATCCTTTGGAGTAACATGCTTCTCCAGAAATCCCACTCCTGGCTTCAGCTGGCAGCACATACCAGTCTGCAAGCCCTGCAGGAGTGCAGCTGGAGGTGGTATCAGGTGTGTGTCCAAAGGGAGGTGCAACACCTCTGCCAACCCACAGCTTCCCTCTGCCTGCCAACAGCAGTGCCACCCACTCAAGTATTATTTACCTATTTTCTCCTCTCCTAGCTGCAAACAATAACAAAGAGTTTGAAGCATAGCTGCTCTTGCCACCAACAGCACACCCCACTGAAGGGACAAGCAAGCACACAGAGAGACCAGGTATCAAAAGCCATCAATATCCAAACTTCTAGTAGGGCAGCTCAGTTTAAACAGAGAGTACTGAGTACCAGTCAGATTCTGACTGAGTACCAGTCAGATCCTTTGACCTGTTTATACAATTGTGTTAGCATCACAAAGCAGCAAGCAAAGGTAAACTCTCCATAATCCAGCTTTTGCGCATAGCTTTTTAAAAGCCCCCTCCTCCCCCCACTTCCCCAAGTAGGATTTGTCAGATAGTTTGATTTATATTTTGTGCTAAGAAGGAAAAAAGAAAAAGAAAATCCCTACTTTTACACTATTATCCCACTCTTCCCAGGCTAACAAGTTACTAAGATTTCCATGCTTTTAGAGAACTAACCTGGTGAGCAGCCTTGCCTCGTCTCCCTGCACAAAGAGGCTCTGGCAAAGATGAAACTAAACTTACTCCCTCGGATGTTCTTATTGGCAGCCAGCAGTAAAAAAACGTACAATGAGTGGGAGGTAACTTGAAGGGGGAGGTCAGGAGCTGTGTCCTGTCCTTACAACCACAAACTTTACAAGTGCAGAACAGAGTCATTTATTTCTCCTTTCCCCAAGATTAGTTATTTCTTTTTTAAAAAAAATGTTTGTATGCTTATTGTCTTATTCCCTTAACTTTGCCCATATGATGTTGCTGCTCAGGGAAGAGCAGCTCTGAATAATGTATTTTCATCAGAACAGACATATAGGTTTTCATTTCTTAGAAAACACATCCCACATGGGGAGGCTTTCCATAATAATTAGGCTGATTCCCTAAGTGCTTGTCACAGGCCATGTAGCCCAGCCACTACAGTAAAATTAACTGAGCAATTACCATACACACATAAATTTCACTTCATAAGATACTAATATTACAGTTTCTACACTAACATGCCCCAAATACGTAACTACTCCTGCCCTGTACAAGACAGTTTTGGATGCACTTCCAAATTTTGTGGAGAATCTGTGGCACTAGGACAGCACTTTTTGTTTCCCAGCAGGATGCACATAGCGTGCAAAGATCCCAGAGAGGCTCTGGGTGGCTGTTTCTCGGAAGCAAGTCAAGTTCAGTTCATCCCATGGGAAGTGCTGATGGTGAGATTCCCTTCTCTCTCACCCTCATGAAGAATGGGGAAACGAGAAGTTTGGGCTAAACTTCAATATGGCAGCTTTGTCAACAGGCTGGGACTTAGGGTGCTTTAAGTGAAGGCTTTTACCAGAAGTGCTGCTGAGAAAACAGGGAGACGTGCCTTGAAATGCTTCCCTTGGCTCCCAGCAGCTCCAAGGCTGAACTGTGTCTTTCCCTGCTTTACAATGGGTCTGTCTGGCCACTCCCTGGCTGGCTCGTGCACAGGTGGTGTTCTTTGTAAGAACATTGCAATAGGCTATGAAAACTGAGGTTTGCAAAAAGTTGTAAATCAGCAGATTCTCCCTAGAGGAGGAGATGCCTGACATCCCACCGGCTGTCTGGATGAGGCTCATGGCCTAGGAGTCTGCTGGGGAGGAGGGAAACAGGAAGTTGAAATGCAGTCACGGTTTTTAGGTGGTAAGAAGGAAAAGCTCCAGAGAGACCTCAGAGCCCCTCCCAGTACCTAAAGGGAGCCACAAGAGAGCTGGAGAGGGACTTTTCACAAGGGCATGTAGTGACAGGGCAAGGGGGAATCGCTTTGAACTGGAGGAGGATAGGTGTAGTCTGTATTACAAAGAAGTTCTTCATTGTTAAGGTGGTGAGGCACTGGAATAGGTTGCCCAGCAAAGCTGTGGATGCCCCATCCCTGGAAGGCCAGGTTGGATGGGGCTTTGAGTAATGAGCTCTAGTGGAAAGCATCCCTGCCCACAGCATGGGGTTTGAAACTAGATGATTTTTAAAGTCCTTTTCAAACCAAGCCATTCCATTTTTATTTCTAAGAAGACAATGGAAAAATTCCACTGAAGTCAATACTCACCAATTTAACATGTACTACAGTAAATGCAATACTGATGAAGATTCAGGAGCACAGATTTTAAAAATCTCCCCTAACATCTTTTTGCTTTCTCTGCAAAGAACAAAGTATAGATTACACAGTGTACCGCTGTATTTTATGGAGCAGCTACAAGCAGAAACTCATTTATTCCAGTTTAGACCACTCACACATAAAAGTTTGTGCCTGTTCTCTGTACCACTTAAAACAAGTCCAACCTGCAACTTCAAACATGGCCACAAATGAGCAAAGCCACTTTCCCCAGCATGCTGCCTCATACTATTTACACAAACTAAGGTGGTGAGAGGTGTGTTCATTCACAGAGGGTCCATGAATCCCATTGGTGTGCAGCTCAGGGGGTCTGTCTGGCACAGGAGGATGCCTGGGGGCCTCTCTCCAAAGCTCTGGTCCCACCAGTCCTTTCCAGAGACAGAGTAACAGTCTCAGGGTTCTGTTTCAGACATGGAGAAGGTCTTCTGACCCTTCTTCATGTCTCACCCTTTTTCTAGATGTCTCCGCAGCTTCAATGGAAGAACATGTTACCCCCAAACCTTGCTCTCTTCCCATAGCTTGAAATGGCTCGGGCAGAAGGGAAATTCCTGCAACGGTAAAAGCTGCAGGAGGATGGAGCTGAGTAAGTGCAAGGGGAAATTTTCACAGCCCTCAGAAATATAGCTGAGGGTCAGTTGCACATCTCACCAACACTGAAGCGATTGCAGCTGGTACAAGGAGAGAGCTGCTCTCATGTCTGCACATCCCTCATCTCTCCCATGCTAGGGACACTGCCCACAGTGGAGAGAGTCATGGGTGGCTGATCATGCAAGGGATGATGCTATGGATGGGAACGTGCAGCGCCATCTGGGCAAGGGGCCTGAACCCCTGTGCCACAGGCGCCAAACATAAAGTCCAGCACACAGTGAAGAGCTCACAGCCAGGGCCAAATGGTACCACCAGCTTCACAGCAACTGTTAGTCACAGCTGGTCAGACTGAAAAGTAGTTTCAAATCCCTCTACAATTGCATGCTAGCGCTAGAAATGGTTTGTCACAAGATGTTTCACACATCTTGTGTGAGAAAGACATCACACATCTTCTGGCTGAGCTTCTGCTTCCTGTGGTTTTCTATCTTTTCATGCTTTCAGTGATGCCACTCTTTTTTCAGGTCACTCAGACTTACCGGACAATGCCCTGTGGGAATCAAGCTTTACTTCAGGAGCTCACAAGGTAAAAAACAACTAAAGTAAAAATCAACAAATCAATCCTCTTGTTACAAACAGATCAGTCCAACTTATACATTTTGTAGTCTGCTGCTTCCTTAACTGCCTAGCTCTCATTGAGTTGCACCTACACACAAGCAGAACTACCAGAGCATGCAAGTGCGGATCTGACCTTCCAGTACCCATCCCCATCTCCACAGAACGGTGAGAAGCAGGAGAACCTCAGCAGTTCAGCTGCTCTTGGGTCAGCTCCAGAGGCTTTCTGGAGTAAGCTGACCCATGGCTAATTTCCAGCTTGGACATGTGTTCTTTGCCTTTTCTATGGCATTTTATCCCAAGCTGACAGCTTCCTCCAGAGCAATGCAGGGGACGATGGACCTTACCTTCTGCTGTCCCTTGTGTCTGCCACACGTGGCGTCCTTGCTTTAACACCTGAGCAGGAGCAAAGTGAACAGCCACACAGGATGCATCACGAAGTTAATCCAGCATCAACCAAGGTATTAGCAAAAGGACATCCAACACACTTTGCAATGGTATTTGACGAGTGAAAAGTATTTTTTTAATGTATTGATGTTATTTAGCAGAACAAGTTGTACTGTGGATTAAAAAAAGGCCTTTACTACTTAATGATAATGATGTTTCTTAAGACAGATGGGAGAAGGTATTGAGAGAGTTGAACCCGGAGAGAGGATGTGCAAGATGGGGAAGCTGTATGGCTCCACACCTGCTGCATGTACCTGACCGCAGTCCTCTTCAAAGGAGAGCTTTGCTTCTCCATGACAGTCTCATGACCCAAAATTGCTCACCCTGATGGAAGGGTAGGTTATAACCTCTGATGGAAGCTCCCCAACAGTTTAACCTCAATTTTTCTGACTTAGCATGTCATAAATAAATCAGCACTGAGAAGCTTGAATTCTTGAAAGCAATTTTTTGCCTCTTGCTTCCCCTCCTGCCACTGATTTCTCAAGCAAATCCCAAAGACAGCAGATACAACACTCACTGCCTCTGCACCTGCCGCACCGGGCAGCACAGCATCTCACGGCTCAGCTGAGACATGGGAAGGAGTGAGAGAGCACTTTCCCCATCCTACCCAGCACATGAGAAAAAACCCACCAGTAGTCATCCCCAGGTGCTGCTAGCAGTGGTCCTGCTGTGGAAGCATAATCATCAGATAGAGACACAATAAGGGAAGGAACTGTGTAGGTGCCAGAGTCCTGCTCGGGGTTGAGCAATCAAAAGTTTATCACCTGTCACCTGGGAGAGGAAGCACGCACTGCACACCAGACCTTCAGCCTGCCCTTTACCTAGCCAAGAGCAACCTCAGCCCCACCAGCTCCAGGGACAGCATATGCATACATGGCCCTTTCTGCCCTGGGTTTTCCTCCCGAGAAGGAGGGAGGCAGGAAACTCCCACCCTAATCTAACAGATACAGTCAAAGTGACACTTAACTATGGTCTGCCAAATCCTTCTCTTACTGCCTTGCTGCACCCAGTGGGCGGTGTCATGCATGCGGAAGTGCAGGGGAAAAAGGATCCTGCCAACTCTAAGCAAATAAATTCAAGGTGCCTTCCAGCAAATGCTTAAAAGCACAAAAATAATGCATGTTATGGTGTACATAAGTCTGTGTTTTCCTCCATTTTCCTCTCAAGTACTTTTATTTCCATTTATACATATTCCCTGAAAAAGTGATCAATAGCATGACAGAATTTGGGGAAAATAAGCCCTGATGAAGCTGAAAATCTGTTTGACAAATATTTGGCTGTGCTGCAGCATGAGAGGCAACAAAAAATGCACACAGGTTTTTCTACTAAGCAGTCACCTAAGTGGTGTGGTTTCACAGTGTGGAACACTGAACAGTGGTTTCACCAGTGTTGAAGTTTCTCCCCAAAGCAGACCCCTGGTGTTACGTATGTGCTGCTGCTTGTGAGGTTGAGCACTGAACAGTGATAACTTGAAGATAAAATTATTCCACTTCAATATCAAATCACAGAAAAACATTTATGTTGGAAAATACCTCTAAGACCATTGAGTCCAGCCATTAATGCAGCACTGCCATGTTCACCACCATGTCCCCAAGAGCCACAACCTCACACCTTTTGAACACTTCCAGGGACAGTGATTCTACCCCTCTCCTGGGCAGCCTGTTCCCATGTGTGAACACCATTTCAGCAAAAGAACTTCTATCGAGTCTAAACCTTCCCTGGTGTAACTTGAAGCCATTTCCTCTCCTCCTGTCACTTGCTACCTGAGAGACAAGACCAACTCCCACCTGGCCACAAGGTCCTTTCAGGGAGTTGTAGAAAGTGAGATACTTTACATTCAGAGCTGAACTCTGTGCATGCTTTGACATCAGGGCGGGAAAAAAATACGGACCTGTGGAACAGGCAGGCCACCGCTTTCCCCAACTGCCCTTACAAACTGTTACAGGCTTGGTTCTGCTCTTTATGCAGTTAATACAACTTATTTTATATTAGGTATATTTTATTTTGTGTTAGGTGTATTTCCTTGTTACTTGGTACCTGTCACAGACAAGCTTGGCAATTTGGAGGAACTGTGTTTTGCAGGCATAAGTCAGGGGTGGCTTTGGATTTTGTTTTTCATTAGGATGGGAATTTCCACCCCAAAAAATACAGCTGTATTGTTAGAAGCATTAAACTTGGCATGAACACTGTTTTTTGTTGTTGGTTTTGTTTCTGTTTCTTCTGTTTTTAATACCCTTCTTCTAAGGGTATTAGGCCTCTTTCTGCTTTATTCAGACAAAATCACTTCTGTACAGCTGCCTGGAAGTGGTATTTTTTATGTTTTTTTTAAACACCACCATCCAGACAAAGAAAAATGCTGTAAAACCAATGAAGGTTTTTTCTATTTCTTTTGTAATTCTTGTACTGCATCTAGCACACTACATTAAAATTTGCTCTGGCCTTTTGCCTCCATCACAAAATGCAGGGAGGCATTGCAGGAAAAGCAAAATCACCTCTTCAGTATACCAGGAGCCTTCAGCTAGTACCTAAATTTCTCATTATCCACGGCTGGCTAAAACACACATTTTTTTCTTGGTAGATTTCTTTTGAAGCTCAGATACAGCTTCTCTCCTGGTATTTGCACTGTGAAGTGTTTAGAAATGAATTAATGGGCCTTTCCTAGCTTTTGCCAAAGTGGAAATAGAAAATGAGTGCATTTTTTTTTCCAGGTCATGTCACCAGTGGTGTTGCCAGGCTCCCTGGCAGCCAGACCAACTGGCACAGATGTTTCCAGATGTTTGCAGAGCTCCTGTAGCACGTACTTGGGAATAGAGGGAGGGAAAACCCTGACCCGCCCCATTAACACCATTATATTTACCAAGAAATACTAATAGAACCCAGGCAGAGTTTGCCTGGGCTGACCCTCCTCTGACGAGTCTTCTCCCTGGGAAAGGGGAGTGTGAGAGCTCCCGTGTGCCACAGTACAAAACAGGCCTCTAAGGCAAAGATCCGGCCCCACCTTGCAGGTTTCCAACGCCTTGGCAACCTCTCTCTTTATCCCTGCAGGAGTAGCACCCTTACCTCTATAGGGCTAATCCTGGACAAAGAGCTGGTGTTGCTTTGATACACCCTTCTACAAAATGCAACACAGGCAAGGGCTGATGTTAGTATAGAGCTTTCTGTTTCACTGAGCAACTGGCAGCGTTTCAGTTTGCCATTGTTAGGGACATTTGACCTTTCTGTTGTTGGAAAAAGGCATTTGTTATCTCCACATCCTGTGGAGGAATACTTGGAAAAGGAGGTGTGGAATAAAGGGAATGATAGTGCAGAAGAAACTTCCAGAGGATATTGTTTAGTTCTGCAAAAGCACACTAATAAAAGCTGATGCTTAGAGGCAGGAGTATTTGAAAACTTTTTAAGAAACTGCATCTAATTACAGCAGAGGGAATCTTAGTGAAGATTTGGAATAGAACACCTTGGGAATGAAGGGAGGAGATGTACATATATCTGCCAACTGATCTGAACAGGAAGATTTTAGCCAGGAAGCAGCTTGGCCTTTATCTCTTTTGTGCTTTAAAAATTATTAATTTCTGTGTATTAATCATAAAATGCTCATGCAACTAACATCCTCAGTAGCCTTTACGTCTTTTGCACTTGAGAAATTATTTATTTCCTTGTGTTAATAAGAAAATTTTCATAAACTTAATATTACAATATTACAAACTTTATATTAATCAGTATTACAGCCTGGAACCTAAATCTTTCTCTTTTTCAGGCAATGAACCTAAAATACAGCTATGTCTTACCTGTGTGAAATGAAATTAAGATGAATTTGGAAAACTCACACAGAAAACAGGAAGTGATTTTCAAGTTCCGGACATGAGGACTGTTTTCAAACTTTAATTTACACTGTATTTAGTGACACCTTTTTCCTCTTCTCATTTTAAGACAAACACTTGTGACAAGCAGTCATCAGACAAAGGACACCAGAGGTTCAAATGCATGACAAAATGTGAGCTCTTCCCAGATCTGAGCTACTTAAAGATGCTAAAAGCAGATTAATAGCTTTTGCCACCATCTCACTAAAATAACACTACTAAAACTGATCCATACTAGTTACTTTACAAGACTTTTTAATTACTAGTAAATGGCTAATAAACAAAGTTCAAGTTGGATGCATCAAATTCTCCCTCTACAAAAGGCAGCTACGTCTCAAAACTGATCAGAAGCCTATGGGGGGGGGTTTTCATTATTAAACTGCTTTTCTTCAACTTAATACTTTCTCCACCCCACAAATACAAACCCTATTTAAGAACAACTTCTGTGTAAGGACAATTTAGTTAGTCTGCACTTGCTATTTTTACTGTTTCTAGGCATTTCTCTAGAAACAAGTTTTTCCTCTAAGACTACAAATAAGACCAGTAGGCATAAGTCAAAACAAGTGGAATAAAAAAAAAAAAAGTCAACAGTTTGCATGACAAATTTGTTGCCAAGGGTCAACCACTGCTCACATACATTTGGCAACAGCTCTGGGCTTCTCTGTTTTTGTTTTCAGTCCTTACTCTGTGTTCAAGTAACTCTTGACAAACAAGCTTAGCTCACTGTGCAGGCAACTTTGCAGAAGCCTGTCCTTTTCACATGGAAAGCACCTGCTGCAGCAATCACAGCAGGAACAGAAAATCTTCTTAAATACTTCTCTACTGACTCCTTATTGTGGACCTCACAAATTTAGAGTCCTGACTGTTTCTAGACATCCCAGAAGAAAAACAGTTAACAGTTATTGCAACTCTTCCATGAAGCAAGCTCCAACTCGAACTGAAAATTACCTTTGTAATAAATCAGACCATCAAACATCTACAACCAGATTTTATTTACATCCAGAAATAATTTTGCATTTTTATCTGCACTGTCACTAAGAGACACCTGCTTCATATAAAATCTTGGGTTCACAGTCTCCAGAGCTTGACAGAAGTTTGCTGCTACTACACAGGACCAGCAGAGCTTTTTAGAACTCACTTTTTGGAGCTTCTATGCAGATTGAAGTTATTCCCAGATAACAGAAACTTTCACTGTAGAACTATCAAAATTGCATGATTTCAGAAACAAGAATGTTTCCACCATTTTATAAATGAACAATATAAAGTAGCTATATTTATATTACAAGTGTTTTCCTTCTTACAATATTTACACTTCAGTTAAACTAAAATATCTGTTTAATGATTTCAACTATCTGTTCTCTGAAGGCTCTTCTGCATTTAAGCCTTTTCATTTCCACAGATTTCCAAGCACAATCCCTATGAAGAGCAGAATTCCTACATTACGATTTGAAGCAAATTTCTTCCAACAGTCTTCGGGCTTGTCTATGTCCAAAGTGTAAATCTGCAAAAGCACAGTATAACATTAGAGGATTATTATTATTCTACGGACTCATAAATATCTGACACATCACAAAATTATCTACAACTTAAAAAAATTATTCTTAAGCTCTAAAAGTCTACCCTTAATTCCACAAGAAACAGGATTACTCTGTGTTTAATTTTTTTTTTTTGCACAACTGGCATCTGTGTTTGACAGATTTTTTTCAACACACAGCAGAAAAGTCAAGGATCTCATATGAACATGATTCCCAGAACATCTCAATGGAAGACTATATAAACAGCCCAGTTACTGGTGTGTCTGGATTGATACTTAAAAGTGCAAAAATATCTGGGTATGTAAGTAAGCCTCCTTGAGATTTTCTTCATTACGTTGCCACCTAATTCTTCAATGTAATTTTAAATAAAGATGAATGCACTTTTCCATCTCTGTTACAAGGTGCTGTTCTATGTTTCACTAGAGACAAGGCACTGGAGAGCCAGCAGTGAACCAGAGCAAGTGCCAGACCCTGCCTTGCTACACAGGGCTGGTTTCAGTCCAGTTGCTCTTAGCCAAGTCCATGCAATTCCCTTCCAAACAAGGACCAGGACACCTGTAATATCAGCCAGAAGGCCTGGCTTACCCACATGGCAGCTCTCTGCTGTGAGTCACAACTAAAAGTGGGAAAAAACCAACCAAACAAACAAACAAAAAAAAAAAAACCCCAACTCATAAGGTACAGCAAGTGCAAATTTACTGTAAAAATAGTCCCAATATCAAAATTTGGTGTAAAAGTCTTGAGCAAAATAACAAGAGGAAATGTTGAGCAAAATGAGTGAAAGGATTAACAGAGAAGGAGCCCCTAAAACCTCAAACTTTGCACTTTAGCCTTTGAAAAAGTTAAAACAGAAAGAAGTCGACTGAAAGAAGCGAAACCTTCCCCAGGAAATCAGCTTCATTTGTGGTTGTAGAGAGAAATCAGGGCTGGGTCCTAGTCAAATAATCAAAAACACTCTTCACAAGCTTCTCAAATATGATGCCATCCACACCCTTAAGAACCTGTCAGCTCCTCAGACACTGGGAACTTGAAACACTGAACTGGCAAATTAAACTAAACAGCAGCTAAGCTATTCTTTCAGAAACACAAGGAAAGTAGATGTTATTTTTCTATTGGTGCACTTCTTGAGAAGGATACAATTTGACATCATCATGATCCAAATTTTTCTGCCTCAGACAAAAATTCAGTGAATCAAGAAAATCCAGATCCTCAAGCATCTTACTCAGCATTCTAAACTCAAGTTAAGGAAACAATCAGATCTTAAACAAGAAGATAAGCATAAAAATGTTTAAGCAGGACTTATTAAAATAACTCCTCAAAATGAAGCTACTCTGTGGTACACAGAACAGTTCTGCTCTTTTGACTTTGGCAGTCCACACAATTGTGAATTCTCCATCATTTATACTCATTAATCTGCATCCTCACTTATAAAGATCCTTAAAAGTGGTTCTCGTTTATGACAAAACTACAGCACAATTGTCTCCGACAATTCAAACTGTAAATGATCATGCAGTGGACATAGTATTCTTTCCCTCATGCATTTCCAAGCACAGTCACTACAAAAACAGTGGCTGAGTGCCAGACTGCATCACCACAAGGATTCTCTTACCCAGTGATATGGTTAATATCCATTACCTGCATGAGCTCCACCCATTAAAATGCAACATTACGATCAACGTGCTTTATAAAAGGTTCCACATTACCGCAAATTTAACTTCTCGGACTAGCAATGGTTTTACTATTTGCAATACACAATACTCTGCCATCACTTACCTATCAAGACCAGCAATTAATTTTTGAATAGACTGACTCACCACTTACTACAACACTGTGTAACACAGTTGTTAGGATTCAGAAATAACAAGATAACAGGATCCTATCTGCATCCTTTACTGACAAAGCTAATCTCTTTCTGTTATTCATAAAAATTTCTAAATGAATGCAACTACAAGACTGAATTGGATTGTTCTCTGCTTTTAAGAGAACTCTTTAGAGCTGTCAAATTAACATAAAATTATAATGTTAACATCTGCTATTATGTGTGCCAGACACTGCAAGAACTGAATCAGGACAGTCAACACTACAGTATTTTGCAGCACATTGAGGTGGGTCTAGCAGCAGCTGCTGCTGGCAGTGAGAAGAAAACCCGTTCCTTGAGATCACAGCTTAATGTGTGGCACTTCTCTTGGTTACAAACAAACTGAAACTCAGTGCTCCACTGTTTGTGGTCAGGACTGAAGGTCTCCTCAACTAAAAGGTCTGCAAAAGGTACTTCAGAAGACCAAGCTTACTGTCAGAAGAGTTTAGTTCTCTTTACAGGAACTGCTTTTCATGGGTAGCTCATTAATTGATGGGAGTTGAAAAGCCCTCTGACTTCTTAGTAAGAACTTCCTCATGGAAAAAGTATGAATAAATCCATCAAACCTGGCGTGCCAGATGAGCCCCTACGGCAGCCACAGCCGAGTAATACGGGAGGGTTTGGTTGCAATTCATCCCTGCCACACACAGACTCAGGAGCATTGCCAGGCTGAAGCCACTGAGCCACTGCTTTGTGTCTTCCCTGAAATGCAATGCAGTTGACTTCACACCAATCATGATGTCATCCCTCTTATCCTGGAATGAAAAGATTAATTACCACAAAATCCATAATCCAATGCCACTTCATGAGAAATATAAAAATGGAGGACTTGTTTAAATTTTCAATGCTTCTTACTAGGAACCCAATTTAAGGGCAGTTGTAGGTCCCCACATTAAAATTTAAACTAGAAGGCTGGTCTTAGAGCTGTTTAGCAGCCAGGAGTTAATACCAATGTCAACTTTATTTCCACAATGCAAAAGCATAAGAGCACAAAGGGTATTGTACTTCCATCTTTCCACCTGACTTGTAAAACCTTGGCAAACAGCAATAAAACTTTGAAGGGCTAGGACTTCTTTGGCACTCCTTCAAAACAGCTGCAGGTGAAGGACTGCAAGAGGTTAGTTCTGCTGTTTGACAACAAATTTGTAAACGAAACACACAAACTTGTGTGTTTAAATGATTTCACTGTCAGCCTACCTGATGTGCATAAATGGTGTCGTACACCAGTGTCCACATGACTCCAGCAAAGTACAAGGGCAAACACACAGACCACTCACATGACCCTTTGATGGCAGACCAGCCAAGGAGGGCTCCCCAATTAAATGTAAATCCTAAAAACATCAAGAGAATTTTAAAAAATAGAAGTTACAAGAATGCCAGCAGCAATTAAATACAATTTATCTGAGAGCAGCCTTTTGTAAAATATCAACATCTCTATTTTTCTACCACTTATTTTCAGGCAGGTAATAAATATAATTAATTTGACATTAAATACTCTGGACATGCAAGAAAAAATACATATGCCACACATTTTTCCCTAATTTGACTGCATTAGTGTAGGGAAACATTTGCACAGAACTATTCCAGAACACTCTAACAACAGGTCTGAAGGCAAAATGCTCAGGGTCAGTGTAACAAAACATGTCAGCATAACTGGCTGCAAAACAGTACACAGTAGCCAACTATGGTACTTCTAGCCTGAAAATGACAATTTTGGTTAAAAATCCCCTGAAGACAGCTGGAATGTGAGAGCCAATATACACAGGTATGTTTTAGTAGCTCAACCTAAAATACAAGAACCATCAGTATCTGTTCATGAGTTATTTTAGCAGCTGAAGACTGACATGCCTTACAGACAAATCTGTATTTAAGAAGAGTTTTGAAATAACTGCAAAACTACAACTCATTCTCAAATGACAAATGTTTATTTCCACTCTACTCTTCTACCTCCTATCACTGCATCAAAACAAGGAACTGATTTCTAACAACAAAAAAACCCAACCCGAAAGCCACACATCAACTCCAATGCCTGTCATAAAATTAAGAAGCTTGTGGCACAACAGCACTTTGTCTGTAAGGTATTTCTATTTTGATATAAAGTTATAAAAGGTCAGATTGCTAAAGCTCAAGTACTAACTTGTAAAACACCCCAAAAATTACATCTGAAATTAAAAAAAGAGAAAAAAATCTTTCCATCTCACCTAAAACTAGCTGTGGCCAGTATGTTATTCTCTTCATCAGAGGGTAGGTGATCACAAGGAATAAAGAGGCTGCTCCCAGAATGATACTGTAACAAGTACCAAGAGAATTATTGTTTGCCAGGCTAAAGATGAGTAGACGTAGTGCAGCATTGCAGGAGCTGTACACGGTACTGATCTAATTCTTTTCCTTTCAATTACAATTCCATGACTAATAACCTCCTCCCTTTGACCCCTACACCTTTTCTACTCAAAATCTCTGTGCTTAACTCAGGACTGAGAACCAGACTTTAAAAACCAAAAGATAACTCATACATCACCTGTAGTTATTCAGACACAGAAGCACACAGAGTGCCAGGCTGAGCTGTCCTGCGAGAAAAACCAAGGACTGGAAAGTGGAGATATCTCCAGCTGCCAAGGGTCTGCTTGCTGTCCTTGCAACCTAAAAAATGGAAATAATATTACCACTAGGTACATCTGTAACTGATGGGCAAATTACAATGGTTTTGTCCTATTTTCTGAAGAGAAATGAAACGGTCCTAATTCTGTTTGTTTTTGTTTCTCTCTAATGGCATTTTCAGAATCCAGTCCCATCGATGTGGAGTCAATAGCTGTGAAAAGACATTAAATCGCAACTGGGACACAATGGAGTTTAGAAACTCTGGAGCAAGAAATCATACAAGGTAAACTGAAGAAAGAAACAAGTATCAGAAAAAAAGTTAGAATAAATGAATGGTGAATACTTGCCAAAGGTTACCAACGTCAAAAAAACCTCTAAATGACTGAATTTCACCTCAACATGAGGAAGAACTTCTCTACACTGAGGGTGGCAGAGCACTAGAATAGGCTGCCCAGGGAAATTGCAGAGAATCCCTCTCTGGAGATATTCCAAACCCCACCTGGACATGCTTCTGTGTCAGCTGCTCCAGGTGACCCTGCCTTAGCGGGATTGGACTGGATGATCTCCAGAGGTGCCTTTCAACCTAACAATTCCATGAAATTGTGCACGTTGATCACCAGATTATTCCCCTCCAAGTCTGAACCTGTGCACATTTCAAAATCTCACACTGGGCACTGCCTTTTGCTTATTTCTCTCTTCTGAACAAATGGGAGATGATAAATGAAATCATACAACATAATGATACTCTGAACAGCTAAAATTAACAATGCAACAATAGAAGGAAATGCTGCTCCTAAAATTAAGAAAACAAAAAGTCATTCTTGGATAGACTGTCACTAGCAAATGTAGCAAAAAAGTGTTACTTGGCTTGTTCTGAGGTGCAAAACAAGGTTGAAAAATAAACTTGTTCAAGTACTGCCTACAGCCAACAACAGCATGTATCTTATCTTACACAGAGGTGAGTACTCTAGAAGACTTACTGCAGTCCTGGACAGAGAACTAAAATACTTTCTACTATTGCTGGAGAAAACGTAGACAAATGAATTGCGTGCATCTCAGACAGAAACATGGAGAAATTCCTGAACCTGAAGCCTGCACTCTTCAAGGAATCACTGGTGATGCTCATGTAATTCAGTGCCTTCAGAATCCTTGGTGCACGGCTGAGAAAAAACAGAATGTGTTAAGTGGAGCTCCTCTCCCTGGAGACATTCAGAACCCATTTGGATGTGTTCCTGTGTAAGCTGCTCTAGGTGAGTTGGACTTGCCAAGGGAGTTGAACTAGATCTTCTCCCAAGTTCCCTTTTAAGCACAAAAATTCTGTTAATTCTGTGACGATGGAGATGAATGGGCACATGCTTGGTTGTCTGAATCACAAAAGGGCTTGAGTTGGAAGGGGACCTTAAAGATCACCTCATTCCAACCCTCGTGTTGCGTGCAGGGATGCTTTTTACCAGACCAGGTTACTTGCAGCCCTGTCCAACTTGGCCTTAAACACTTCCAGCGACAGGCTGCCTAAAACTTCTCTGGGCAACCTATTCCAATGCCTCACCATCCTCAGAGTGAAGAGCTTCTTCCTACTATCTAATCTAAACCTATTCTCTCAATCTGAAGCCATGCCCCCGTGTCCTGTCACTGCACGCTCGTGTAAGCGGCCTTGCCCCATGGCTCGCTACCTGTCTGTCATAGTCGCGGTCCCACATGTCATTGATGGTGCAGCCGGCCCCTCGCATGAGCACGGCTCCCACGCCGAACAGGGACAGCATGCTCCAGTCCGGGAGGCAGCCGGGCGCGGCCGCCAGCCCGATGCTCCAGGTACACGGCAGGTACAGCAGCCACGTCCCTGCGGAGAGACAAAACCCGCGGGCGCCTCAGCGGGGAACGGGAGCCCTCGGGGGGCACGCGGCCCCGACCCTCCCCGCCGCGCTCACCGGCGGGCTGGTGCAGGCGCATGAGCCGCAAGTAGGGCTGCAGCGGGGCCGGCGCGGCGCGCACCAACTCGGCCGCCGAGAAGCTGCGCGGCCCCAGGGGCGCGGCGGGGCGGCGGAGCAGCAGCGGCGGGGCGGCGGCGGTGGCGGCGAGGGGCGGGCGGGCGGCGCGGAGCCCTAGTGTGCCCCGGAGTCCGGGGGCACCCCGGCACAACCGCGCCAGCAGCGCCGCCATCTTGGGGCCGCCCCGCTGCCGGCGGGACGGAGTCTGGAGGCCCTGCGCATGCGCGGCGCCATTAGGCACCCTGCGCCGGGGCTGAGGTGGGCAGGGATATGGGGTCAGTGTGTTCTCAGTGAAATCTTCGAAACTTAACGTGGTCGTTCTTAACATTCGTGTCATCTCCAAGAGCTTTCCTCACTGTGGATGATTAAAAAAAAAAAATCAGATTTCCCATTTGGCGTTTGTATCTCTTCTCCTCGCTCACTCACTTCTCCCGCCGTCTGTGTGAGGGACTGTAATGCTGGGGGTTAATGATTCCAGCAACCAGCGAGTTCGGAAAGCAGCGCGCTCATGTCTGAGGCTGGGTTTGCAGTCCCCGAGCCGGAGGGGAGGAGGAGAGGGCTTGGGGTGTGTGTTGGGAAATCTCAGACCTGCATAGGAACAGCCCGGGTGGCCATAGCAGATGCACCTATGCTGAGCAACAGGGGGGGGTACCTGGGCATTCCCACCTGAACCAGATTGTGTATTAACCCATTGAACTTCATGTTTCAGGGGCTTCCCCCACCCCGATGGATTAAGACTGCGATTATCACACATGAAAATTCAATGCATCAGTTAAGCCTTGTTGCTGGGTCCACAGGTGGTGTTATCTGTGCAGAAAAATTCACAGCACCAGAGGTTTATGTCCAAAAAGGAGACAGAGAAGTTCTCTGACTTTATTACAAAAAAAAAAAAAAAAAAAAAAAAAAAAAAAAAAAAAAAAAAAAAAGGGAGAGGCCATGGGCATTCCTCTGGTGTCTCTCAAGTTTTTGGAGGACGTAGCTTTCTTTTAATTCTACTTTCCCGGCCGCATGACCCTCTTCCTATCCCCACTGCCTGAGGTACTTGAGAGGTACAGGCTGCCCTAATCACCTAATAAGTCTCCCCTTCCAATATGCACAACACCCTCCCACCCCCGCCACCTTTTCTTTGTATCTTTAAGTCCAGGATTTTAATATGGCCTTAGATGAGCAAGTCTCTGTCTGAAATTTATGGTTACTCCCATTGCTCCTTTCACCTATCAGCATCTAGCTTTTCCTACAGGCAGGCTCACAGTTTGTTTGTAAAGACACATTCTTCTCATTCCCTTCATACCCACCCACTATCTTGTCCTTTCTCTTTCTTTTCCTTATATATTTTCCTTAATTCTATCTTTATATTTTCTATGGTTATATTTCTATAGATAATACTCAAAACGGCTGCATACCTCCTTTCCAACATTCTAAACTAAACCTGCTATATATAAACACCGTTCATTCATGTGTCATTTCACTCTTATCTACCCCAAGGGAGCCATTAACAATAACCTCAGTTACCTCACCTTCAGGGTCATAACACCAATTTAGGAGTTATTGCACAAACCAGAGAGCAGAGGACAGAGCCATAAAACCTTTGCTTTTCATGGTATGGTTTCAGTGTCTTAAGTGTCCTCAGATCTGCTGCTAAAATATTCCTTGGGGAGTTCATTGTCCCTCTAGAGTATAAATTCTTTTGCATTACACACTTCCTTCAGCTTGAATGACTCAAACTGGTAGAAAACCATGGAAACCATTTTGAACTTTAATTTCCCAAGATGCTGACTAGCAGGAGGAAGTGAAATATTAATGTGATGGAGGAGTGACTTTAATGTTTTGCCATTGTTTTATTTTTTTAATGAGCAGTACTTCACAGCTGTAAAATGATTTGCACAGCACCATAAAGGAAAGAATTGCTCAACTCTGGTGAAGAGTAGCTAATAATCTAGGTTCCATATCGTGTTGATAAAGTCATCATGGGCTTTATTCAGATACATACAAGTACCTGAGGTGTGATTGCATAGAGAGTCCTGGCAATGAATCCCCACAGCCTCTCTGCCTGCCATGTGCGTAGGAACATGGATGCTGATTGACACCAGGTGGATGTCCTCTGTAGACACTGCTGTGGTGTTTTTATATGTGTGAAGTGGCAAGGAAACCCTGGACTGTCTGCAGAAAATTTTTAAGGAGCTTGTGGAAGTAGAGCAGTAAAATAAACTTTTACAAAGTTAACTTTTACAGTTACTGCCGCTGTATTTACATTCATAATAAAGTGGCCTGGCCCTTCACTGAAAGATAATCTAGGGAATAGCTCATTTCAGACTACTAAAGCTCAGCTGTCTTTTTTGTCTTAAATCTGAGTTGATGGTCAAAGTGTCTGACTCTAAGGTGGTTATCAGTTTCCTTATTTTCACATACATGAAATGATCCTCTGTACCAAAGTGTGATGCAACTTACTCCACCTTCCAGGAACTGATTTACAATAGATTCAATGTGAGTAATCTGACCTCAAGAGTCAAAAGGGCAAAAGCGAATTGGAATGAGTGTGAAATATGATTCTCCCTGTTCTCAAATAAGTGTACACACATATATTCAATCCCCTGAGGTTTATGACATTCACAGAGGAATAAAAGCCCCAGAGATAAGGGTGGGGCAGGCATTGTTCTTGTGAGGGTGATGTTCATCTGTTTCAGACCATAGCTTCCTTGGGGTGCTGGGATCCAACATCTTTCCCATTCCCTACACTTTTGTGCCTCTTGCTCTGTTTGTATAGAGCTAGCAGTAGCTATTAGCTTGATGTGCAACACTTCGTAAAGAGAAAGGTAGTTACTGAGCTGTAAACAAACCTCCCCTGCCCACCATCAAGAACAGGGTTCAGAGAGGAGACATGGCTGGCAGCAGCTGTCATTTGCATACGCAAACATCCCCGGGGCCCCTCCTGGTAGTTCCTGTGTGCCAGTCACCAGCACGTGTACCTCATCTGAGTCACATTGGGTGGAGGGCTTCTGAACTGGTTGGCAAGCACAATTGAAACACACCAACCTGTGTAGGATTTCTTTCATTTTTTGTGTACTTGGGTACTCTTATTGATAATAAAAAGAAGCATGGGTAGTTATGACCAAAAGAAAAGTTGGTATCAGCATGTCAAAAAGAACTCTTAAAAAAATGAAAATTGCTAAAAGTTGGTATAAATCGCTTTAATTAAAATCTTCAAATACAAAACTCACAAGCATTGGAATAAACAAAATTTTTAGAAAAGTTTTAAAAAGAAGCTACCAGGCAAATAATAACTTTGATGTTTTAGTCACAACTTACATTTTTATAATAATAATAATATATTATTAACTTTATGTTGACTGTATGTAAGACTTTCCATCTTACACTCTCTTTGCTTCTGCTATGGAACTTAGACAATGTAAACAAACTCAGCCTTCCTCGTTTCTGATCTATGTTATCCCCGATACATGACCCTTCACAGAATGCATCTGCTTCATGGATGCACACACTCCTTTGACACACTGAACTCAAGTATAACCTTTTTAGTGTGCAGGTTTTCATCATAGCTACAAAAGTACATCAAAAAACAAAAGTTTTGAAAGTTGTCTCATTAAAAAAGTTTCCCTGCTCTGTGTTAAACCTCATGTAGCTGGTAGCATCTTTTTAAAGCTTAAAAAGGAGGTACAGTAGTGTGGGGTTGCTCTTCCCTGCTGTGCTCATAAATATAAGGCATTGAGAGTGGTGTGAATTACATACCTTTAAGAAAAGTAGATGCAAATAAATATCTGGGGCAGAAGGCCCCAGCTACTGTCCTAGGCTTTTTGTTGCCCTGGAGACCAGCAGCCTGTGTGCCACAGGGAGCTATTGCTGGCACAGCCAACTGCAACAGGGTGTGCATGGGGTAGGCTCAGCTGGGGAGAAAAGCCACCACCAACACGTATTTCTGTCCAAAATCACTGTTTTCCCAGTAGGAAGGTTGTCAGCCTGACTGGGCACTTCTGTTCCCAGGATGCTCTATAGCAACTGATGTCCTTCTGGTGGTTGAGGGGTGAGTGGTTTCCTCAGCCTCTTTCCTATCCCATTACCCCAAGACAGAGAGACCTGGGTGCATTAGGGAGTGTAAAGCAGAGAGAGCTTGAGAGCTTTACCTGTGCTTAGGTTCAGGAAAGTCCTTTCCAGCTCAACTGCCTGCAGAGTGGTGCAGGATGAAGAGTCATGAGCATTCACTGTGCAACCTCCTGAGCACAGAAGGTTATTGCCAGGGCCTGGTGGGCTCCTCTCCCTTTCATGCAGGGAATAAGTGTGTGATGGCAGAGGTTTACCACCCTACAGGAACAGCCTGCATTTCCTGCGTCAACATTTGCTGCCTCGCCTTTGGAAAGCGCAGAGCCACAGCTCCATCTTGTGACTGAACGATCCCAGCTTGAGAAAAATGTGTTGTCTCCCCAAACCTAATAGAGGATCTGGTTTCTTTGCAAGGCCTTTGCCCCTGCAAGAACCCTGACCTTGGTTTGTTTTGCATGTCCAGACTTTCCACCCCAAGATACCCTCAGCAACCACAACCCCCTCTCAGGCTTCCCCACATAGTGTGAGGTCACAGCTGTACAGCTCAAATAAAAACTCTGCTTATCCTTTCTGAAGGCAAGCTTTTGAAGAAACTGCTTTAGGAGCTGCACTTGCAGAAGGAGAGGGAGAGGGGAGGTTGCAGTGCCTGGGTAGGCAGAGCCGTAGGTAGTGTGAGAAGCTCCCTGCATGATGTGGAGAAGGGTTCCATGCTCAAGCACCATGACTGGCTAGATCAAGAGCAAAACCAGCTCCTGCCTGGTATTGTTTTACCTGGATAATTCTCCTGGGATCTTCATTGTACCAGTTACCCAGTGGGACCTGATATCTTCCCCAGCTAACAGTTGTACTCGTGCTGCAACATTTGCATCCCTTACCAGAATTAAATCCCGTGGTGGAAATGTGAATTTCTAGGATTAGAATGTCCTACTAGGCAAATGCTTTACATTTATCCTGGGTGTGTGTGTTGACCACTTAAATGCAAGCAATAGCTTTGGCATTTTTGATAACATAAAAGCCATAGGAGAAGGCTGGAAGGCCAAGCAGTCTGCCAGGACCAAGGGGCTTTTCCATAAGCTCTGGCAGTGTTTCATCATCCAGCATCCGTAGCACATGGCCGTTCAGCTCAATAGACCTGGAGAGGAACAGAGAGACTGTTTGGGCAGCTGTGCTCTGTTTGCCATCGAGTATAAACTGCTCTGGGCCTGAGTGTAAACACTAACTCAGCCCAAAGCCAAACCAAACTTCCCTTGAATGTGTGTACACACACACACACACACACAGAGACATCTGCATCACTCCCACTACAAGGACTCCTTCAGAGTGGTAGCACAAGCACATTTAAAAGTACATTTCTTTCTCTTCCAGTAAGGTCAACAGCTAAACAGGCTTTGAAAAGTACAAATTTAAATTGTTTTTTCTCCTGAAAATATTAATATTCTTTTATGCCCACAGAGCAGATATTTTTCCTGTGGATGCATTCACAATGACAACATCCCACCCACATACAAAGTCTGAACATGTTATTGTAAATCAGAAGCTAGCATTTGGGAGAGCCATATAGCTGTGCTTGTGCAAAAAAAACCCCAACAACAACAAAGCAAAACAGGACTTTAGTAGCTGGTCCAGAACACTGACACCTGCTAGGATAAACTTCCAAATTAACATCTAGTAAATGTCCTTATAACTTATCAAGTTTTCAGCAGCCTGAGTTTAGGAGACTGATTTAACCAAAGTCAGATCTTACAGAAAAAAACCCAGATGAATGAGTGGTAACCTCTTCTTTCCCCTTGCAAATTGAATAAGGTGAGGTTTTAAAGACCACCTAAGCCTACTTACAGTCTTTCCACAGGGACTGGAGGAATTGCAACTTACCTGGAAAGAATATTCTCTTTGCCATAAGGAAGTAAGAGGTACTGATCCACATGCTTGCTTGATAGGTAATCTGGTAGCTCTAAATGTTGGGTGACATTGTAGAGGTTTAAAGCAAACAGTGTCACATCCCCTTCTCTGTACTTTGGGCTGCAAGGCAAGAGGTGATGGTGGGGATCAGAATAATGTGTGACCTTGCACTATCCCAAAAGGCATTTATTGGCCTGGTGGTGGCCACAGGCTATTTCGCCCTTTCTGGAGGCTTACTTGAGGCTGTTTGTGCAGTGGAGGTAGACACGGAGCTTCCTCTTGTTGGCTCCTGCCAGGCTGACCTGCAGCACCTTGGTACCCACCAGCTTCTTGTAGAGCAGTGAGAGCCAGTAGTCCTGGGAGGCACAAAAACACTTGGAAACTTTTGTGTACGTGCCAGGTGCTCCCACGGTGCTTAATCTAACCTTAATTTTGAAGCTCATGTCAAGGGGTTTTCCCCATAGCTTTTTGCTTTACCAAGCTTTTCACATCTACTTAAATTCACACAAACACCATAGCTAAAAGGGAAGCCTTGCCTGTGAGCAGCTGTGTTTAGAAGGTACCTTAGACACATTTTCCCCTTCATATGCAACTCTCAGAGCTCTGTCAGGGAGAGATTGTACTTTCAAACTGCCCTTCTGCAGGGTATGGAGAACTTCGGGACTGAATGCAGGAGTGTGAGCTGCCCTTCCGGCAGGAAAGCTTGTACCTAAGGCACAGGTGCAACACCAGGAAGAAACTCCTAAACTTTAAGCCCTTTAACATTGTACTTTTGAACAGGTATCAGGATTAATTTCTAAATCCGAGTCACAAATGTATCCTTTGATACTCTAGGATGATGCCTCACCAGGGCAATGCCCAGTGCAGACTCATTTTTTCCAGGTCTTTCCTGGCTTTCAGAGAGCTTCTCCCAGCTCATCTGTTGGTCTTTGAGGTTTTCTTAGGAGGAAAACCATTGTGTTTCTCCTCTGACTCACCAGAAGCCCAGGAAATGACTTTTGCTATCAGCCTTCATTCTGAATCCCTCTGCAAGGAAGTGGGGCCTTCTGACACTGATGTGCTTCCTCATTTCTGTGCTAACTACAGCTAATGCACCTGGGTTTGGATTTCTCTGCCTCTGAAGCATTATTGGCTTGGTTAACATCTGTACTGTCTGTAGGTGAGGAAAAGGGCACACAGTTTCAGTCCAAATTAAATCTATTTTAATGAGGGAATGAAAAGCCCAAAGTCACAAGCCTGATGATGCAGCCTCTGGCATAGGAAGCAGCTGAGCAAGTAGGATGGAAATCCCTGTATGCTGGGTTTTCTTTTAGGCTGGCTCTATGACCACAAGTGAAAATCACAATTTGGAAGCAGAAAAATTAGAAGAAAGCTAAAAAGGAAGATGCTGTCCTCTCACCCCAATCTAAGTGCTACTAGTACAAAGAAATGTGCCATATCTGCAAGAACAATGTATAGTTTATATAATGAAGTTTCATCACAGCAAAGTGTATTTCCTAATAAATCAAACTATACTAAATGTATATTTCAATTTAATTATCCTTCAGCCACCATTGTACGATGAATATGCTCATGACCTATAACACTTGAGTGTTGACTTCATGGTGGTCTGGTGGTCTTTTCACACGGAATATAATTGATTTTTATATCTCTTTTCCCTTCTGTTTATAAACTACACGTCACTTAGCCGAGGAGTAGTAAAGCCTAAACAGGCTTGACTAGAAAAACCTTGTGACATCCAGGAGCTTCTATGTACAAACCAGTGCATCGTGTCCCACAAATCAGTTTCTGCTGTGCTGAAGACTGGCTGCACCCCTGCAGTTAGAGTAAATCTCTTGTGTGCATACATATATATGTAATAATACATTAACCTATAGTGGAACATGAGATAACTTTAGGTGCAAGGATACCTGTGACCATCCAAGCAAAAAAAGGTGTTGTTAAAATAGCTGACTTGTCCTTCCACAGCCAGAGTTGCGTATGCAGAGGTGCATTCAGGGGGTGTTTTTTACATACCGGCAAAGGCTCAAAGTTGGCGTCCACCAGGTGATAGGTCCCTGCCCCAAAGAAAACCTGTCTCATTACCACATCAATCCCCTGCCTGGCTGCAAGCCCGAGTTTGTCCAACCACCTGCCAAAAAATGAGGCAAATATCACACAGATGAAAGTGCTGACCTCAACAGTACTCTGTTGCCCCTCTCAAACCAGATCGGGAAGCAGGAAAACAAAACTTAGTGAGTGATGCTAACTTCCTTAAAAGCACACAACTAATTTCAAGCCTTGCATTGATTACATTAAAAAATAATTTCAGCCCACCTCTTGAAGACCAAGTTGGTGGGAGCAGTTGCTCCGTTCCCCTGTTTGTAGGTGGTGGAAACAAGGAGTGACAGCAGTTTCTCCTGAACTGGCCAAGGGTCTGAAGGCCGAGAGAAATCATCACACCAACAACTAGGCTGCCTGTCATTATCAGACTTTGACTTGCTGGCCCACCGCGCCCTGATAAAAAGTCATCATGTCTTACAGGATGGGAAAAAACTGTTCACACTCTCCAGGAAGCCTGAGGAAGCCACATTCCTCCTGTGGGGCAGCCCCATTCAGCTGTCAAAATACATAATTTCCCCACACCTGGGACACAGTACTCACATAAAACCGGCAACATAAGTGTTAGACAATCTGGGAGCTCCTCCTCCATAGGCAGAACTCGTCTCTCCCAGCCACACCTTCTTGTCCGGCACAGTCTGACCAACAATCTGGCCAGCGTGGCATTAAGAAAGAAGAGAAAGAGACGACAGTTAATTTTTAGGCTACTGAAATAAACAAAATTTTGTGTTTTAGCCAAAGGCTTACTTAGGATGTTTACATTTAAGGGATAACACTCTGAGATGGGATGTCACAGAAATTTGGATCAGAAGGGCTGGAAGTAGATTTACATCCCCCCCTGAAAAAAAACCAAACTTGCTAGCCGTGTAAAACAGGACAAACATCACTAAAATCCAGGTCCTGTAGTTCTTCTTGTGCTGAGTAGTGCTATATTCTAAATAACAATGCTGTCAGGATCTCAAAAAAAAAAAAAAAAAAAGCACTGGGGGGATGGAATGACCATAAATTACATCCCTGAGTAATTACTATATCAATAAATGAGAATGTTGTAGATGTGTGATGCACCTGGCATCATGTTTGCTGCATAGCAAACTGTTGAAGCTCATTTATTGTTAGTATCATTAATTTTAATTTTATTTTTTTTAATATACAGTGTCAGCAGAACTCAAGCTTTGAGTATCCCTGTCTATTGCTAATAAGAAGTAGTGCTTTATTTTGGATTCTCTGTTAACCCCTGGAAACTGAACATGGGAATGATTGAACAAGACAAGGCACCTCCATGACTTCATATATGGCTGCAGCAAAGGTGTCCAACACTTCAGGGCTCAAGAAATCCCCCCTTGTTGCACTCTGTCCATTCACATAGTAACTGAAAATCAGGGGAAAAACATAAACAAAATTAGGGAGTAATACCACCAGTGGTACAAAACACCACTGAAAGTTGATTGGTACATTTATCCACAGCATGATTTTTCTGTCCAGCGCTTTTTAATTTTTTGTTTCCAAATGTGTAGGTCTGTCACTTGTATTTAAGGGACTTGAAGATAAAATTATATCATAAAATTATATCAGTGGAGTCAGGATATCACAGAAATTTCCACCAGCAGAAGTAATAGGTTTGTTTGCATCTGTTTATTAAGAATAAGGAAAACATCACCAAGAGCCAGCTTCTGTAAGTCTTCTGTTGAGGAGTCCGACACTCCTGTGTGATTACTTGCTTTACTCTATCAAGTTATATATTAGAAATATCAGCTCACAGCATCTGTCCATCTGCTGGAATATTTTGGCCACTTGGAGGGTGCTGAAATATGGGCATCCCTATGGCATGAAGGTTGCCCTCCACCATGAGCAGAAGAGTTTTTAAGTCGTGTTTGTCCAAATAAATTGGAATGGTGGTTTTTGCAGTTCATCCTGCTATCACTCAGTCTGACCAAAAACAGCTGAAGCCTTCCAGCCACAAGAGGAAGCTAAAACCTGATAATCCTAAATGAGTAAACAACAGCCCAGGAAAGGGAAAGGACATGTTTCATGCCTTTCTAGCAGCTCAAAATACATAGATAATTGATGTATGTACACATCTATATAAAAAATGAGTGCGTACATATTTTCTCACTGTTGTCTGACTGCTGCATGTCATGTCCTGCTTTTGACTCTGGAAAGAAAACTCCCTTTGCATGGAAATGACTTTCAAACATGTGGAGTTCATGGCCCTGGGGCCAGTTTACGCCACTGTCCCCGCGAGCACTTTAAACCTACCAATCAAAGTCACTGCACAGGAGCAAAGGGCCAGGTGCCAGTGCTGTTTGCACTGCCTGTGGGATCTGAGGGTGAGTTACCCATGCAGAGCCTGAAATTACTCCGAGAACAAACTCAAAGGAGCAGGAGGAGCTGCTGGCAATTCTCCATGGACAGGGGTCAGCCAGACCTACAGGCCTTTTTCTTTATATCAAGTAGACATAAATAGAGCAAACAAAATTATCGTCTTGCACGTTACACTCCCTGTGACAAACCCCCACCACTGCTTTTGGGTCTCTACACCAAGCAGACCCTTTGGAGGCTTCAGCATTTCTGTAATATGCTCCCTCAATTCATCTCCTTTCTGAACACAGAACTTTGTGGAGAGGCCCCTGAGAAACTGTTGAAAGGGGCATTTCAGCCCCCCCCCCCCCCCCTTTTCTGTTGAGTTTGATAATTCTGTTCAAATTGACATTTTTTAAAGAAAATGAGGCAGTAAACAGAGTGACAGTGGTATCCAAATGGTACTTACTGGTGCCATGTGACAGAGTCGATCACCTTCCCTCCTGATTTCAGGAAGCTGCAACCAGAGGGAATGGTGGAGGATGGGGGGTTAGCAGTACCAGTCACTCCCACTAGTGCAATGCCATGCACAGCCCTCCCCTCTCCCCACAGCTGCAGTACTGATGGTGAATGCCTGGGGGCCAGACTTGGCACAGCTTTTAAACAGGCTTTGGGCAGCCTGGCTTCCTCAGCAGGTTGCTGGAAGGATGAATTGACCTTTGTATAACATGTGGGTGTTTTTTGGGCTAAAAGTCCTTGTTAGCACAACGCTAGAGCCAGTACTCAATGGGAAAATGTGTGGACCACTGATATACTTCCAGCAGCTGAGTTTTACCTGGCTGAGTAGTCAGGCCTTGAACTCAAGCGTGCAGGTAAAATTATAATTGTCATCTGTCAAGGTAAAAAAAATTGTTCAACCCCCGCCTTAAAGCCTCTTCATGCCTCCTGCATATAGGGGCAGACAAGCCACAATTCTCCACACCAGGGAATGCTGCTGGAACCTCACACCCCTACCTCCTCAGCAGTCTCCGTGTGTGCTTTCGGGGCTGCCCAACATCAGGGCCGTAGAGCTTGGCATGCTGATAGAGGGCATAGTTATTCAGCAGTTGGCGTAAGTGAATGAAATCTTGCCCCAGCTGGAAGCCATCAATGTGGATGCCAGATTTCTTCCTGAAGCTGTTGGGCTCTGAGGAAGACACATGCACATCAACACCCCACTCTATTTCTGGGGCACTAAATAGGGCAGTTCCATTCACATGGGAAGCATGAGTTCCCTAAGGCTTCACCTGATCTGGCGTAGTGTGGGTGAGATATTTGAAGCTGAGCATGAAACCAAAAGCTTGGGGCATACAGTGTGCTGCTCTCCAGCACTCTGTCCTAGCCATAGGTGACATCCTGTACCTTGTGCGGGATCGTTCACCTCATCTCAAAGCCCTGATAGGAGCAGCAAAATCGTCTCAATTTGCTCATTCATTTTGCCTTCTTGTAAAATCCCTCTGCAAATTAAGACCTTAATGTCTCTTTATAAAAGATCACCTTGCCTTGATGTGCCATCATCCAAAATATCCAAAGTTACTAGCCCATACCCTCCGGTGGTACTTTTCTAGGTGACGGCTGGTCTGGCCAACAAGCACTTACCATTCCCAAGTTCCCAGGAGATGTTGTACCTCTGGGAAGCACAGTAGTCCAGCAGTGCCTGGGCATTCGAGCTGTCCCACTGCAAGCCACCTTTCCGCAGCAAGGCATTGAGTCCAAAGATCAGGTGAAACCCTGAGCAGTTTGCAAAGCTGTAGAGAATATCCAGTGTATTTTCTGCACAGAGGAGAAAGGAGGGGTGTTTATCTCAAGGTTAGAGCATGCTAGTTAAGCTCTGGCCAAGCCACAATCTTTACTGCCTGTATTTATTTAGCCTGATGCTGCAGATGTGCCAAACTTTCCCAGCCAGAGACAGAAGACATCAGGCCTCACTACACATCTTGCAAGCTTTGAGAACCTCCCAATCCCTGCAGCTGAATGCTATTAAATGTGGGATAGCAAACAGTAGAAAAAGAGTTCTCTGAATATTTTTCAAAGTGGGTGATATAGTTCTTTTTTCAGTGGTTTCAGCTCCTAATAACCTATGGACCTTTTACTGTGGGGCAGAGAATCCCCCTGTTTAAGTCTTACTTGTAATGGTGGTGTTTTTGTGCTTTTTCCGGTTCTGTTCGGCAAGAATCAGCTTTTCCTGGCTGGGCCATTGGGCTAGCAGCATCTTCTCAGTTGCAGCAAATGCAGGCCTTGAGCCACAAGCCTCTGTAGGGCAGAAGAAGGTTGATAGGAATTAACTCCTCACCTCCACAGCCAGCAAACCCTTGTTCCAGTGAGCTGACAAATCATAGGCTGCAATGCTTGAGTAGCAGGTAAGCCAACCTGGCATGCAATGGTGTGGCAGGAATCATGACCCATCTTGCTGGGGGCAGGAACAGGGCAATGTTTCCTGCACTGGCCATCTCATGCAGGGGAAAGTGCTGACTTCCCCACACGGCTCACTGGCAGGAGCCATAAGACACATTTCCTTGTTTTTTCTTGGCATGCAAACCAGGAACAGGCCATGACCAGAGAGGAAGGCATGAGCCAGAGTCACAAGAAGTGGCTACTTAGCAATGTGCTATGAGGGAAAAGTACCACTTGACTTCAAAACTGAGCATCACCGATTGTACAGTAATGTAGGATTGCACAATTGTGCTATGTGCCACAGGAATATACAGGATTTTTTTCGTCTGAAACACCTCTTGACGCTTTTGCTAAGTTCAAAGAGAAAATACCAAGCTCAAGCAGTTGACAGAGGTCCATCAGGTTTACATTTGTCCTGTCAAACAGCAGGAGGGCAAGGCTGCACCCCCAGCCACGCGGGAGAAGGATTGAACACTTTGTTCTCCTCAGGTTATTTCTTCCATCTATTCCTTAATTTTCATAATGAAGCCATATCTTCTGAGCTGAACTTGATCATCTCCCAGACAGTGAGGGAACTCCTCAGATTGCTGCAGGGAGCAGAGGGCAGCAAAGGGAGAGTCTCAGGAGATGTCAGAGAGGATACAGGTTCCCCTACATCCTTTCTCAATTTCCCACAGCTGGCACAGCTCTTCCCACAAACCATGCTGAAAGTCCACAGATCTCCTCTCCATGGATGATAGCAATACTGAGACTGTGTAGGGCCCCCAGTGCTGCTGCTGTGCCCTTGCAGCATCCTCAGCCTGCGTCAAAGACCCTCCAAAACCTAGGATGGTTTCAAGTCTAACAAGTTGATGCCCACTTTACCTTGCTGTGCCTGAAATTCCCAGAGGATTTTTTCTTCTGAAGTTGAATCCTTGTTGGGATCAAAGATAAGAAAGTCTGTGTCAGTGCCACCAAACCTCAGGAAACCTGGGGACAAGGCCGTTGCCAGGGTACGCAGCTTGGAATTGCTGAGGAGAGAATGCCAAGAAATAGAAAACCACTATATTTATGCAGACTGTGTAGAGGGTAAACATGGCAAGCACTTTGAGGAACATGCTGTAGTAGGTGACCTGAGGCTACCCAGTAGCCTCAAGGAATTCCTGGTGGCTTACTGGGATCTGCATTCCAGCCCTCTGCAAGACAGATGCTGATGGCCAAGTGAGCCAGGAGAGGGTCTAATGGGCAACAAGGGGAGAACATACCTAAGGGAACATCAGCAGGGAGCCAAATGCTGGGGGCAAAGTAAGGCAAAACTTTAAAACAATCTTGTTTTTTTTCATCCTAAACATCCTCCTTCCCTAGATTTTTTGGTTCTGTTTGTGCAACACCAACATAAATGTCCTGTGAGAATTTGAGCGCAAAACTGACTTTACATCATCAGCCCCAACTTCCATCACAACTGCCAAAGCAATTGCCTTTGTACCCAAGGAGATTAAGAGTCCCTGCTGGGACAGGTGTTAACTTTATCAAAGCAGGCGTACAAAAGAACTGTGACTTGCTCACATCCCATGTTGGATGTGCAGCACCTCACATCCCATGCAGGATGTGCAGCACTGACAGCCAGCCTTCTCTGGGGGAAGACACAAGGCTTTGGAGGGCACTGGACATGTTAGTTGCTATCTGCTCCGTGGTGACAAACAGCAGATTAGAGGCCACCAAATACTTCCTACTCCTCATGGTGGCAGGGCTGGCCTCAGGCTGAACCCCCAAGGTGTGAAGATGGGGCTGGGTGTTGCAGGTCTGAGCACTTTCCAGTAAAGCTGGACACCTTTCTCACCAGCTCAGTGAAGACAAAATGTGCAAGTAGTGGGAAAGCAGGACTGGAGGATCCGCACGTTTTTTGAACACTTTCACGGATGGTGATCCCACCATCTGCTTCCCTGTGCAGCCTGTTCCAATGCATCTCAGTGAAGAAATTTTTCTTAATATCCAATCTGGCGTTCCCCTGGTACAACTTGAGGCTGTTTCCTCTCATCCAGTCAGTTGTTAGCTGGAAGAGACTGACCCACACCTCACTACAACCTCCTTTCCAGTGCTTGCGGAGGGGGATATGGACACCCTGAAGCCTCCATTTCTCGAGGGCAAACAACGGCAATTCCGTCCGTTTCCTTCTTCTTTTTTTTTTCCTGCTAGAAAAGCAGCTCCTCTACCAGGTTTATTCCTGAGGCTGAGCTTTCCCTGCATCCCCCCATGACAGTCCCTCCTTCTCCGTGCACAAACTGGGCCGGCGCGTCTCGCACCTGGGGAAGGTACCGCCTTCTGCCCTGGGAGGACGGAATTAGTGAACCCCGAAGCAGACGGGATCCAGCAGCCCCTCCCCGACCCGATTTCTAGGGGTGAGGGACTCCCCGTTCCCCCCAGCTCGCTCCGCAGCGCGTTTACCGGGATGTCCCGCTCCTCCCCCCGAAGACCCTTTCTCCTTTGCCCGGCTGGACGAGAGGCGGCTCACCTGAGCAAGGCGACATAGCGCGGGTCCCGGGCGAGGCTGGCATCCAGGGTGAGGGAGAGGAAAGCCGGGCTCACCTCCCCTCGGGGGCTGTCCCGGAGCCCCAGCCGCAGCATCGCCGCCCGATGCCCCTCGGCCAGTGCCGGCAGCAGCAGCAGCAGGAGAGGCAGCAGCGGCAGCGGCATCCTCCGCTCCTGTCCCGCCGCGCTGACACCGCCGGCGCCACCCCCGAGGAGCTCGGAGGGCGGGTCCGGGGCTGCAACGCTCCTCTCCCCGCCGGGAAGAACCGCGCTGGCGTGAGCACGACCTTCCTCACCCTCTGGAAGAGCTGCAACAGCATCTTCGAGCCTCAAATCAGCAGCAAGACACCCGACACCCGGCGTTACCCAAACGCCTCAACCATTACAAAATGAACCTGTGTTTACAGCTGGTTCCTTTCCTGCTCACACCTTCGCAGCCTTGCAGCCGCCTCCTCCAACATCCCGCCCTCCCGGGAGGCCCTGGGCATTTCCGTGTACAGCCAGAGGGCTGGAAAATGTCTACAGGACTGAACGCTGCCTCTCCAGGGCTGGCATGTCAGCCTGGCACCCCGTCTGCGGCCTTCACTGCGGGAACCGACTGCCAGCAGCACACAGGCCTGTCAGGCTGAAACCTGACTGTTGCAACAGTCCCTACTGTTGGAACGAGTGTTTGTCCTAATTGCAGAGGAATGAAACTTGGAATTACTGTTACAAAAAGGTTTCTGCGTGTGCCCCCTAGGTGCTCCCTGCAGACTCCAGTCCGTACTGAAACTCCTTCTTTGGCAGCAGCTGACCTTGCCGGGGAGGCCTGTCAGGGAAGAGCCAGCTGCAGCCATGGAGCAGGTATGGCTTAGTGTCACGGAATGGCTTGGGCTATTCCAAACCCTACAGCGTGGGCAGGGATGCCTCCCACTAGACCAGGTTGCTCTAAGCCCCATCCAGCCTGGCCTTGAACACTTCCACAAATGAGGTGTACACAGCTTCTCCGGGCAACCTTTGCCAGTGCATCACCACCCTCACAGTAAAGAATTTCTTTGTAACATTGATCCTAAACTGACCCTCCTTCAGCTTAAGGCCATTCCTCTCTTGTCCTAGCATTCCATGCCCTTGTAAAAAGCTCTTCTCCAGCTCTCTTGTCATCCCTTCAGGTACTGGAAATTGCCTGGAGCCTTCTCCTCTCCAGGCTGAACAACTCCAACTCTCTCAGCTTCTCTTCAAAGGAGAGTTGTTCCAGCCCCCTGATCACCTTTGTGGCTTCCTGACAGGTCCAAATTCTTCTTGTTTTGGGGGGCCCAGGGCTGGATGCAGTATCAGAGATGGAATCTGGAGTAGAGGAGGACAGTCACCTCCCCTGACCTACTGCCCACTCTTCCTTTGATGCAACCCAGAATACAATTTGCTTCCTGGGCTGCAAGAACTTTTCTAAGTTTCTATGCACACTACTGAAACATTTGCAGAATTTTTAAACAACTACATTTAACACCACCATTACATTTCCCACCTGCACCAATTAATCCTGAAGCATCCATATTTCTTAGGAAGTTTGTTTTGAAAATGGCTGTCTACTTGAACAGGCTGCAAATCTGTTACTTTATTCAGGTGCAGAGCTTCCCACACACACGGAAGTTGGGGCATTAATCTGTGGCTAAAGTGCTTGCCTGCCTGGCCCTTCCTGTTCCTGCTTGCTCTACATTTTTGTACTATTAAGTAACTCTCCACCGGAACTAGAAGAACTTGACCAAATTAACTCTGGTCTTGATAAGCACATCCATGACCCTGCCAAAAAGGAAACATCAGTGACACTTCTGACTGTCTCAGTATCTTAGTCAGGGTAATGCTTCCCATTTTGGGGATGCAGCACCAATTATATGCCTACACCCCAGGAAGGGCTGGGGTGACTATCTGCCAGAGGAATAACTCATCTATCAGCTGATGACTAGAGCACCAAACAAACTACCCAGCCCCATGGGTAAACTAAGGATTTAAGAATGTAGTTCAGTGTGTGAAAAAATCATTGCTGCAAATCTAGCTAAGGTTGTTACCACAGGTACAGCAGGAAAGGTCAGGAGCTGTCAGGCAAGATGGAGCCTGTACACAATTTCTTTCTGTTGGAATTCCCTACTTCTGCCTTTATTTCCTCCATGTTTTTCTTTGACAGGACGTATTTTGGGTGACTTGCTACTGTATGGTATTTCTCTGAGCAAAGGCACAAGGCATGTATTTCAAATGGTGAAGGCTTTGTTTTGGGATCAGTTGCTGTGTACAGATGTGTGTATGTGAAGTCTGGCATGTGCTGTGTTTTTAGCAGCCTGCAAAACCTTGTTGCTGGAAAACAATGCCTTCCAGCATTAGCTTAATGTACTAAATGAAAAGTAGCAGCTTTTGCCTGGGCATTTTTTACATGGTTTTATACACATTTTTAAATATTGCAGAGTAGGGTAGCTCAGTATATGGAAATCAGGGCAAAATTTGAGCGATGCCCCGTGAAATACAAGGGGAGCACTTAAGAACTAGGACTAGGCTTAAGCCCACTTGAGTGTTACTTGAAGCCAGCTCCAAACAAGCATCCCATCCCTCTTCCTCATTTCACACAAAACCTATCCCCTGCCTTGCGACATTCAAATGCTCTGGTCTTGCAGCTCCTATCAGACAGTTCTACTTCTCCCAGTAATGCCATTAGACACCCTGTGATGACTAGGTTTTTATAACTAGAACGAACTAAAAATAAAACCTTCCAGGAATTTCAACTGTCTAACAGCAGCAGCAATGTGCTATTGCTAGCAGGGACACCTCTGCTGTTCCTGAGCAAGCACCAATAACTTGATATATTTATACCTGTATCTATATATATGTCAGTGCTTTACCTTGGGTATATTAAGGGAATTCAGAAGGGAAGAGCTGCCTTTGCAAAAGGCAAACAATTCTTTTGACACAGATGTTTGGGCAGATGAACCGAGCTGACCTGTGTCAGGATACTGCTCTCTTTCTATGTAAGAAGCCTCAGGAAGATGAAATTAAGGCTAAGCTGATGGCAAGAAAGCATGGAAACTGTAAAAACAGAGATGCCTATCAGAGTGGTTTTGTGAGCTATCCTTCCTCTCTGCCCCAAGCCTGCAGCCAGACCTTGGCCTGACAGCACACAACTCTCAGTACTCCCTGCTGGTTTTATTTCTGAACTCAGATGGTTATGGGAGTCTGAGATGGCACATCCTGTTTATTCAGAGATGGAAAAGACACCTTGGGTCTAGATTTTAGCAGTTCTCTTTGATATGCACACAGAAATTAAATGGAGGACAAAGTGAGGGCTAGGCAGGACTAATTCATGTGGAAATGGCTTTCCAGAACATAGGAATACAATAGGTCTCATTCACACAATGAAAATTAACAGCTAAACCTTATCCTAAGCCTGACTCTCTTACTAATCCTTCCAGGCAGACAGTTTTCAGTAAGTTATGTACAGAGGTTCACAGAATCGTGACTCCGAGGAAGAAAGGAATCATACAAACACAATAACTGGTCTATGTGGGCAAGCTGGAAAGTGGAGTGAATAGAAATAAAGACTAGGAAATATGCTCTGAGGTTTTAGGTCTGAACATTTCTCTGCACCCAAACAGACTTGCACACACAATAGCTCTCATCCAATTTACTGTGGGTTATGAAGAAATTGGCAGGAACACCTGACAGAGCATATTTTTATGACCTACTTAGCTTTGAAGCACCTATCATTATATCACATGGAAAAAAGATAAATTCATCAATGTTGCTTCTTTGCCTTTAACACAGGCCTTAGGATACAAACATCCCATTAAAGCAAGTGAGAAATACTTGCTTTCCAAAATATCTTGAATCCATCCTCAGCATAAGTTTTCCCATAGCACATTCACCCATAACAGACATTTACTAAACTAATGCATATTGATTCCAACACCTGAGTGTTTTTTATACATATATATATACACACATACATACACATATACATATATATATATAAATCAGCCCACTGAAGCACTGAGCATCACCTGGCAGTACAAAAATACCATGAGCAGCATCTGTTGTATTCCCTTTTTTCTCTTCTCCCATCTCCACCCAGGGGAAAAGACCAGGTAAGAAAGCTTTATGAAAAGTATTTAATCACACATTAAAATACAAGCGGTATGAAATACATGTACTGCTTTGCCTGATAAGCTTGATTTCAGGAAAATAAGACAAGCTACATATAGCAAAGTTTCAGTGCAAATTAGTGCAGCTTCATTTAATTTCTGATCCTGTCTCAGGTCACAGAGAAAGCCTTAAGGGAATTGCACTCATCTATCAAGGCAGAGCACAGTCTGTGTGAAGAGAACAGCAGAGATGATGATTGCCAACATCTTTTTCTTTCCAGACCAGCTTTATGCAGATTTAAAACCACTCTCTTGTTTCAAACCAGCTTTTCCTACCATTTTCACAGGAGCTCTGGCATTTGTAGGGAATACTTGACTTTTTTTCTAAACATGTATCTCCTCAAAACCTGATCTTGTAGCAGTGGTGGGTATTATGGTCATGTATAGTGTGAGGGTGCATTTAGCATGTGGCAGGAATGATATTTTCCTGCTGTTCCCCTCTGCTATATAAATACATAAAATGTACACTTTAATTAGCACACAAGTACAAATATGCAAAGAATTGTGACATATGTTACTGGCTCATTAACTATTAAGTAATAGATGCAGCAATTAATGGATTATTTCCATAACATCTGTTATTGCAGTAACTCAGTACTTAGAGAGAATAATTTTATAATAACTTCTTGGGGCTCTTTCCCCCATCAAGTCCACACAAAACTCTACTAAACTTTGGAAAAGCACCATCAAGTACTAATAAACCTCTAAGGTAGTTGTGTTTTCTTATGTGGGTACTACATCTCCTGCTTAGATATGTATTCACTGTTATGCTGGAGTGAGCATCATTTGTCTTTTGAATGTAACACAAACCAATAGAGAATTTAATGTTATCTATCATGGTCAAAAGTATCTACTTGGTCAAAAGTAGATCTTAATTAAAAGGGCAAGGCATTAAGAGATAGACTTACATATAGCCTCAAGTCATGGCAAATATTGCTTCTGTCCTTGAGGACCAACTTCACATTTTTTCATGTTTCCAAATCCAGTTGTGCCTCAGGCACTTAAATATCAGTAACAGGATTCCCCTGTGGGCACTCAGTGTACCAGTGGAAATGAATCACATTGCCTCTAAAAAGTGCTAATTTTGAATTCCTGACCTGGTTTAATACTGAAAGCAGTCAAATATTGCATTTATCCAAACCATGTAAGCCATTATGAAATATCACAAGTATGGGTTTAGAGGAATGTTTATGCCAAATAAAGGTTTATAAAGAATTTATTCAGTTATTACCTATTATTTCACTAATGCAACAACAGAATGAACAGTAGAATATTAGCATTTTCATCAGTTTTTCACCATAACCACTTTCTGTCAGGCATTCAACATCTAACATCCTCACTGGATTTAAAAACCTTTCTGTTTATTTCTAGAACCGCAACACAATTAACCTATCAAGCCCCAGTTTAAATAAGGTTTATCTTGCTTTTCCTTCACTGAGACCAAATTTTACACAGAAATGCCATGTTTAGGTGTGCCGCTACACTGGCTACCATAATTCAAAAGTACTTTCATGCCCTCATGAGACCCCACCTGGAACACTGCATCCAGATCTGGGGTTCTCAGCACAAGAAAGCCATGGACACTGTCGGAGCAGGTTCAGAGGTGGCCATGGAGATGCTCAGAGGGGTGGAGCAACTCTCCTATGAACACAGGCTGAGAGAGCTGGGGTTGTTCAGCACGGAGAAGACTCTAGGTGTTACAACAAATGAGGGAGAGAGAGTTTTTAGAGGGGTAGATAGTGATAGGACAAGATGGAATAGCTTATAACCAAAAGAAGAGATATTTAGACTGGATATTAGGAAGAAATTCCTTACTGTGAAGGTGATGAAGCACTGGCACTGGGTGCCCAAGGAAGCTGTGGATGCCCTGTGCCTGGTGTTCAAGGCCAGGCTGGGTGAGGCTTTCAACAACCTGGTCTAGTGGAAGTGTCCCTGCCCATGGCAGAGGGTTTGGAATGAGATAATTTTTAAGGTTTCTTGCAACCCAAATCAGTCACTGATTCTGTAATTTAACACATCAGGCTGCCCCAGCTTTCAAGTCTGTCTTAATGTGCAGGCCATTGTCAAGTACTATACACCAGCTTAGAAGTTTATCATGTCACAAGTGAGGAAGGTTCAGGCTACTGTAGGTTCTAAAGTAGGTTCAAAACTACTTTAATGAAGCTTAACTTTTTGCTGGAGCAAATCAGGTTCAGATGCCTTTAAAAATCCTGACTAGGGTGACTGACACATGCCCATGGACTCTCAGAACTGAACAGGGCTTCTCAAATGTCAGTTCTTTAAGACTTGATCTTTATTTAGTCTTCACATTTAAGCAAGAAATTAAAAACATTTTTAAAAAGTAAACCTTCTGTTTGGAAGACTGCTTCAAAGGCATCCTGAAAGAATTATCTCAGGGAATTGCCAGAGGCTGAATATGAATTTGATACCTGCATTTTTAAAAAAGACTTATACTTGGCATCATTTATGATCTCTTGTGCAACTCTTGGACAACTTCTTTGTTATGAATTGCAGCTCCTTCCATTAGCTACACTTAGAGTCCAGAGAATCCTGCAAGCAGGCATTTCTGGGTAGCTCCTTCAAGTGCAGGTGTCCTAAAGGGAATATCCAAAGATATTATTTAAGTCAGCTGTGAGCATAAGCTCCCAGCAGAAGTACACACAAAGTAGTCAGTCCAATTCCCAAAGCACTCCTAGGGCTATGTCTAAAGCCAGGAATGAAGAGGATTCTGTCCTCTTTCTCTCAAGAAGTTCACAATCCAAACCTTCAAATGAAGTCAACTGTGGCATTCATATTCTATGAAAAAATTCCTTCACCCAGCGTTTTTCTCCTGGGAAGCTGAAAGGCAGTGAGAGAGGCTCAGAGAAAAGCAAAACAATTCTTACCTCATTTGCTTCTCCTGTGTTGTGCTCTGTGTGTTTGGAGATTGTTTACCCAAAGGTGATTGCCTGATCAGACTCAGGTGTGATTAGTTTTGACTCATTGGCCAGTTAAGGCCAAGCTGTGTCAGGACTCTGGAACGAGTCACAAGTTTTTATAATCTTTTTTAGCATTCAGTAAGTATCCTTTCTGTATTCTTTAGTATAGCATAGTATTCTTTAATATAATACAGTATAATAAAGTAATAAATTAGTCTTCTGATAAGATGGAGTCAGATGCATCATTCCTGCCTTCATTAGGGCACCTTGTTTACAATAGTCAACTTCTGAATTCAGAAATCACTCAAAATTGTGATATACAAAAGACATTAAATATTTATTAAATTACAGCGGCGATAAACAGGAGAGTTAAAAACGTTAAAATATCTGAGTTTTGGATTCATTACTTTTTTCCATGACAATCAGTGGGTCCCTGGGATATCCGTTGGCACGTTTAAGAGTTCTTCGACTTCTTCCTGTAAAGCCTCAGCTTTTTCACTCAGCAGCATCTACAACAAGAAAACACAAAGAAAAACAAAAATTAGAAAACAAATACAAGTATTAGCTATAACTTCTAGATTAAAACACCAATGTTTCTTCCAAACTTGCACCTGGATCTGTAAAAGACTGCTGTGCTGCTCCCAGGACCGCAGCAGCTTTGCCTCAAAGAGCCAGCATTTTTTTGTCTATTAGTTTACACCCATATAGAAAGCAGTCACACAAAAATTCATACAGCACACAGATGATTTTCTGGATTCTGCCATCACAAATTACACCGATTTTACAGAATATGAACAGTTTTGACTGGAACTGTTAAGGAACATTTTTAACCTTAGACATTAATTTTCCACGTTAGAATAAACATTTATAAGTTGTGCCTGCCGAGCTGACTTCTTCCTTTATTTGAAATTTCTTACTACAGCATTTTACACCAGACATACAGGACTCCTGATATCAGCAGTTGTTTAATCCACTGCCCTGAACTGTTTGTTGCTGGCATGGAGAGGAACAGGACCCCATGCAAGCACTCTTCTAACTTCCCAGTTAGAGAAAACTCCATGAATTTAGTATCTGAGTGTGAGAGTAGGGTAGATTGCTTATCTACATCAAGGACAAATCTAGCAATCTGCATATATCCCTTTCTTTTGGCTCCCACAGCAGCAAACAAAAAAAGCAGCAAGAAGCCTACAACATTATCTGAACATGACCTTTAAAGTACACAACCCCCAAAGCTGGCATGTTTACTTCATGAGACTGTGCAAACCAAAACTTTCTAATTGACTGCCTTATTTTTACACCAATCACCCATCCTTTTATTCTGGACATTCCCTTACTTCACCAAGAGCTTGCTCTTATAGTAGAATCAAACATGAAGCCAATACCATTGCAACAGCAGATGATGAATAGAGATAGAGAGAGAATACCATCCCTTGAATAAAGTACTTCCTGCAGTTTTTGTTTAGATGCAACTCAGTGTTTGTTACAGACTCTGCATATTCAAATGGAAAAGACAGGAAAGAATAAAAGGGCATGACATAGGTGAAGTTAATAGGTGAAGTTAATCCTGCACCCTGTTGGTTTCCATTACTACAACCCTACAAATCCTATTCTTTGTCACAATTACCACTAGAACTTCTGTAAGGTAAGTTCTGAGATACTGGCAGAAGAGAGCATTTCAAGTATCAGACGAGCTGTCAAGCATTCTTGCCCTTTGCTTCCCCTCTGAAAAGCAGCACCACTTGGCTGTACACAACAAATTGTTCTTAGTACAGATGAGCATTTGGATCACAGATGTCCACTAATGCCTTTACTAGTAAACTGAATCCTTCCCTTTTAATGTCATTCCAACATCCACTTTTGACATATTGGAGTTCTGAAGCAGGTTTTCATAGCTTTGTTTCTAACTCACCTTTGCAGATGAAATTATTTGTTTGGCTTGACGTCGTGACAAGTGCTCAATCATCCCCACCAAAGTTTCTGGATTTGCATTAGCCAAGTGTGCTAAAGTTTTGTACCCTGCGTTGTAAAGCTGTTTTGCTCGTGCCTGAAAGTACAAAATTGTGTTAGATTAGAACACGAAATAAGAATTACTGGTAAGTGCCAATCTCTGCACCAATCTCAAACATTTCATTCTGCATATCAATCCAATTCTCTTTTTCGAATATGAATACTCACTGAGAATCTTTATAGCCTAAAAGCCCAGGTTTGCCATTAAGATTTACCACCCTAGCAATCTTATCCACCTCTTATGAATCCATTTGCTTTCATTTTCTCTGAGCCTAGATGGTACCAACGCTGTTGTCTTCTCATGTTGCCATGTTTTCTGCATTCACTGTAACTGACAGGCATGACAGTCCCACATTCTTTGGAGGTGTCTGTCATGTTTAGCTTCTCAGATTAAAACCTCAATGCCTTTAAATTCAATGGTTTTCTGACAACCTGATTCTACAATATGCTGGACAGGCAAGTTAAATCATTTTGCAAGGAGTAGAATCTTGGACTGAAATCCCAAAAGAGCTTTTGTTTTAATAGGAGTCTTTGATTCAGAGACTAGTTAAATTTCTTATTTAAAATACATGCAGTTCAAACATGACTTTGCATATTTCTGTAAAGATCTTCTAACTTAAATATGTAAATTCTTATTCCTCCTTACTCCCAGGAACTGAAGAATCCTTACCACAAAAGAAACCTGGACTCTGTTTTCTACAGAATTCACAGAATGACTAGGTTGGAAGAGACCTTAAAGATCATCAAGTCCAACCCATGCCCTAACACCTCAACTAAACCATGGCAGTGAGTGCCACATCCAGTCTTTTCTTAAACATATCCAGGGATGGTGACTCCACCACCTCCCCCGACAGACCATTCCAGAACTTCATCACCCTTTCTGTAAAAAACTTCTTCATAATATCCAACCTATATTTCTCTTAACGCAGCTTGAGACTGTGTCCTCTCATTCTGTCAGTTGCTGCCTGGAGAAAGAGACTGACCCCCACCTGACTACAGCCACCTTTCAGGAAGTTGTAGAGAGTGATAAGGTCACCTCTGAGTCTTCTTTTCTCCAGGCTAAGCAACCCCAGCTCCCTCAGTCGTCCCTCACAGGGCTTCTGTTCCAAGCCCCTCACCAGCCTTGTTGCCTCCTCTAGATGTGCGCGCTCAAGCGAGTCAACATCCTTCCTAAACCAAGAGGCCCAGAACTGGACACAGCACTCCAGGTGTGGCCTCACCAGTGCCCAGTACAGGGGCAGAATGACCTCCCTGCTCCTGCTGGCCACACTGTTCCTGGTACAGACCAGGATGTCATTGGCCTTCCGAGTACACTGCTAGCTCACGTTCAGCCAGCTGTCAACCAGTACCCCCAGGTCCCTTTCTGCCTGGGCCCTGTCTGGCCACACTGCTCCCCAGCCTATAATGGTGCAGGGGGTTATCGTGGCCAAAATGCAGGTCTCCAACTTCCAACTGAGTATACAGCTAAATTATTGTCCAAATATAGTATTTGCATAGTTGCTGTGGCAGAAGCCAGAAGAAAACCATAGGCCCCAGCTCCCATTTCTTAAACAGATCACTTTTCCCCCCCACCTCCAGACTGTTATGGAATATCTGCATTATGCTGAATTCCCAGTAACAAATTACTTGGTTTTCCAGATACACTTGAAAGGCACAGTAACATTTGGCATACAAGTTAACTCGAAAAGTTTCATGGAACCAGGTTTACTGACCTCTAGAACCCCTGCTACCTCCATCAGAGGGATGAGTTCTGTCTTAACACAGTATGTCAACTGCTTGGTAAGCTCTATCAGCAAGGCTTTATAAACCCAGAATTCTTCCAATTCCTGCAGAAACAAATATTGCTAAAAATCAGCTCCAAAGTTCTGTATTTGGGAAATATGACTGACAAAACTCTACAAAGGCAAAAAGTATATGTTTGTCTTCTAGATGAGGGAAGCACTATTATCTCTCTAAGTCATCATTTCAGAGAGCTGCAGAGGTGTATTCAGTATTCTTCAGCTGAACATCCCAAAGGTGGGGCAATTCTGAAGGATAAGCAATGCATTATTTCAGTTATTTCACCAACAGCACTGGCAGTGATCAATGCCCTGTACAATTTGTATATTTTCACATTCTCAGTGCATAAAGCTTGCTTTTACTATTAGAAATGTCATTGTATGACAATGTTGAGCTTTGCTCAACAGAAAATATAACATAGAACAGGAAAGGTGAAGAAACACTTTTGCACAGCAAAAGTTCTAAAGTAAGATAAAAAACCTCCAGATTTTGCAAAACCAAGCCACAAAGAATTTATTTACATTCTTTAACACAGTACCTCACAGAAATGTAGAAGGCAGGATGCAAAGGACGCGGCAGAACTGAGGAGATTCTGCACATATCCCCGGGGCAAGTTAAATTTCTCTGAAACACTCCATATATTGGTCTCTTTCAGTAGTGAATAAAGGACAAATGTCAGGTAGAACCTGTTCACCACAGCATTGTCCACATTCTAGGAATAAGAGAAGCTAGAATTCAGAGCCAGTATCACACTGCAGATGTTCTGTTAGTACTACAAGGCAAATCTTTTCATCTCTACTCCCTTCACAGCTTTAAAACATTTCTATACTACATACAAAGACATTAAAAACATTAAGAAAACCAACCAGTGAGCCTAAAAGAACTTTAATAATCAGAACAGCAATAAATAACACTTGCAGAAAAATAATCTGGAATTTGCAAATAATCAAATGAGATTATTAAACTGTCATCTTAGGTGTGAGAAATTGCCAACCTACCTTTCTGACAGCTTGACCAGAAGCCTTTTTGGTAATAAAGCTTTCCGGTACTCCCACAATATCTGCTACTTTTTGCTCTGCTGCACTTAGCTGGTTGAACTAAAACAAAATTTTATAAAGAATTTTCAGATATTTAGTTCTTTTAATACCATGGAAAACACGAGTACATTGTTCACAGTGCAACGATGTTTTTCAATATCTCTATAGTATAAGTAGAATAGTACTACAGTCACCAGTCAGGCAGCTCTGGGGCTTTTTTGCCTACCTGCCTGAATTATCTGTAACTGTCCATCTCTGAATGTCACATTTTAACAGAATTAAACAGTTTTTAGTGCACCCCCAGTAAAAAAAAGCATATTTGCCAACAGATTGTTACCCCACTTCATGTCCTATGTGTACAAACCCCCTGCAAATTTAATACACAGGATTACTGAATGCCCCAATGCATGTTTGCTAGCAATTTCTCACCTGTCTCAAGTATATCATCCAATCTGGGCTACAAGTAGAAGTCATATCATAGGGAGTTGACAGATATAGGAGATGAAGATTGCTCTCAAGAACCAGCCCCTCCAAACCCTTTTTCAATTCTCTGTACAGAATACTGCAGTATGCCAAGTCTATTGAGCCTAGAAAAAGCACACAGGGTAAGAATAAGCACAATTATAAACAGGCACACAGAGTTAAATGAAGCACATTTTAACATATAATCAGTATTGTCTTTACCTTCCACAAAAGCTTGTTATGCCATCTGAACTGGAGAGAAATATCTGTAACCTGAATTACTGTTCTAACCTAACATGAGTAGTGTAAGCCCCGTGTCTCTGGGGCTGTTGTTTGAGCCCACTCCGGCTGGCTATGGCCCTGGCCCACACGGTCTCACACGGGCGAAAGCAAAAGACGAGAAGCGCTCTTCTCCAGGTGGGGACGAGTGTCCTGTTCATCGGCTTGGGAAGGGACACCTCAGACCCCAGTGACCCCCAGGCAGGAAAGAGACTGTCCTCTTCCTGCAGGGGACTTTTATACCCGAGGAATGGGGTGGGAGAAGAGGACTGTAGGCAATGGGATACCGTTGAGGAGGGGCGAGGGGAGGGGTAACCAGGGGGCAGAGCACCAGGGGTGTAGGGCAGAGGGAGAGACCATGTGATGGGAGAAGGGAATAACAGTTCATGCAATACAAGGACAGGACTACTCAGTGAAAAGTTCAAATCACCGAGTGCAAAACCACAACAAAAGAAACTACTTAGTGCAATACTATAGAATAGTGAAGCAAAGCTGAGGAAAGGCAATCACCTATTTCCATGTCTGTTCATTCTGTGTGGTTTTGGAGTGCTTGTGAAATGTCTTGGCTTTACTGAAATCCTACAATAATTTTATAGATCGAAGGAACCCATCAGACTCATCGTATTTCAACTACATTCAACATCCCAAAATATTTATGATACGACAAGAAAACAGAACTTCCTGATATATTTATTTTTATTACAATTGGTCTACATGTCATATGCTCTCTTTCCCTTTTAAGCGTTCCAAGAAATCCTTCTGTTTACAATAACCTGTTTATAACTTGTAAAACAAGGCCCTGAGCCACTTCAATTACAACACTAAATCAATTAAGTGATTTTTTTTTAGGGGAACAGTTCTGGTTTTGTTCCCAGTGGGATCAATATTACCACACTTCATTCACATCACTTTCAGTCATGTGGTACTTCACTCCCATTTTCAGTCTACATCATGTAGTAAAACTCTTTCTTGACAACTTATTTTTCATTGCAGTTTAATAATAATTAGAAAAAAATCCATACCCTTATATGTAGCTTTACCCAAGGGTGTGATTGTCAGTGTAGATTTGGAATTGTGGTCCTTTTCAGTTATTCTTCCTTTTAGGAGTCCTTTTTCTATTAGATTTTCCAGCCCATCTTTAATTATCTCTGAGAGGCTCTTCTCTTTAGATAGCAGCTGCTGCTGAACCCCCAGCAATGTACAGCACATAAAATTGTCCACTTCCTCACGGGTAACTGCTATCTGCACCAGTTTGGGAAATGATTAGCATATTTAAAGTTATAATTTCACACATTTAATAAGACATAAGAAAAAATCACTGTATAAAGAAAGAGCTTGTGTTTCTACAGAAATACACCCCGACAAATAGAATGATAGATTCTGTATATCTGATGGACTGCTCTCCCTCTGTTCTATTATTCTAGCTACTGCATCATGTTAGCCTGTTTCCACTGTTTCTATTTGTATTTTGAATCAAGTATCAGAAATAGAAATATTAATATTCTATTGTATAATAAGGTATATATAATTTTTGCTTTTACACATAAGGTAATTGTTGTGTTAGAGGATTACTTATTGAGTTAAATGAGAAGATCTAATCAGATAAGGACAAAAATTTGATTAAAGCTTTTCTGAACTTGAAAGCCTGAGTGTTTAAGCAGTCTGTCTTTTACTACAGGATCAACAGGCGACATTTTCTTAGCATTTCCAAGCACTTAAGTTACTCACAGAGAAGAGTTAACTGATACCTTCAGTCCAACCAAAGATAACAACAGGCTCTGGATTCCCTTGGTCAACTCCAGCAGAAGATTGCTGTAGCAATTCTCCAAAGGACTGTGAACTAAATCCTGAACCTAAAAGGGGCAAGGAATATATTAGTACAGAGGAATATTCATGCATTAATTTTATACTTTCAAAAAAATCAAACTGACATGCATGATTCATCTTATTAAAAAAACAAGGGTAAACATCGAAAGTTTACAGTTCCCATCTGAAAACAAGCTACATAAAGGAAGTTTAAAGGTATTATTACATAAATCAAATACTTACAACTTTAAGAGGTGAACAAAAATTAAGCTAGGCAGCTTGGCTCCTCCTGTTTATTCCACCACCTTAACTCAACAATTTAAATTACCAACAGCTTTGTAAAAATTACCAAGTGTTTGTCTTTTTCTTGCACTATGAGAATACTTTCTCCAGCACTGTCAATCCCAGCTCGACCAGCTCTGCCAATCATTTGTTTATACTGGTTCTTCTTCAGGAAGTCATTGCCAACATAAGGAGCTCTGAGAATCACCCTGCAAAGACATCTTGAGTAAGTTATACTTTATATTCAAATTACTAAAGCAGCAATGAAATGTTACAAATTCAAATTCATTGTTTATATGAGCCCCTTACCTTGTAACTAATAAAAATCAAATGCACATCTTTAGACAGATGTGTAAATCAATTGTAAAGCCTTAAACTATTTAAGGTGTATTAAATGTGCACACAGAAGTGGGTTCTTAGCAGGCAATCTTTGGTCACACAGAGTACAGCAGAACTTGCATATGAAAAGATAACACATTTTTGTTTTAAAACATATTCCAACTGCAACTCCTTAGAAAATGTTTATTTTACCATTTAAACACTGTTCCTAGGAGAGTATCTAAAGAAATCACTGTTCTTTTGATTAACATTACTAAAAATATGAAAACATTTTTCAATTTATTAAAACTTCCTTAATCCATTTACATAAGTGCTCTTCAGTGATATACTCTGAGGTACTTCCTACTGATTCACATTTCCTACATGAATGCTGCAGTCTTGTGTCCCAAATTGAACACAACATCCTTTATATTTCTAATTTGCTGGTAGAAGCACAAACACACTTTAAACACCGAGATTTCCAACTTACTAAAGAATTTTTTTTTACAAAGCAAAAATTAATGCAAAATTAAATATTTTGGCTACTAACCTTCTAGCTGGTAGGTTCACTCCAGCAGCTAGAGTGGCTGTGCAAGCAAGCAGACACAGGACACCTGCAGAATAAGCTTCCTCTATGATTTTTCTTTCATCATTTGTAAGGCCACTATGGTGATAGGCAATACCAAAAGGGATTGTTTGCTTCAAAACAGGACAGACAGTTCCATTTCCAATATCCTTTAGGTTCTTGATGAGATCTTGTTTTTCTTTCTCCTTATGAGCTCTGAATTCTCTTGGAGGAGAAAAACCATTTCTTTAGACTTTGACCAATCATTAACCAAAAAGAAAATAAAAACCAAGAGACTGTCTACTTCTGTTCATCATTAATTTCTCTAACATCTAAGTTGAAGAAATAGTTATTTCCAGTAACTTTGAAACAGCAATACACAGGAGGCTGATTTAGTTGCAATAGAGCCTTTCTTGTTTGGAAACAGAGGAACAGAAGAGATCAAAGATGGCTGCTTTAGATTTTACAACTCAGATTTCTAAAGTGGGTATGGGAATAGAGATAGTCAACTGACTACCAAAGTACATGACCAAATACCAAATGCTTGTTTTCTAAGAGAAAAGCGTTTGTTTTCTAAGCTTCCAGAAACCAGTGCCAAAGGGACACAAAGTTAGATTAATTTAGTATGATTTTCCTTCTTTTCTTTAGTGGTTTTCCTCTGGCAATCATCTTTTTCAACTATTTTGGTACAAAGGAAAGAACTTAAAAAAAAATTTATTTAATAAGCCTTTAACGGTTTGCTATCACTTATGCAGTTAGCAACTTTATATGACTCCATGTAATCACCAGGGAAAACTAGATGACAACAAACCCTAAGTTGTAAGCAATTATTTCACTTAAAATTAAAAAAAAAAAAAAAGTATAAACTTACTTCTTGAGGTACTTACACACCATTGAAGCCACATTTTCACAACTCTTTTTAGTGGGACAAAAGATTAGGCAGGAATATTTAGGAATAACTTCAGTAACCAGAGCAATGATGTGGTCAGGATCTGCTTTCTCCAGATTACTAGAATACTGTAATAAGCACAGATTGACAGATACTTAAACCTAGGAATTAAGTCGTAACCTAAATATTCAACACTTGTTCTCAACCATTGCTTGAATACTCCCACTGGATTTAATGTGACATAATTCCAAGAAGTTGTAGGATAAGCTTTTCTCCCAGTCCTCACTTGAAAGACATCTAACTTGAAGGATATATGTATACACAAATCAAATGCTTTGCTTTTTCCCTTAATATTTCATTTTCTTTTAGCAGCACTACCAATAGACACATTTTCCTTTGTAAAGGTTGAAAGAATCCTTACAAGGCAGTAGTAAACTGGCAAAACCCCCAAAAGGCATTTTCTTTCAGTTTTATCCGAGAGTGATCAACTCTACCCCTGAAGAAAAAACACTGTATCTGAGTATCTGAAATACTCAAACATATTACTTTTCACAGGTCAAAATACTGAAGAAACCTCTACCCTTGAGGAGGCAAAAAGAAGTGCAAATCAAGTTAAACATTCAGTATTTTAAGGCTGTTTTTTTATTCCCAAAGCCTACCACTTCTTCCTCATGGGTACTACAACTGAATTATCATGTTTAATTTCTCTAGTAAAAGGCCTGTAAGCAAATCAGTGTAAAATAATGCATTTCACAACAGTTCTAAGAAACTATAAGCACTTTGTTTTTACCTTGAAATTAAGGAGACGTGAAAAAGCAAAGCCATTTTGTGTTTTGCTGTCAACTGCATAAATGGTATCTCGTATCTTTATGTATTCCTTTAATTCTACCTAGCAAGGTAGAAACCGCAAAGAGAAACTTTAGTTAAATGACTCAGTTTTCTCTAAAACTAAGCTGTATCTGTACATCAGCCACTTCTCTAAATATCACATGTCATATACATACTTGCACATAAGCACACACTTTAGAATTTTTAAGAGAACTTAATTGTTTTAATTATTTGTCTTGATAAAGCATGGAATCATAATGAAGAATGCCAAAATTGTATCCCATTAACTATTTATAAACCATGCTGTCCTGATAGTATATAAGAACCAGCACTACATATTCTAGTTATACCACATGGACTACAGTGATTCATCACAGTAGCTGTAATTTAGGAATTGCTTAAGTTAAAAAGAAGCAAATGCCTTAGCACAGCAGTATAAAGGTTATTGCATTTGTGTATTTAGAAGTGCATGGTATATTTACTGTATTGTTAGCAATTAGAGAGCAATAGCAGGCCTTATATTATACTGTGCAATTAAGCACAAAAGGTGTGATACAATTCTAAACAGATTTACTATGATTTTAAAGGCAAATATCTTCTTTACTAGTTCCTTGTCTGTATCTTGTATACAGACCGGTCTAAAATTATTAGCGTAGTACTCTGCTTGCAGGAACTTCTGCAGGTCTTCAACATTATTTAACGTTGCACTCATGCCAATGATCTGCGTCTTTTCTGTAAAACAGAAGTTGAAATTAATTTATTGTCACATTGCCAATTTTTAACACTTCTATTCAGTATCTAAGTCATGAGACTCCTTCACCATCAATCCTTCCAAAATGCCAAAGTAGCAGGTTTGAAGGGAAAGGCCACTACTAAAGAAATACTAACTAACTAAGAAATAATATGAAGTTACAAAATAGTAACTGAGATTTAAATGTAAAAAAAGAAGTGTTTAATTGGATGGCTAAAGGGTTCCTACAAATAAATGGAAGACATTTGACAGTACTCACGATTTCAGAGAGAAGTATCGAAAGAGCTTCAAAAACACCCTAACATCAGAGGGTCATTAGAGTGTCAATTAACACCTCAATGAGTATATGTGTTCATACATGGAGTCATGCCACGTTTTTCAAAAGCAGCCAAAACAGCACAAATCCAGAAAGTGAGAGTGACTTCTCTCAGAGGTCACAACTACAAAATGTTAATGACATTAACTGCAGCCATGACTTACTACTGGTGTAAAGAATTTTGGCCAGAGTCATTTCCAGTACTGCTCCACGACTTCCTGCCCCGAGCATATGCAGCTGTGGACAGAAGGGAAAAAGTAAAGGCAAGAATGCTAATGATTTGATGGTGTTTCTAAAACATCCTCCAAAAGACATAGATATAAAGAAATACTACAGAACTGTTTTTGTTGGACTTCCTAAAGATATCCCTTGTGTGAATTTGGATTGTTAAGTTCAGACGTATTACCTCACTTAAAAAAATTTAAGAATCACAGAAAAACAGACTCATGGGCAAATGTAGACAACAAGATTTACCTTCCATTTAACTAGACCACAACTGACACAGTTAACTCCTGACAGTAAACAGTCAGCGTGGAGATCTTTGTATTCGCCAGTCTGAGGCAATTTTAAACAAAATGTGACTTAAGCAACACTTAAAGTAAAAACATTCCTAGCAGCCAGCTTCTAGAAAAAACAGAAGTTAGTGCTTCAGCTGCCCTCTGTTTGGAAGCTACAGTGCTAAAGTATGGTCAGTCAGCCTGATTCCAGGAATTAAAATCCCCATCAGACATTATACAAATTACTCAACCCCACAATCAACCCTTGGTAGGGCAACTCAGCCCCACCACTACAACAGGCAATTCTCACAGCCACATGTTACTTGGTATTTTTCATTTTTGTCAATGTTTCACTGGATCATTACTACCAGACACAAAGTTGCATGGCTACATCTACAAATTAAGGTCTAGGCTTCAAAAAGTACATTACATAAAATTAAAACTATTTATGCTTTAATTCAACCCATTAGAGACTTCTAAATGACAAGTACTTATGCAGGAATTCACCATCAACCACTACCACAGTAGATTTCTCAATATAAATCTGTTACTCTGAAAAAGCAATAAATACTTCGTTTCATACAACTTTCAAAATTATAGAATTATGGGCCAATTCAGAACACAGAAAATAAAAGTAATTTTCATGATGAATACTCTAAGCAAAACCAAGCAGGCAAAGAACTGCTTCCCCCTAAATAACTGCTTATTAGAACCCCAAAAGAACTTGCACCTGATAAGTTGGAGGACATCTTGTGGCCTACCTCATCTACCACAACCAGGCCGAGGTCATTGATTCTTTCTGTTTCAATTAAGGAGTTCACCAGAGCATGTCCTTTTTCTATAGTAGCAATATAAAGAGATTTTTTTACTCTTCTTTTGATTGGTGGAAATCTTCCTTTACTTCCTGCATATTCTTCAACCAGGAAACCCAATTCTATCCCAAAACTCGATAAACCCCTAATCTATAAAAGAAAAATCAATTAGAGAACAAATTCATGCTCATTTTGGATTGCAGATCTGCCTCAACAACTCAACAGAAAACCAACCCACACCACAATCAGCTGCTCGAATTAGTTAAACATATTAGCTAAGACTATCTACTCCAGCTACAAAATTGAACTGTCTACACATATTATGGGTTTTATCTTTTGTCTAAAACTAACTTTCCCTTTATACCAAAATACTTTTTTATTTCAAGATCACATCTTTAGCAAGTTGGGCAGCACAGTTCTTAGGCTGCACAACTAAACAAAACATCCCAAAAAGCCATTATTTCAAAATTCAGCACCCTTTACTTCATAACTCAACATCTTCACCTCTTAATTTGTGTCTGTTCCATGGCAAAATTACTGACCGTCAGAGCAGCCTTTAGAAGAGGTCACTCACTTCCTATCGTATATTCATAAAAACCTTACTGCAAACCAGGCACATGAGCAAGTAAACAAAGCGCATCATGAAAGATTTATATCAAACAAAGCAGTACCAGAAATACTGTATCCAGACCTTTTCTTGGACAATGGCAACATATGGCAGGATCATCAGAACATCCTTCTGCCTGCAGAGTAATTCTTGGAGAATTATTATTTCAGCTACAAGAGTTTTTCCACCACCAGTCGGCAATGAGTATATCAAGTTCTTCCTTTGCTGTAGGGATTCTAACATCAAGCAATCATGCTGCCACTCTGTAAAATGAAAATGGAACTATCAGCAACCCCAGGGTAATAATGTTAGTTAATATGAAAATGCCTATGTTTCATTCAGAGCACTCTGAGCTCAGCCTCTGAGAGCTTTTCCTCAAAAAAGCACTTAAAGCCTTCAGTGATGGTGACTTCTAAAGTATTCTGAAATCCAGATGGACACCATCTATCCATGCCATCCATCTAAAACACCAAAATAGCCACTTCCTAAAACAGGACAACTACTTTTCCAATGTGGTTTATGTTAAGCATTACCTTAAATATTTTTACAGTATAATGGGTGAAACAGACAATACTCCACTAGAAGTTCTTTTTTTTTTTTCCTTTCCAACAGACCATTGGTTACACTACCATAAAGTGTTTCAATCCCTCGAAGTTGTCTGAATAAATCTTTAACCTTGCTAGGTAATCCATAAAAGGGGCCTATATCAAGAGAAGAAGATTCAATAGCTTTCCTAGCCACAAAAATCTCTTCAGATAAAACAGCTTCTTTGAGCTGCCTGGTCTTGGAGACCTGCAGAGTCTGGGCTCTGGCATTTCCAGTCATAGCACTTTTCAGGTGATCTTTGAGACTCTCAGCTTTAAATAAAGCACACTTGGAGTGTGAGGGAAAATCAGTAGGTCTGTTCCTGTGTTCAGCACCAGCATAAAAAGACAATGGGTCTCTGATTTTGTCTGAGAAAGAATTCATATATTCATCTCTCCCTTTTGAGAGTGGAGACGTTCTAGAAGCAGAAGAAAGTTCATCCATTTTTTCAAAATACAAAAGTTGTGATGATGGCAAGTCATCTAAAATAGACTCAGTTAATTTTTGATTGCCATCAGCTGTGTCACTGTCACACATTTGGCAGGCACCCTCTTTGTCACTTTTAGGGACAACCACATTTTGTGAAGCAGAGAAGTTATCTTGCTCTTTCTGGTGAACTCCTGACTGAAGGTTCTGAAGCACAATCTCTCCAGCTGCTTTCACATCCATAGTTTTATCCTGCAGGTATTTGTGGTCAATATCATCCACTTGAGCGATCAATGAATCGTTTCCATAAAAGCTGTCATAGTCACCAAACATATCCTCCTCGCTATCATTACTGCACTGCAAAAACGAAAGAGGAGTTACTGACACCCTGAGGCAATGCCACAGAAGGCAGAAAAACATGCAGAGTGCAAACATCAGAGCCAAGTCGCTTAAGGCTGCCCCAACTTACCACAAAGCATTTTGTGTGATATCGTCTGTGAAGAAAACCCAGCTTAGGTTCTGAACAAATCCTTTGATTAAGTGAAACAGATAACCCACAAGTAGGAGAATACGTGCTCGGAGAGATGAGATGACAGAGACGATTTTTTTAAAGCTAAAGCCAAACGGCAGCATACCCTCTCATACAGCATCCCGCCCTTCCCGACACACACCATCCTCCCAGACGGAGCTCCCCCGCCTCGCCACCAGCCCCAGGATCCCGCCATCCCCTACCAGAGCCTCCGCCGGGGGCCCCGCGCCACCAGAGCCACCAGAGCTCGGTCTCTTGCGAGCCACCGGCGAGCTGGCGGCAACGGGCTGCACTGGGGCCCGGCTCCGCTTGCGCTCCGAGCTGGAGCGGCTCTTCCTCCGCACGGCGAGCCTAGGCTCCGCCATGGCCGGGGCTGCGCGGCACCGTCACGGCCGCGGCCAGACACGGAGCGAAACCGCGCCAGGAGGCGTAACCACCATGGCGGGAGCGGGGACTCCTGGTAGCAGCCCGCCGGGAAAGCACGTGGCCGGGCGCCGCCAATCGCCCGTGCCCAGTCGGGAAGAGCGCACCGCTATTTGCTAGCGGGGAGGCGGCTCGCGGAGCGGGTGTCATGGCGGCGCAGGCCGCGCTGGCGCGGGGGCGCTGGCCGCGCTTGGCTCTCGGTGCGTCCCTCCCGCTCTCCCTCTGTCTCGAGCGGCTGCGGGGCAGTTCGCGTGTGCGGGCTGTCGCGCCGCGCCGCAGCTAACCTTGTTGCTCTCTCCCTTGCAGCGAAGCTGTGGGCGCGGCCGCGCCGCCTCCACCATGAAGGGCAGCCTGAGCGCTCGGACCAGGTGAGGCTTCCCCGACCTGTCCCGCCCTGCTGTCCCGCTGCTCTCCCCCATCACCGTTTCCAGCGATGGCTGGAAACACTTTGCTCTGGTTGCTGTGTAGCTCGGGGCTCATCAGACCCCGAATCCATTGTGGGGAGCGCAGCGAAGAGGGAGGTCATCCGGCGCTGGAAGTTAAGGCCGCACGGATCTGTATTTCAATATCTTAACGAGAGTCTGTTAAACCTGATATCCCTGTAGCTCGGACGTGGAGCAGGCCACAGGACAAGGACCAGTGGCCATAAACTAAAAATACAAGAAGTTTCACCTCAGCATGAGGAAAAACTTCTCTACACTGAGTGCAGCAGAGCCCTGGAACAGGCTGCCAACTGAGGTCACGGACTCTCTCTCTGGAGACATTCCAACCCCACCTGGCGTGTTCCTGTGACACCCGGTCCAGGTGACCCTGCCTTGGCAGGGGGTTGGACCAGATGATCTCCACAGGTCTCTTACAACACTGACTGTTTTGTTACTCTGTGCAAAGTGAAAAATCAGCTTTCCTATCTTGTAAAAATTTGGTGCTGGGTGTATTCTGAGGCTTGAGGAGGCTATTCAGAAATACCTCTCAAGGAGGCTCCTTAGAAGATATTTCTGAATCTCTCTCTTTAAAATGTATGTGAGCACATGGAAGCTTCCTCAGGCCATTTGCCAAGAAATTATTTTTTAAAAAAAGATTTCTTGCAACTTGTCAAACAGAACTACATTTTTACCAGCTTCTGCAGATTTTGACTTCAAGTAGATGTTTAAGCACTATCTTACTGAATGATTTAATAGACTTGCTAGTGTCATTGTTACTAAAGTATGAAAGGCTGTTTACTTGTTTGAAGTCTTTGAAGCTGCAAGGTACCAAGAAGTGAGTTAATGAAGTTATTGAAAAGTTCAGTGGTGCACTAAATATCTCTTCTGGTTTCAAGACAAATATTGATTAAAGGATTAAAAGTAATAAATGTTCTCTATTTTTTTGTGAAGCTTACAGATGCTTATCATTCTCTGATTTCAGCCCATACAAATGGAGAACCCCTACAAAGACCCTCCAAAGAGATGTGTCTTATGTGGAATAAATGTGGACTACAAGAATGTGCAGGTGAGTTTTAAAATTGCTGTCCTCGGATGAAGGGAAGTGGTTTACTGTTTTTAAATGTGTGTATACTAAGTCCAAAGTGATTTAAAAAAACCAATTAAAAAATCCATTCACATGTGTAAGGGTTTAAAACTTAAGAGTAAAAACGTGTATAGGTCAAGAGCCAAATAATGCTAAGATGCTTAATCTGCTAACTATGTGTGACAACTTTGCTGTTTAGCAAATAGAGTCCTTGGTTACAATTCAGCTGCCACAAAGCATGGAAGCATAGAAAATACTGTACTTTTTTCTTCAGGTAGAACTGGGTTTTGAAAAAACAGATGAAAAAATTAAAAATAGAGTACATAAAGCTCCAAAAAAAAAGTTCTTAAACTGACTTTGATTTTTCTTAATTTTAAGTAGCTTCTTTCCCAGTTTGTTTCTCCATATACTGGCTCCATTTATGGCAGGCATATCACAGGTATGTGAAGTATTAAATTAAATAATATACGGGGCAATAATAATAATAATTTTTGTGAGTCTAAGTAACTGTGCATCAGCAGTCTTTCTGCTAGTAACTAGTCCCAACTCCATACATTTTACAAGAGTATTCCCCTGACTTTAGTAGCCTGTATCAAGGAATTAAAATATCCTTTAATTGTATGCATTTTGTATTTAACAGTAAAAGCACCCGTGCATTTTTCTAGAAAGACTTAATCAAAGCTAGAGGGAATTGTCAGTAACATGCCTTTCATACTCTAATGACTTGCTTAGTGTTGAAAATAATTCATCTCTTTAGGTTTGTGCAACAAGAAGCAGAAGGAAATTACAAAAGCCATTAAAAGAGCTCATGTATTTGGTAAGTATGATTTTGCTTTTGAATTTTCTAACTCAAGACTACTTTTCTACTAAGAACACCTCCATCTTTTTTTTTAACAGGATTTATGCCAGTTATGTTTAAGAACCCACAATTTATCACAGACCCCAAGCTATGTAACATCAAGTATCCAGAGTGATATACTGTACAGAAATAAACAATAAAACTGTTTTTCATGTTTATGTACTTGTTTGCTGGAAATGTGGTTTGCTAGCATAATGTGTGGTTGACTGAGGGGTGGATGTCAGTCATTCTTTTATTTTTCTTCATGAAATCTCTGAAAATTATTGTCTGAAGGAAGATTAAAGCAATAGAAACTGGCAGCTATATGGACCCCTTCCACTGCTCACCAGTCTTGCTAAAGCTCAGGTGGCTGTTTTTTCCCTTGCTGGGTTGTAAGATGTGGGGAAGTAAAGAAGCACTGGTTTCCTGAGGATAAATAAATGTATTTAAACTGTGTCAGTTCATGTAGACAGCTAATTCTGTAATGCGTTCATTTGATGCTCCCTGCATCAGGAGGGTAGCACTATTTCTTCACCAGCAGCTTGAAGCTGTATCACTTTGAGACAGCATATGACATGCTTATCTGACTGATAGCATCCTGTAGCATAAGCTTTGAACCCTGAGAGGGAGAAGACAGATGGAACTCTGGAAGGCAAAGGGAATGTCATCTTGGATTTATCTTTATGCTGAACAGGATTTGTGCACTGGGAAAAAAAAAACAACCTGCAAAAATGCCCTGTTACATACATCCTTGCAGTGCTAGAGATTGATACATCACTGGAATACACCAGCAGTAGCTTTTGGCATGAAGTCATCTGACAGATCAGAAAGTAGGAGAGTGTGGGTATTCCTTTGCATCTCTATTTTTTTCAAACACATCCTCATCTGTTTCAGTGCTACTCAGTGTAAGCTTCCTTTCCTGGTCACTGTCCTCTTGGTCTTGAAGTGGTTCTTGGTGAAGCTGCAATGATCTGGACTTTTTGAATGACTTTGAAACTGATGCATTCTCCCTGACCTTACGCTTGCTTAGATGCCTTGTTTCAGCTTCAGTGAGGTTTCTTTCCTTTACCATAAGAGTCAGTTTGTCCATGACATTAATATGATGGTCTGTGTTACAGCAGTTCTTGGATATCTGTTGGCCTTTGAAAGAAATAATGCATGTCTGAAGTCTGGAGTTCGGGAAGAATGTTTGTAGTGCCTGGCAAAGGAGAACATTCTCCTTTGGCTCTTCTGGTTGGCTTTTGTCTTCTCCTGAGGAAAAAAAATCAAAGTCAGAGTTGCAGAACCTCTTGCACCTCTGCTGTTTTGGCTGTCTCAGGTTCAGAAGTGTTTTCTGCTTCTGCCACTTGTGTCAACTTGGAAGGGCAAGGCTTGCATGACATTAGGTTAACTTACCTGAACAATTTTTTTGCTTTTTCCTCTTTATTTCTTCTTTTAATTGGCTCACCTCTGCTAAGAGTTTCTCTACAGATCGTTCACTGACTTCTACTGTAATGCATATTTTCTGCAAGAAGAAGAGTGTGTTGATCAGACTAACGGTATTTGCAGTAGCTGACTTCAAAATTGTTGAAAAATCCTTGAAGGTACTCATGGTTAAGTTGGACACAGAGTAGTAAAAACTTAAGTAATGATTTGGAGGTGGATTTGTCAGATAACTTAAACTTTGTGTTGAACAAGGTGCAAGATGCTTTATTTGATCCCATCCAGGCAAAGGAGATCTAACAAACTACAGAGAGTACTCGTTCAAAATAATCCTCTTGTGAGAATTTATTTATGGACTTGAAGATTAAACATTGTACTATAATCAAATGGGAACTTAAATCCTCAGCTTTGAGAATGTAGTGTGCAGCGCAGTAAGTAGAACTTGCTGACCTTTCAGATTATGCATGTTTTGGACATGGCTTTGTTTTCTCATGCAGTGCAAAATGTTGTAGCCCTTGGCTGCCTTGGTTTTGTAGAACTGATGAAGGCCTGCCTGGCTTACCTTCAGTTCCTCCTGCAAGGTGGCGTACATCTCATTTATCTTATGAACCTCTTGTAGGGATCCATCTTCATGGAAGAATTCTGACCTGTGACCAGGAATAGAACAGTATAATTGCAAGCTAGTGATCCCAGTGCTTACTTAGTAGGAGCTTTAGTGAGTAAAGAAGCATTTTGAGCTTCAATGCCAGATGCCTGTGTTGAGACAGACAGCTCCTGGCAAAATATGGGACTGAATTAATTTCCTAGTATGCCGGAATGATAAGTAATTGTAGAAAACAGGTCAACCAGTGAAACAAGGTATGGCTATAACATTTGCAAAAGTACTTAAATGCTTTTATAAAAAAGTAACTGCAGTTGTGGTAGTGGGAAGCTACAGCTGTCAGTAAATACGACATGTATTGTACCTGTGTTGTCTCATGGCTCTCACAAAACCAGAGGATACACAGGAACCGGACACTGTTCTGTAACCTTGCTGTTCTGCCATGCCCAAGTTGGTAACCACCAAAGGGACTTTCTGGAAAAGTCTTAAAATGCATAAATATGAAAACATGATCTATTAATATCCAAAGATGTTTCATTGAAAGTTAAATGGTTTTGGCCATTCAGGATCCAATGGAAGGGTTACAGTATGGTTAATCCTTGCTAAATGTATTACATGTACAGATGAAACTAAAGGCAAACTCCAAGAGCAACCAGAAGCTGGTTTCCCCTCTTTCTGACTACAACACACACTAATTCAGCATTTGCTTGCTAAGCCTAGCCTGTGAGCAAAATATCTCTGAAGATAAAGTTAACACCAATTTAAATATTTTGATGAACCATGTATGGTTGAGGTCCTGTACACAAAACAATTTGATCCGGTGTAGTTTATATGTGTAAATATACTGACAGTGTCTGCTTGGTGATGCTGGCACTATAGATAAAAAGGGCAATCCCAGAATAGAATTCCAGGATAAGCCTTTAACTGGGCTGTGGCAACATAAGGAACAATCTTATGCAAGTTTAAGTTTCAAAGGGAAAATATACAGTGTTACTGATTCAATTGCAACAAAGTAGAGAAACTTTCAAGTTTTGGCACATGCTGTAGACATTACCCTTCCTGAGGCCGATGTAGAGCATGTTCCAATCTGTAAGTAGAACAACTTTCTGTCATCACACTAGAGGTTAAAAGGAGGAATACAAGCCCCTGATTTGATAGGTGTGACTGCAGGTTTTTATGAAGAACTCTTTCCCGGAATGTCATGGTCTGGTCTGTGTTACGTCTGAATTTGTACCATCCTATTACACTCTGCAGGCAGAAGAAAATTCACAGTTACTGTTGAATCATGATGTCCCTGTGTGTCACTGAAGCAAGTTTTATCCAGTGCAAAGTCATGTCTGATTTGTTTGCTAGTAGGTGCATAGTCAAGCAATTAGTTAACTTGAAACCTTTAGAACTTCTAAGCCTAATTCCCATCTTCTTTCCTTCAGAACCATGTGTTGAATTGGTCTGTTTCTTAGCCTGTGTTCAAGCTGAAACTGCAAGCTTTTTTCTGTTTTGCTGCTTCTTTTCAGCTTCTACTTTCCCCTTGTAAAATTTTGTTCTGTGGAAAAAAGTTTTTTTTGATGTAGGGGTCCTTAACCACTTGTGAGCTGACCATAACTGATCTTTTAAGGTGGAAATTGGTGCAATTCCTTTGTGATCCTTGAAGTGTTCACTTGAGAAAATAGTAATTAAAAATAAAGTTGTGACGCATATGTAGGCAAATCCTAGTCCAAGATAAGCTAAACTGTTTTTGTTTTTTTTTTAGAGGAAAAGTATCTAGCTGCCTTGACCAGCAGCATGAGGGACTATAAAAGGTTTAAAATGAGAAAAGAAAAAACCTGGATGCAAGAGGTATCCAGAACAGCCTCCAAAATTTGAGTGAGCTCTTCAGTATGGTTTACATTTAAGAATAAAATACCTTCTTACAGCCTGATAGTATTTTCTTCAGGGCAAGTTCATTCAATTCTCCTGCAGAATTATAAAAGCTATAAGAAAATTAGGACAATTAGAGGGGAAGAAATTAGACTGGAAAAATAACTTTAGCATTCTGAGAATCATCTCACTTAAAAAAAAAAAATAGTACTGTTAAGGGTGAGGGGTTAGAATGTATGGAATGCTTTTTTTTTCAGTGTGTTGACATTATTCTGAAGTTTATATGGTATCATAGGTCACCAGAAGGTGCAATATGCTTTATCTCTATCTCTATATGCATAGACAAACATGAAAAAAAATAAAGAACCAAAATAGGAATAGCATAATTTGCATCTGTAATTCCAAGAGGTTGATACAGCTACTATAGTTACAGCTGTGTGATATTCTTACACAATGTAAGTTTAACACTTGAAGAGTTCAGGTTAGGGTTAATTTTAAGTTTTCAATATCTGTTTCCTTGAGATTCTTACCTGAACAACTGGTAGCATGGAATATGCTTCTGTATGTCTGGAAAGAGAAAGTAACATTACTCTGGGTTCATCAGCTCAAGATGTATATTCTTCTGCATGCTATGATCAACATGGAACTCATAAAAGGACCAAGAAAAATTGAATGCGTTAACATAAAATTAAATAAGGTGAAGAAAGGAAATGTTTTTAAAATATATTCTAATTAATTTTGTCAAATGTAAAGGGACCCACTTATATAAACTGTATTTTTTGTATGCTTTTCTACTATGTCAACTGAAAAATCAAGCTGGGTACTTTTGTCTTTTTCTCCTTCTGCTGAGTGAAGGAGAAATATGTAGTATAAAGGATTTCACTTGCATTATTCAATGCACATCCACTCCAATCACATCAAGATGATAACAAAAAATACATCTGGCATCTGCTTAGTGAAATTATGAAAGAGCTTGCAGACTTCACACACATAATTTTATAAGCTCCAAATGAGGTAATAGATGCTAATACATTACAGTTCATATCACTGATAGACAAAGCTTTTCCAGGGCAACTGTAGTCCAGAAGAGTTTGTGATATAGCCAAGACGAGGGTCTAACCCCTAAGATTTGTTTCATGTAACAAGATATTTGGCAAAGAGTAGCCATCCAAGGAACTAGGAACTATTATTTCTTTTAAATTACTGTGTTTTCTGCAGTAAAATTGTAATCTTTTTAGTAGTTAAAATGTTACAAAATAGCCCTTCCCTGTGTTTTCGGTTGTTTGGGTTTCTTTTTTTTTATATCAGCGAAGCATGTAGGATCTTGGAGCTTTGATCATGCCGTAGACTACTGTCCCTCAAAACTGAAAACTGTCATTTACTGCCCAAAACCAAGCAGGCTATGAAAAATGTGAACACACTAACCGATTGTATAAACAACTTCAACATCATCCATTTGTGAGTCTGTGATGCTGTTCTTGGCTTCACCTTTCACATCTCCAAGGAGAAAACCTTCCTTTAGAGGGGAAGAGGGGGGAAAAAAAAATCACATTAACAGTAGCATTGAATAGACACTCTTGCTCTCTGTGCTGGTGTGGCCTCACCCCCCTGTCCCGTGTGCAGTTTCAGGTGCCACAATGTAAGAAAAATACAAAGCTATTAGTAAGTATCTAAAGGAGGGCTGCAAAGATAGTGGAGACTCCAGAGGGGAAGCCACAGCAGGAGTGGCTGAGGTCATGTAGACTGTTCAGCCTGGATGAGAGTGGGGGGAGACCTGACCTCACTGCATTCTACAGCTGCCTCAAGAGGAGAAGTGGAGCTTCAGACACTGATCTCTTCCCTCTGCCGACAGTGACAGGACCCGAGGGAACGGTATGAAGCTGAGTTGGGGCAGGTTTAGGTTGGATATCAGAAAAAGGCTTTTCCCTCGGAAGGTGTTTGAGCAGTAGAACAAGCTCCCCAGGGAAATGATCACAGTACCAAAGCCTAGCAGAGTTCAAGAAGCGTTTGGACAGCACTCTCGCAGGCATGTGGTGGGATTCTTGGAGTGTCCTGTGCGGGGCCAAAAGTTGGACTACGTGATCCTTGTATGTCCCTTCCAACTCAGCATATTCTGTCATGATTTTCTTTAATACCAAGTGTGAGTGCTGTCTTCAGGAAAGGAAAAATGCTGTCAAAACGAACTTTTTCTATTTTTTTCTTTTAACAGAGTGGGTTATCGCTCATCTTTCAATACTAGTCCGCAGTCAGGAAAAAATTCTCAGCGACTCAGTGCTGTGTCTTGGTGGGTTTGGGGTGGCTCCCGTGTTCACTAAGCCCGAGCACTCCGCGGCCGTGCGGCGCTGCCCGCCGAGCCTGGGGCCGGGCGACTCGGGCAGCGCTGCGCTCGGCCCGGGGCGGACATGGCGCTGCAGCCGCCGCTCGCCTCGTTCGAACACGGAACACCCACCCACGTTTTTCCGCCGCTCGCACGGAAAAAGACTGCCGGGCGCTCTCCCGGCAGGGCCGGTCGGGGGAGGCCCGGCGGCAGCGCGGCGGGGGAGGCCCGCCCCTCCCTCCTTTCCCACCGACCCGGACCGGCCCTCCCCCGGCACCCACCGTGTCCGAGTCGGTGCTGAGGTGCTGGAAGGTGAGGGCGCCGAACACGAAGCCCGAGAGCAGGGCCGAGGTGCTCTCGCCCTCCATACCAGTAATGGCGGGACGGGCCGCGGGCGGGCGGGAGCCCCCAGCGGCCGCCGGCGGCAGCGCCGCGCCCGGGCCCGGCCCGCCGCATCCCGAGGCGCCGGGAGCGCGGCCCCGCGGCCGGGCCCGGGAGCTCGCCTCAGCTGTAAAATGCGGAGTTCGGAAAAATGCTCTTAAGAGGAGGTGTTCTCTGAGGTTTCATCTTTGTCTGCTTTCAAGCCTAGTCAAGAAGGGAGATTTAATACCAAGGCTCTGCCTTCGAAACAGGACATACAGCTGTATGTCTATGCACTGCGCTCTTTGAGAATGTGGGGAGAATCTTCTGAGCTAATGACCTAATAAGATGTGATAAGGAGGTAATAAAATGATCGTCCTAAATAATGATCTGACAGCAGTAAATTGTACCACTTTTTCCTCAGATGTTGACTGTTTGCAGAGTGCATGTTTTGTATTTTTTAAGTTGTCACATTTTACTTATTTTAATACTCGTTCTAACATTTTTTCCCTGTTATAACAGGTGTTCCTGATGTATCAGTCAGAAGAAAGTCCTAGGAAACATTTTCAGGAAGAGAGAGTTACAAGTGACAACATTCTTTGTAATGTGATCAGAGACCTGGTCTAAAGGCCGCAGGGGTTTTACCCTTTTACTTCAGGAGAGCAAGTGTTTGATTTCATAACTCATCAGGACTATAGGTAAGCACAATCTTAGCCCTAGGCATTAATTTTCTGACTCTTGAAATAGGATGTATGGACCTGTGGTGTTTCAAGAGGTATTTCCATGCTTTTTAGGTCACACACATATTTTTTTGGTTGCCTATAAAATTAATATTTTCAGTGCAGTTTCTTTTCCCTTAATTTTTTTTGCAAGATTTAGAAGGAGTTCTGGCATACTTATATTCAAATAAAATTCTTTAAGTATTATTTGAAATATATGTGAATGATGCTAGTATTTAGAAGGGAAAACTATTGTGACTCTTAACTAATGTTACAGTAGAGAGAGGGACCAGGCAAGACTTTCATTTCTCAACACAGTCATAAATTATCTAGATCTCTGAATAAGGGGATGACAAGTCTCTGGATAGTACAGAGTGATGGACAAGGCTGATGGGGAAGAGCTAGCATGCATTTCTTGCAATGCAGACCATGTGGTATTAAACAAATGGGTAACAAGTACAACACATCTAATGGGATTTATTACAACAAATGATTCCATTATAGACCATATTGCTGTGGTAGAGGCAACAAGAACAGATGATACGACAAGCTTCTATAGCTGTTTGAGGAGAAAACATTGAAAATGGACACAAAATGCTCACTCAGTTCAGGAATTCTCCCAAAGGACCCTGTGTTGTGCTTGCTGTCACTCCTAAGCCAGAGCTGGGAGAAAATTGTATGCATTTAATCAGTGCAATAAGTTTTAGGCATTGACAAATTAATTTATTGCATTCAGTGTCAATGATACACAAACCACATACAAGATTTATATGGACAATATATGAGATAGGTATTGACAGCCATGCAATGCCTACACATCTGTGGGTATTTATACATTACTGAGGCAAACAAATGTAATCAGAACAGTAGTAGGTTTCCCTGTTTTGAAATACAAACGCTCAAGCCTGTTGTAAGCCACAGGATACAATAAATGACTTTCTGTAGTTGTTGAATTCATCTTGTATGGAAACAATAATGCTTCTGTGGTCAGAGCTAAATTTGTTACAGTCATTCTAATCTGAGTGATATAGTAGTTAAAGATACTTCTTCAGTGTTTTCATAATTGGTCTGTTGATGGCCAAAGATAAAGCATAACTAGCATTACTGTGGTCAGATACAAACATGCTCCTGTTTGGTGGCATAGATGCAATCTATAGAGACCTAAAGAATAGCAGGCATAGCTCAGAGTGAGAATGCAGAGGAGCACATATTTGTACTTCAGAACATGAAGACAGTGTGTTTTCCATTAATAAATATTGCACCTGACATTGCTTCCTATGCAATAGGCGACCTCTAAGGTTCTTTTGGCCTTTTGGAGAATTTTCCACATGTAAAGCCTGAACCTCAGTCTTGATAAATATCAAAACAAAACCACCAGAGATTATTTCACCCTTGAGTAGCAATCAGGTAAGGAGTTTGATGAATGTGGGGTTGAAACATTGAGAAAACATAAGCAAAACTAATAAAGGCTTTTTGTTGTTGTTATAGCTGGTTAAAGTTTAGTTGAAAAAAGAGATGTTCTTAGTAGTTTTCATTCTGAGTACACTCAGCAGAATTACTGTGGTGTAGAATGTTCTGATCAGTCCTGTTTAAACACTTTCTTATCCTGAAAAACATGATCCTGGTATCCTTGGATGTTAAGTGATGCTGGTAAATCAGCCCAGGTTTGCTGTCTGACTCTGTGTCGTTGACTTACAAGACTTTTCTAAATAGATCAGTCTGCTTTGTAGCATGGCAAAACTCACAGAGAAATACCAGGGAGCCCTACAACTGGTGTCAGAAGAATAATTTTAGCAATAACACCATCTTCCCCTGCTTAATGGCCATGTCAGGATGTACTTCTGTATACTGGCTGCAAGCAGCTTTGGACAATGTTGCTTCTCCAAACAGTAAAAATTACCCTGCATATTTCCTAAAAAAAGGATCAAGTGATAGAAGGTTGACCTTGATTGACAGTCATGATCATTGTCATTTGCCTCAGGTAGAAATACCTCTTTGTTAATCCTTAGGGAGTGTGTTACTTCAGCGTCTGAAGCGACACCTGGCTGAAGCTGATGTGCCAGTGCTGCTTTGGAGCAGTATCTGCTGGGGACATGTGATGTTTGGGTGTTCTGATAAGAAAGGCAGGCTGAAAACTCTCCCCTGACATCCCTTTGGAATCACTGGAATGATTAGTGTTGGACAGGAAGGAAGCATACCTGGAAAGAGTGGTTGCCAAAATTTATGTGACTATACGATTCCTTCTTTTTGAAGACAAGGCAAGTGTTATTTCCAGGCTGTGTTCCCTTTGTGTATCAGAGGGAAAGCAAAACCATAGTAGCACTCCTTGAAAGCTATTGCTTCCCACTGCAGATTTTAATCTGTTCACAGTATATTTGAACCTGCTTAAAAGCTGACTGCTGTGCAAGAAAGGGCTGTTTATACCTGATTTAACCCTTCCATGTGAGGCACTACAAACAGACACAGGCCAGTGTAAATGGGTCGTAATTCCAGTTCCCTCCGACAATTGGCAGTTAGGCAATAGGCAATGTTTTGCAATATGAAATTAGTAGAATGACCTCAAGGGATCTAGAGCCTGGAGTAGGCCGCTGATGCCCATTCCATCACCTTGTCATTTCCCTAGGAGGCCAGGAATTGTTTCTAGTTAATTTGTTATGCTTGTGGGTGTCATTTGAGATTCATTAAATTAAAGGGAGCTTTGCTCTTGGATTCCTCCTGTGTCACCCACATTGCTTTCTTCTAAGTTGGGTTCCATTCTTCCAAATGGACAGTTTTCCTGTTTTCTGGTGGCTTTTCCTAACGTATGGAACCAAGCGCTTGTGGTTATTTGGTATAAATTCATCACTTGTTATTTATTGGACCTTACAAATCAGTGCTACATTCTGTTGCTGCATGATTATTTCATTATTTGCAATACTTTCCCTCTTCTGGATTAAGCCTCTCTCACAGCTTCTAAACTGATATGATTGCAGCAGGCTAGCTCTTGGTAAGAGGGACAAAAAGGGCAGAAGAATGACATGCAGAATATCTGTTCAGTCAGTGAATGGCAGAACTAATTCTGAAAGAAATTATTTTGCTGAGGAAATTTATGTAGTCACATTGCAAACTGTAGTTATTCAGCGTAGTGTTGGATGCATATCTATTCACATTGGAATTTGACAAAAATGACATTTCATGGCTCTTCTGTAGTAGTAGTAGTAATAATATAATATAATATAATATAATATAATATAATATAATATAATATAATATAATATAATATAATATAATATAATATAATATAATATAATATAATATAATATAATATAATCAATTATTGTGATGGGGTGCAAAAAGCTATGCCAAATTTCTGACCAAAAATAGGAAACTATGTTATGAATTGCCTGAAGAAATAAAGAATTTCCTTTCTTCTTCACATTGTGAGCAAGTTCATTACCTTCATTCAGGGCAGAGATAAAATTAAAATCCATATTCACTTCTATAGCAGTCTCAAGTGTTTTGGAGTTAAGACGTACAGTGCTTAGAGCATCACGTCTCAGTTGTTTTTATGCTTATGGTCTCAAGAGCAGAAGGATGCTTTAGAAGCCTCAGCAGCCATTTTTGGCCGAAATTTAACAAAGTTAAGCTCCTTGGTCATGATTGGACAAGTTCTAGTACTCAGATTTAATCCTTAGTGGGTTTTGGGACAATTTTCCATTGAATTACAATTTTTATTCCATACTGTTACTAGGTAGACATGCAGAATCTCCTTGATTTTGGTGTCATTCCCAGTTTGGGTGGTTGAGGTGCAGATTTTTTGTTTGTGTGTTTTCTTTCTCTCTTCAAACCATGTGACATCACTGGTAACAGAGTAGTAAGAACATCGAAATGGTTTTCATTATTTCAGGAGGCACAAAGTGGATAAAGCAAAGAATAATTGTAAGAAGAGCCTTGGCTATATGGATCTTGTAGTACCTTGGGCTGGATGGTTTGACCACCTCAATAGAGAGGCAAGTAGAAACTCTTCAGTTCTTTCTTTATATGGTTTTACAGAATAAAAAACAACTCTACCTTATCCAGGAGAGGAAACTTCTTCCTCCCACCCAGGCTAGGCAAGTCTGTCTTTCCCTCTATGCTTTTAAGAAATTATCTGTCTTGTGTGTGCCTAAACTTGCTGCTGAGGCATCCCACCGTGTGAGTCGCCACATCTTCCTGTTCCTTGCAATACTTCATTTTGCCCCCCTTTCCTGCCTCAAATCAGGTCCCAGAAATTACCTCCACCCTCCCGCCCACGGGGTTTTTAGCACCTAGGCTCTGTGCATACCGATCCCCTGTGCCGAGACTGATGGCAGCTATTCACAGGTGCTGCCAGGTGGATCAACGCCCTCTCCTCCAGCTCTCCACAGGCCGTGCTAGGGAATGTGTGTTGGATGGGCAAGCCACTTGAGGAGCAGACCAGAAAGGAGAATAAGGAATAGTAGCTAAAGAGAAATGGGTGACTGAAGCTGTTTTACAATGGAGCATTGTTCCTAGAGAAGCTTTTTAGCGGGTCAGGTAAGAAACAGTGGTAAATGGTGTACCTGGCAGCAGCAGGGTGGAGAGTGAGGGGCTTAACATTGTCACTGGGAGAAAGAGCATTGGGAAGGCAGAAACACTTAAAAAACAAACCCAGTGAGGTTTTTTGGAGGATATAGAAGGCTCAGAAGGTGGCCAGCAAGGGGAGAGAAAGGTGAGGAAGTTAAGTAATGAAAAGATGCAAAAGAGAAGTTATATTGCTGGAAAAGATTGCAATGTAATTTGAAAGACCTGAGGGATGTCATGCAGCAAATCTGAAGGCACAGAAGCTACTCGACTCACTCTGTGGTACAAGAAGCGTGCCATGGATTCACACGGGCTTGTGAGTGTTAGGAGTCTGTGTGCTGGTGCCGGGGTGTGTGGTGTAAATTAGAGGTGGTGCAGCCCCCTCTGACATCTGTGGTTCTCTTACTGCCTTGACAGTGTTGGATGCACATTTTACAAAGGATCTTTGCAGCTGTTTTCATTTATAAGGAATCTCGCTGCTTCACAACACAAACCAAGCAATGGTACTTGGGGATGGGAATATTTTAAAAGGACAGCCCCGGCTTCAGACAAACACACCGATGTATTGGCAAAGGGAAAGTCTGTTGTGAACCAGCATGTCACTGTCTTGGAAGTTGTGCCCTAAATCCTCCTTCCACCACGGCTGGTTAATTTGTTCTGTGGTAAGGTTGTAAAGAAGAAGCTGGTAGGTTCCCCTGAGGTTCTAGAGTTATTCACCTTTATATCATCTGTGATGCATGCAAAAAGGCAGGAGAAGGGTGGCTGTAAGGAGTTGAGCTGTAAGGGGTATTTTCTAAGAAATACTGAATTAAATTATTGAAATTTGATAGGCTAGAAGGAGAAACAGGATTATCTATTGCAATTCAACTCTGTAGTTGAATATGTGCAAAGATAGATGGCTTGTTTCTTCACCACAGTGTATTTTGTAACCCTGTAATACAGGCTTTTTTGGTGAATTTCTGATAGAGATAGAGTGGAGGGGAGCAGGTTTATTGTCTTGTCAGTCCTTGCCTGCTGAAACTTGCATCTTCATTTCAAATGTGTTATTAAAAAATAAAATAAAATAGAAAAGGCCTGACTTGCACCTCAAGCTTCTCTTTCATTCATTTGTTCAAATACCAAAACAAGGTAGTTATCTCACCATGACATAGAAAATCTGAGTGAATAAGTCACAGATTTGTGCAAACATCAGTTGGAGAAGTGCTTCATGTGTATTAATAAAGAGAAGATTTTAGGCAGTCAGAAAAACACACCCACTTAGCTCTATATTGTAATTTATTGGCAGGACACCCTGTGAAAACCAGTTGTCACATTGACGAGGTTCCTTATTGGCGGCATCTAATTACCTAACATATATTATTACTTATCATGTTTTTTCTTTCTTCTCCATTGGTGAGTGAATTCTTATCAATTACAAGGAAGTGGGTGGAGTTAGGGCGGGACAAAGGGTAGAAATTACTTTATCATTGAGAGTATCAGTAGTGTCAGTCTTCAGTGAGCAACAGCCTTCTCCTAGAGACAGCTTTGGCTCTTAGAATGTGTAATTTTTCTTTGCTTCTGTCTCTTGAAGCTTGCTAGGTTCTCCACTACAGATGAGCATATATTCTCTGAAAGGCAGCTGGTTGGCATTTTGGAGGGGCAAACATGGAAGAAAATAGAGAAGGTCACGGCCTTGCAGAAGGCAAGATTTTGTCTATCTGGATGATTTTGTTTGTGGCATTAGTTTTGTTGCCTTCGATATTTCGAGTGTCACTGGGGATTTCTCATTTCTATGTGAAAATTGTAATTAAAATGTTAGAGGTAAGTTGAGAAGTGAGTTCAAAAGGTATGTGTTTGCTACAGGACATGTTTAATAAAAAAATAAAATTCTGTACATTTTATAGAAATGCCATAAAAGTCATTAGAAAACAAAATCCATTAACTTGCATATGTTATTTGCAGCTTTATTTTATATGATAATCTTTTGAGAGGTATCTTTAATGATATCTAGTTATGTGCTGGCTTATCATCTGCTACTGGTTTGAGGTTTTTGGGGTTAGAGATTCCGTGGTATTTTCTTCTAGTTCATGCTTGTTGGACTGCTTCATGCAAGTAGAATACTCATGACAATCAAATATAAAGAAAAAGATCTCTTTTCTTTGTGGAGTTGGTAAGTAATAAAAACGTGTATTTTAGATGTATATAAGTTTCAGTGGTTTTATTTGGATTGTTTTAATTGCATGGAATTAATATTCCAGATAAGAACACTGATTCTGTGTGTTTGCTTCACCCAGTTATAAATCTGGGGGATCCAGTAGTTACAAGTTTTGCTGTACAAGACTTAAAGGAATCTGTGTGTACAACCTTTTAAAAGTATGATTTTTCTAGAGATAAACAGATAATGGCTAAGGTGCTGATCCTGTTTCTATCAATAAAAGGTTTCTGGGGCTTTTTGTAAGCCGGAATCCCATTTAGGTTTTCAAGTTTGGCTTTTGATATCCATTATTAGCCAGAAATAAGTGCTGTGAATTCATCATATTAAACAGTAAAGCATTTCCGTTTTCCAGTAGATTGACTTTGTGCTTCTGGCATGAACCTCCTTTCTGTGAATATACTTCCTACTTGTGGCAGAAAACATGTTACTATTATTTTTGCAGTTATTATTAAGCCCTTGGAATAATCTGTTTTGTAGTAGAACATGTCTGTAACAGTGTGATACAGTTAATATCATGACCATCTTACCTTGCCAACTCTGTCTTTTATCCTTCTTATGTTTATCCTTCTTTTGCTTGTTGTTGTTTGGGGGGTTGGTTTGTTTGTTTGTTTTAATACTGATTAGGAGCTCTTGAGCAGTATCTGTCTTCAGCTGTATGAACATCATTTGGCATAGTGCAGATGACTGCAAAATTTAGGGGTTACTTAAGTTTTTGAGATACTGATGTCAGCGGGCAATGACTGCCTCCGGTGGCTGTATGTAATATTGGCCTTTATATGTAAAATATTTTTTAATCAGACAGTGGTATGCTAATTAAATTCTTATTCATACCCTAATTAAGAGCTACTCTAATATCAAACCTGTCTTTAGAAAACTTTGCTGCTGCAGTTGGTGAGCGTCAAAATAATTTCTGGGGTTTTTTCCCCTGTGCATTTCCCAACTCCAAGAGATGTTTGACCCACTCAGTGTGTGTTTTAAGTAGGAAGGCACTTCTCTTTGGTAAAGCACTTGAAGTATTTTTCTGTCCACAGTTTTTGTAACAGTGATAATTCCATGCTCACAATGTGGAGGATCAATGTAGTGAAAAATAAATAAGTTAATTGTTATCTCATCAGCTATAGCCTTTTGTGTCTAGTTCCCTGTGGCCACAGCAGCTAATAACAGGAACAGCGTAACTCCATGCACTGCTATTTAGGCTGGCTCATTTTTTTCTTTTGTTCAAAGCTGTTCCCTAATTGTCCTGTGGGCAAAAAAAGGAGTTTCTGTTGTTTTCATCTTACAACTAATTCCAATGGTTTTCTTTGAAGTATTGTCAAATGCTTCTCATTGTGCAACAAAAGTAGTTAAGAGCTATCTTGGTGGAAAATGGGAGGGAGAAAGAATGGAGGGGGTGTTAGGTCCCCTTTGCTTGTAATGTGGCCCACTAGACTTAGCAAGAAAGGATAGGACTGCAAAACTCTGGCTTAAAGCTTGTGCATGGAACTGCTGGGCCTAATCTTGGAGTCCTGGGGCTTTTTCACCAGAATACAGCCACAATTGCAGCTTGGGATAAGTCAGCTTTAGGCAGGCTTGTTTGAGATATGAAAAACCTGACATTGAAACCCTGGAGAGGTGTTGGCTGGTTTCTAGCTGTGGTGGTGTGTTCCTGCAATATTGCTAATGGGATAATGCACAGAGACCATCTGTGGTTCCTGTTGTCCTCTGGAATGGTGAAACAGGATGCCTTCCCGGAGAGCTGAGCCGGAAATGCTGAAGATGCTTAGTCACATATTAGCACGCTACTGACTATATTGCAGGAATATCACTGCTCGAGGAAGTGCCAAACAACTGGGTGATTCTTCAGCAAAAATCAAACCTTGAGCATTATGGCTGGTCACTCCATTGTGTTGCATTTGACTTAGTCTGTTATGTAGACCAGCAAAATTAGTAGAAAACTTCTCATCCAAGATGTTTCTTTATATCTGTTTCTTACAGTTGAGCAGAGGAAAAGCATGTTTTATTTTCCTCCATGTTTGGCAACTTGAGAAAAATAGAATAGTGGAAACTGAAATCAAGGACTTCAAAGTAAAAAAAAAAAAATTGCTAAATTTTGTTTTCAAAGAAAGTATATCTTTAGACCTTACTTAATTTGTTGGAAGCAAAAAAGGTGTTTCAGAATAAAACTCAAGTTTTCAGATCTATCACTAAGCAATGAGTAATGGTGGCATATGATAAGTCACTTTGATTTCTTGACTTCACTGAAGTGTTATAGCACTGTGAGTGGTGATTGGAATAAATGGGAAAAATGTAATCATGCATGGAAATAATTTTTACCTTCTGCTGCTTTTCCATCAAGGAATCTAGATACTTGTTATTTTAGAAAGAAAATAAATCACTTTATAAAAGCAGCATTCAAGGTTTGAAAATTTGGGGTGACTGCTTTTGTTTGCAGGTGCTTTTTGTGGTTGGGTTTTTGTTTGGTGGTGTTTGTTTGTTTGTTTGTTTGTTTTTTAAATTTTTTTGAGGACATATGGATAATATAATAGCAAAAGACCTCAAATACAGTAATTTCTCAATTGCATATATTAGCCCATAATTCTTCTTCTTATTATTACCCTAAATTATCCTTCAAGTATTTCTGGAAATTATACAGGTGAATGTGGTTTGGGTTTTGTTAGGGTTATTCTTTCACATATGCTTGTAAACTTTTATTTGTAAATAATATCTTTTCTCTGAGCTTTGTCCATCCTGGGATTTGTTGGAGATGAGGATAGTAGCAAAGCTGTTCCAAGAATGTTACTCCAGTGGTTGCAAAGGAAGATGCATTTGCTAGGATGAAATCTATGCCATGCTCTCAGAGCCCTCTGAGGAGTCAAAGAAACACATTAAAAAGCTGTAGCTCTATTTACCAAGAAATGTTCTGGAGTTCTACAAGATATGAACTTCTGTATGAAATTGGAACATTGCTTCTTCTAGAGAAAAAGAAATCAGCCAGCTAAAAGTTGTGAGTAGTTTTTGCATTGAGAGCTCACTTGTACATGGAGGTAGCTCGTATGCTGTGAACTCCTATGGCACATGTTGCTGACCCTTCAACTGGTGAAAAATTGCACTGCTGCGCTTTTAAATATATGGTCATCCTTAGGTGGTCTCTCCATCAAAATCCAAACAAATTATATCTGTGCTTTTATCCCAAACAAACCCTTCTCAACCCATTTCATCAGTCTTCATGGAGCAGCCAGGAGATTTGTGAGTCCTTTTCGCAGCCTGAGGGTGGACAGTCACATCTTCTCAGACACTGAGTGTAACACTCACACCATTTGATCTGTGTTCATGTTTGTAATGGGCAAGGGGAAATAATGCCAGGCAGAAACCACTGTTGAGTGAAGAGGTCACAAGTGCTTGATCTTAGATGGTGATTTTGGATGATGCTGAAAACCTACCAAACTTCTCTTTGACACTGTAGTGGAAGACTTTATATGGAGGAATTGCCCCAAAGCCTTTGTCACACATGAGGAAAAGATTGAGAAAAGTTCATGTAATGAGTGATTAGAAAAAACTTTTGTGAGAATATGAGAGAAGAGGTAGTAAAATATGGGAAGAGAGGCAAAACTGAGTTATTACATAGTATGGAAAGATGGAGTATTGACCTGTACTCAATACAAAAGATAAAAGGGAGGACAAATCCTACAAGATATGAAATTTCAGGAAATGAACATTCCACATTGTATTTCATGTCATGTCCTGTGAAGACAGTAATTAACATAAAGAAGTATTAGGCATCCTCATTTTGTTTAGAATGTAATTACAGGAACCTTAAACAAATGACTGTTGGACTGCTGGACTTAAGCTGTCAGGTATTCAGTGTTTCAGGTGGGATCAACTGTTGGGTGATTGGACTTCTTGTATCCTCATCACTTCAGAAATGGGAGTGAGGGAAAGCGCAACATCTGAGTTCTCATACAGTCAGCAGATGTAGGAATGAAGTTGCTACATTTAATACTTAAATTCTGTGTTAGTTGCAACATCTGTGGGGTTTTTTTGTAAGGTATTTAAAACATCCTTTCATTACTGTTTTGCAACAAAGACCAGCGTGACAGCTCTGTCTCAATGCTGTGCAATACAAAGGCGATCACAAAGCCTTGTTTCGTTTTGGAAAACAAATGATACATACAGACGCTACCAAAGGCAGAGCAACACAGTAGCCACTGCAGAGTTAGTTAGTCTGGAGTTTGACCCAGACAGATGGCTTTGGCAGGTGTCAATTCAGTGGCTGGACTGAAAGCCTAAGACCTAGGTGACTCTACAGCTGTATTCCCTCCTCACTGCTTGTTCTTCAATCTCCCACGCCAAGCCATGAGTTAGGAGAATTTCATGTCCCATGATGGTTTGTGGAAATATATTGCCTTTTTTCTTACTCACATAATCTGCCCAAAGCTTTCCCATGGTACATCTCAGTTCTTGTAGTAGAAGACAAAATGGATAACTGCTCCTTAAGCACCTGCTCTGTGCCAGTCCAGACTTTGTAGATGCCTGTCTCAGCCATCTCAGCCAGCTCTTTTCCAAGCTAATGAGCCCTGTGTAACTGTTCAGCCTTTGAAAGCTCTTATTCGTCTTTCTGGGACACTGCCTTTGTAGCCTTGACTATTTAGTTTAAGTCTGCCACTTTTGCCTCACTCTTTCTCTGTGCTAGGAGGCAAGATTTTATAAATTACCAGTAAGCTTTATAAATTTTTGTGGGTTTTGACTTGTCTTGCTCATTTAGATTAGTTAACATGTATTTTTGGAGTCAGCTTGGTCAGTGACTGTCACCATCTTTCTATCTGGGAATCAAAAGCCAGCCTCCTGGAGGTGTTCCAGATCCTTCAGGACAGTATGAGCAAGCTCATTTCTGGCAATCCTGGCCAGCTGACAGGTGCTTTTTTATGTAGGAGGACAATGATAGGCAAGATAAGGGTGGTAGACAGGAAGCGGGAAAGCAGAGACTAAGGCAGAAGTCTTTATTTGTCAGTCTCAAATATTTTATGTTTTGTACTTTTTTCCTCCCTCATGCCATGCAACTATCCTAAAGGATGTTGGGGAAGGGATGAGGACCTGCAGTATTTTGTAAAGAGGTTAAATTTGCCACGTCTGCCTTACTCTCTTTTGCAATGTTCCTGTACTTGTTCTGTATGTTCTTTCATTTCTCTGTGTGTGGGCTGCTGTTTTCATGACATCCCCTGGCTCCACCATTCTGAATGACTCTCCATGTGTTGCAAAAGATTGGGAGATGATGTACCTGTTGACCTTTTCAGGAGAATAATTGGGAAGTATAGACAAGATGATGCTCTGTGGTGCAGGTTTTTTAATTTCTTTTTTGAGGTTGTTTGCTTTATGGTGTTATTAAAGAAGGTTTGTATGGAGTTTAAAATGCTACATTAAAGCCTATTCTGCCTTCACTTTTTTCTTTTCTTTTATAATGGCTGGTAAAAAAAAAAAAGTCAGCTACAGGTAACTAAAATATCCTAGTTATGTCAAGGCAAGGTGTTCATTTTGTTACTGACTTAACTTTGATAGCTACAGAAAGAGCATGCAAAGCTTGAGGGTGGCAAAAAGCTGGTTGATGTTTGCACATGTGACATGTAATGGAGTGAAGACTGAGATCAGCTTTGTGGTGACTTGTGTGGCTGCACATGTCAGCTGGAGGGAAATACACTGTTTAGCAAGAGTTTATATGAAGCAGATGGATTATCTTTATCTATTGTAGATGGGAACCCTTAATAGCAGTTGAAGGCATAAACTGAGTGGGTCACTGAGCCTTTAATAATGAGCAGAGCCTACGCTCGAGTGTCCTATTCCCTTTGTTAGGGCAGGTACCTTGACATAAATACAGCCAGATTTTAGTACTCATGGGAGCTACTATTTATGTGGCTATGTATGTATGATGAAAATATTCAAAACTAGGAAAACTTCAAAAATCAGACATATTTTTATATTTGATTTTGCTAATGGAGAGTTTTATGATGCTCTATACAAGGAGAAGAAACTGTTAGCCAAAAAAATGAATACAGGGAAGGGTGAAAGCTCCTTACCATAGCTGCTACCTTCTGAAATACTATTGATACAAAATGTTGCCAGCTCTGTTTTCTGTCAACAGAGACCAGTTGAATACCCTCAAAATACGTTAATCTCTTTTACTCTTTAAAATCAATTTTTTAGTTCTATTTTTCTGGCATACCTCTAATGTCAGTCATATTATTTTGTATAATCCTATTGCTTGAAGCTAACTGGAGAACAGATAGTTTTGGATACATTAAATCTTACAGAGTCTCATAGGTAGCTCAGTAACTTGTTGGACCCCCAGAAAAAAAACAACTGCCTGTGTCCTGAAAAGAAGTTTGAGCCAAACAATTTTTCCTGGAAATGGCAAAAGGTAGTCTATGTAACAAATGAAACAGGAGGCCTGCAGGGCACCCTTCAGACTTAATTTGAAAAATGAAAATCCTAGACCTGGCAGGGGTAGAAGAGGTTCAGACAATTCACCTGAGGTAATTGCAGAATGTCTGGAAATGATGAAATGAAAACCATCAACATCTCCTTTTCTTGTTTTGGGAACAGTGGGCCACACTGCAGATTGAGGAGGGAGTAAAAAAGCAGAAGGCGATGGCACTTGAAAATTTAATCTCCACTGGTAAGATCTCTGGATGAAGGGGAAACAGCACTATTTATCGTGTAAAAAGGCAGTTATTTAACAATCTTACTTAGAAAGGAGTTTGATGAGCAAATATCTGTTGAAGCTATAAACCTACATAAGCATGTTATAAAAAATATAATCTCTGAGTTTTGCGAATAAAAGGAATTAGAGACTAGTGCGTGTATAGAAAGACATTGCTGATAGGCATTTGGGAAGTGTCCCTGTTTTCATAAGTATTTTTTGCTTTTGGGCTCCATCACCTCTCTCTTTACAGGATTGGGAGAGTGTTCTTTGTGCTTGACATGGCTCTGCATAGTTATCTTTTGCTTCTTGAAACTCCTAGCACGCAAAAAATCCAGGCTCTCAAATAAAAGTTACCGCATTCCATGGATCACAGATAGAATTTGCATTCTTTTCTAGACATGAGGATAAAATCCAAATAATTTTTTTTCCCCAACTATTTTTCCTTCTTTCTTTGACTAAAGAGTTAATTTCTCATAGTTATCCTTTTACTTGTAGGCCATTTTTAGTGATTAGTCGTGTGGGCTGCTTGGTTTGTCAGCTAATAATTTTCCGGTCTGATGATTTCTTGGGAGTTGAAGGTTTTACTGAAGTGCAGATGGGGGAAAGTTTTGTGATCCTGATCAGGTAGAGGTAGGTTGATCAAGATAAATTAAATGAATTTTTATGATGCATATTTAATGTCATCCAAAACACCCCATCAAAAAAAAAAAAAAAAAAAAAAAAGAGGTGGGGGAAGCAAACAAAAAAACCAAGTGTTAGCTGGTAGGAACCAAGAGAATTTTAGTCACTGTAACCAGCCAGATAAGAATCTGGTCTCAGAGTGACCTCAGGAGATATCTGAGACTTGCTGCATTGCTGTCCTATGGGGTGTGATTTTACAAATAGCAGAGCAAGAATGTGCTGTCATTCTTCCTGCATAATATGTCTGTGTAATGCTATGGATGTCTGGAGGGAGGGGGGGACCCAGGCACTTTCAAGTTTCTTGGTAGGGAAGTGACTCTTAAGAGAGAAGGGATAAGGGGAGATAGAAGGTTCCAAGAAAAAAAAAAAAAAGCAGAGGAAGGTGTTTTTTACAGCTGGGAAACAATAAAGCTAATCAGCATCAGCAAGAACAATCATACAAACTCTGCCTGAATTTGAGTCAAGGTACCAGGAGGGATCTGCTGTCTTGGCAGTGTATATGTGACGTTTCTAGGTGTGAGTGCCTATGTTATTTGATAAACAATAATGAAGTAAGTGTTGTGCTCAAGCTTTTATTTGCAGCATGATCAGAATCCTTTTCTCCTTCCTCAGCAACTTAGGGGCGGTTTATAGCATAGGATTAGAGAAGTAACTTGTGGAATAACTGGCAGTACATAAATGAGGCATAGCAATGCATTATCGTGCTTGAGCAGGAGAGCTGTTTCTAAAAAGCATATGTATTTCTTTATATCCTCTTTGGAATCCATGTTGTTCTTTTCACCTTGTGGAAGGAAGGCTCATTTCCTCATGCAGGGATCATCCAGAGAGATGAGACTCCCATGGAAAAGGAGGTTGCTGGCCGGTGCCAAGGATGTTTCAGCCTTGCTGATGTCATGTACTTTTCCAAGAAGGGCTGCGAGGCAGTTGCAGAGGATGAAGTCACTCGACGGTTCTCCTCTGAGGAGCTGCTGTCTTGGAATCTCCTCAGCAGAACCAATGCCAACCTGCACCATGTCAGCTGGAAACTGGCTGCTGTGTGGGTCACTGGCATCCTAATTCGGTATTGCCTCCTGCTGCCTTTCCGGTGAGCCAGACAGGGTTTGCTGGGATTGTATTTCATGGTACTTTTTACAGAAATTGTCAAATAATATACTGTTGGCTAGTGGAGGAAGGAGAATCTGGCATGACCTTTCCAAGAAGCCATCTAAACTCAAATATCCCTTAAAAAAAAAAAAAAGTAAATTTCTCACATTCTATATATTTTATTAGTAATTAATTTGCTTTTAAAATCCAGCAAAGCTGGATTAAGGGGTTTGTGTGCTCGTTAGCTAGTAGTTTGTTGCTAGTTAGATGCTATTAATGCTGGAAGCAAGCATTGTGAAGTGGATTAAAGAGCCAAATAAGAATACCTTCTTGCTTACTCCTCCAGTTCTGCTTCTTGCCATTTACTTAAGATTATTTTACTTCGTAGCATCTGCTTGTCTGTTTTCAGCATCCTGTTGCTGGTGTTGGCCACTTCTGTAGTGGGACGGTTTCCAAATGGCAGGTAGGTATTTGCTGAGGGCTCTTTCAATTTCTTCTGCATTTCTTTAAGGATTTGAACTAGTAGTTGGAACACTCTGCTGAGGTCCAGAGGATTGATGTGGACTATCATGGGGTGACTTTTTCTCTCCTGTAAAATTATAGAGTGTTGTGAGAGACAGGTATGGCAATGGCATCTGAAAGCAGACATGCAGTGTGAGCCTTAGTATGGTCTTTGAGGTAACAGAAATTTGGGATAACTCAGAGAGTTTACATTGCACGTGTCACTCCAAAAAACTAGAAATGTATCTATGGTTTCATTTCTTTTAGAGTTAAAGGCTGGCTGAGCAACCAGGTCCAGATGATATGTGCCACCTTAGGTGTCCGATGTCTGAGTGGCCTTGTTAATTTCCATAACAGGTAAGTGCTGCCACCCTGCCCTTTATTAGTCTGGAACTTGTTTCTGGCAGTATTTAACATCTCAAGTTTTGGAGCAGGATTCTTATTCCATTACTGCCTGGATACTTGGTGATGGTACAACTTGATCCAAAAAGCTGTTTGGATCATCCAGACTCTCTCAAGATGTTCACATGCCCTCCTGTGTTTCCTGCTGTGTATTGGCAGAGTGTGTGTAGATGATGTAGTACTCTTCAGACACTTGGATATTTTTCAGTGCATGCCACCTGATTGGGATTGTAGTCTGGAGAATAAACATTAACTAATTACTTTTATGATTGTCCCTGCAGGGAAAACAAACCACAGGAAGGAGGCATCTGTGTAGCCAACCACACATCTCCATTGGATGTCCTAATCCTGGCCAGTGATGGATGCTATTCCTTGGTATGAACAAGACAGTTGGTAAATATCAGTAATGTTGAGATGCCCAGAGATGTAGCATTGGGTAAGAGGATGAACTTCCTCATAGAACATTTGGGATTTGACAGCATTCAAACTCACATTCTGAACTCCAAAAAAACTAGATGTGGGCAGGTGTGTGCACATGTATGACCAAGGGGATTGGTATAATCTGTCAATAAGCTTAGAAATGGTTGCATCTGTGTTTCGAATTTAATAATTTAAGTGTGCTTGTGTGTGTGTTTGCTTTATAAGAAGTTTCTTTTGGGCTTGCAGGTTGGCCAGGTACATGGAGGGCTTATGGGACTTATTCAAAAATCCTGCATGCAAACTTCTCAGCATGTCTTGTTTGAACGTTCGGAAATGAAAGACCGTCACCTGGTGAGGAAAAAGTAAGGTAGTGAGGTGTTTGCTTCGTTGTCTGGTCAGGTGCGGTAATTTGTCATCAGTGTTGACATTTTTTGTCATCTCTTTTTTGTTGTTTTTGTTGTTGGGTTTTTTTGTTTTGTTTTGCTTTGTTATGTTTTTGTTTTGTTTTTTTTTTTTTGATGTATGGTGTTTTGATTTTGCCCTTTAATGTAGGCCAAAGAGGAGTTTCATGCTTTTGACTTGTAGGAAAGACAGTTGTCTCGGAAATGACCGGTTTTAGTGTCAGTAATCTGCTTGGTGGTGATATTTGTGGTTTTAAGTGATGCAGCAAATGTAGTAAGACAGTGACCTGTAACTTAACTAAACGTGGAGAATCATTAGATACATATAAAACTGATGTTGGGAACCTAGAAAACATGAAAACTAGAAATTTGGAATATATTTCAGTCCAAAAAAAAAGTTTGACTGCATTCATAGCTGGAATCTGGGAAGTTATTTTCACCTGCTTCAAGTACCACATTTCTATGGTTAAAATGGAACTTCATACAGCTTTGTAGAAAATCTACTTTTTTAATTACAAGAGATACTGAGATAAAGGCCTGAAACCAGAACATATTCCAGATGAGGCAACTGACTGGGCAAAAGGCAATTGGGCAAGGGCTTTTGTCTTGCGTGAGAGGTAATGAATGTTTAGATTCTTAGACAAAATAAATATGAAGTATGCACTGAAATTTTATTTTCTCTCCACAGAATTAGAGAACACATTGCAGATAAGGCCAAGTTACCCATTTTAATTTTCCCAGAAGGTAAGAAGCAATTGAACTGATTTTTTTGCTCTTCTCACTTCTTGCCATTGAATGCAGTTTATTATATCCAGTCTTTAGAATTGTGGTTGTTTTTAGTTTGTAGAATTAATTAGTTATTGTGAGATATAAAGGTCAGGTTCTAGTATTTTACAACAGTTTTATGACAGTTTATTTACTGTAGCATATAACAGAATGAAGACATACAAGGTTCTGGGATTATGTTCCAGAACTAAAGCTTACTTTCTCCTTTAACAACTAAGTCTCCTTAAGACAGTTTAGGATTAATTTCCTGATCCTTTTCTCAGAGTGGATTAAGCCCTTCATCTATTTTAATTCTGACCAGGCACCTGCATTAACAACACATCGGTAATGATGTTTAAGAAGGGAAGCTTTGAGGTAGGAGGAACCATCCATCCAGTGGCAATCAAGGTACTGTAACTGCAGTTTTCCAAATATGGAAGGATTGGTTGCAAACGCTTCTCATGTCAGAGAAGCTGTTCATGTGTAAGCCTTGAAAGGCATATGTTTGGTGTGCATAAATTACTGAATAAGCCCCGAGAGACAGAAACTTGTGGTTTTAAACAGTATGGGAAACATATAATTTCTGTCCTGGCTCTTATGTGCTCTGAGGATAAGGGCAGTTTTCTTGGCACTTTCAAGTCTTTCTGGGTAGCTTAGCAAGGTCACTCTAGATCTGGAAATATTAGTTACTTTTTCTGGCACTATAATGTTACCTGATCTTATGGAAGTTCTTAAAACTGGTGTGAGCATTGTCAAGGAAACCTTTGTAATCAGCATATATGTAGATGATGAGTTTTTACATTTTGAATAAATCTTTTGCTATAGTTGTGTTGCAGGTCTGTTATAGTTTGATGTCATGCATTGCTTGTAAATGTTAACTGTTAGAAACTTGTAATAAATGTTGGAACTTTACTCTGAATTTACTGATGCTTTCAGGAGCCGTGATTAGTTGTGCCTGTTATTTAATAAGTTGAATTGTGACTTTGTGGCCAAAAAAAAAAAAGCCATTTATGTGATTTAAACCAAGGCAGCTTATTCTTCTTGTCTTGCAGTATGACCCCCGCTTTGGAGATGCCTTCTGGAACAGCGCAAAGCATTCCATAATGACCTATGCTTTTAATGTGTTAACCAGCTGGGCTATTGTCTGCAATGTGTGGTACCTGCCACCGATGGTCAAAGAGGTTCTTATACTTTTGTATGTTTTGAAAGTGCTTGTGAAATGTTGTCTGGAAGGAGGTCTGCATTACTACAGAAAGTGCTCTGAATCCTTATTGATAACTTAATGGACAAACACGAGGAAGCAACACTACAATCCAGCTCTTGGATTTATCTAGGATACATCCCCTGCTCTGGCCAGACCTGGGACTTCAGGTTGTGTGTTGTTTGAGGGTGTCCCAGAAACCAGAGAGCCTCCCATGTAGTTCTTTTTGGCACCAAATAGTGGCAAACCAGGATCAGCTGGAACTGCTCACATTTGGCTCATGGGTCAGGCATAAACCCTACTGCCTGTTGTCTCACAAAACCTATCTTTTTAAATGAGGCACAGAGAAAATGTCTATGTTGTAAAGCAATTAATGCATATATTCTTTCCAGGAAGAAGAAGATGCCGTTCACTTTGCTGACAGAGTCAAAGCTGTCATTGCTGCTCGGGCAGGAATGTCTGTACTTCCTTGGTAAGAAGCAACACTTCTAGAATTGTTTTTAAAGGTGCTCTGTATTCTGAAATATTAGCATGGAATCCTTTAAAACTTGCTTTGTTTACACTGTAGTCTATCCACCACCCTTACTGACTCTTGAGTGGGTAAATGTTACTTTATTACTTGAACAATTACATTAGAATAATATGGTAGATAGAGAGAAACAGAGCTGACAGGTGGATCTAGATAGCAGGCAGTATTAGGTGAAAATTAATTACTTGCCTGTTAAATGCTGGGTTAAAAGAAGGGCATTGTGGTGTTGTAAGTTTTGGCAGTATAAATCACTTAGCATTGTCTTACAAATGTCAACATTAAGAGTGGAAACTGCTTTGACTACATAGTCTAAATATAGTAATGTTTTTCTGCCTTGACCCTGCAGTGACTTTAAGGCTGTTTCTTTTCTGTATCTTTCAGGGATGGGGGACTGAAAAGGAAAAAGGTCAAAGAGTCTTTCAAGGAAGAGCAACAGAAAAAATATTGCCAGATAGTAATAGAAAATGGATCTGTGGGAAACGGAAATGTTTGTTAAATGCTATTTATTTTATCTCATTTTTCCATGACTTATCTCTACCAGAAAATAGACTGTCTTTATATTAAACCCAACATGTTTTCCTTCTGTTCCCGTAAGATATTTTGCATGTGACACAGCAGGGAAACAATAAAGAAATATCCTTATTTAAAGCAAAGTACTATAATTTTATAAATAGGAAAACATAAAATATGCTAATATAGTTCTCCCTGATGCTGAGAAGAATCTACAGTAAAATTATGTTCATTAAAATATGACTTTAAAATATTTGCAATACCTTGAGGACTTAAATGATTACTTATAATAAATCATCTCTGTACTGCTAGACTCTCTCAGTGACTTAGACTAGCAATACTCCTGTGAGCCACAGTAACCATGTTGCTCTAGAGATAGATCTCCTGATGTCACAAGACATGAAGCATTTCACCAAAATGTTTTCTGAATTGCATGTTGGAGAGGAAGTGTTGTATGTCAGAGGGAAAAAGCAGATGCTGACTTTCTCCTCCATGCCACAAGACCAGGGATGGCATTGTAGAATATTTTCTGCTACGACAAAGAGCAGAACAGCATCCAGGGCATCACGTCCCTGATGTCTGGGTGTGTGAAGCTGAGGTAAATTAATCACAGCCAAGGACAGTGTAATAGAAAATATCCTGTGTTTTTAAATCATATCTTGTGGTTTTGTTAGATCCCTTTTTGAGTCTGTTTGTATGCATTACACAAATTAAAGAAAGCCTATGATGTGACATCCACTGTCCTCTGCTGCTGTTATTTCTGGATAGCTGCTTGCTTGTGTTACCACTGGATGTGAAGGCTGAGGATTTGGTCTCTAACAAGCCCACTCTCCAGGAACAGATCAAGTGCACTTAAGGAGTATGCAGTGGGAATGTTTCTGTCTCCTATAGCATTTATTGGTGTAAAATATTTGCTCTCCTGGTTAGTAGCTCTCATATCTCTTTAACTATCTGAATGTCCCTAATGAAACACAAATAGCTGCTGTTTTGGCCAAGGTGCTTTTAAGACAGACCTTGGTAAGAACAATTAATAATGTTTACATGATAGCAGCCCATTGGCTGAAGTCTCAGAAAAGACAGAGGATCAGTCTTGGTGAGCACAAATAAATATATCCTACAGAGGGACAGATGCACAGATACAACTGTACCTAGCCCTAAAGAGTCTAGAAGAGCAAGATCCCGTGGAGGGGCTAACAGAAGTGATAATTGCCCCAGGGCTTCATGGCACAGAGGTAGCACAGAACTGAGCTCTCCTCTTTTCTGGCCAGGCCTGTCATTGCTACAGGTGTTTGAATTTCTTTGGTGGATCAGTCAGTCTAAGTTTTGGTGTCATGGGTAAGCTGTAGGAGAATCTGCCCTTTTGTGTAGCTTTTAGCCACACAGGCTAAAAGGAAAGCCACCAGGCAGTAAGGAAAATTGCCTCATGCTCTCCTGACTTGGAACAGGTCTACTTACCCCCAACTATAGTAAGATGTGCTTCCAAGGCTGTTTAAGCTGTTGGTTTATTTTCTAGGTGTAAAAATGTGAAGAAATGTGATTGAAAATCCTGATAACTCTCGAATGTTTTCTGTGTGCCAGAGTTTAAAACTGGGAGATTGTCTTTCTGTGTGATTGATTTCTGAGAGTTGCTAATAGAGACTGCAGTAAGAGAAGTGTTGAGACCATTCTTCCTGCACTACTATGTACTTTCTTTGTTCTCAGAAGTAAAGTGGGAGACTGAATAGGTAAAAAGAGGGGCCAGACACAGAAAAATATGGGGAGATAAAGAACAACTGCTGGAACAGAAATTTTCTGCTTCTGTAAGAAATTAGGAGATTGATATGTCTTTTTTTCCTGTCCTGTACCATTTCTCCAGCTCATCAAGAGTGTTATGAACAAAAAAAAGGGTTATCCATTTTTTTGAGATTGCAAAGCTCACAACTGAAACCAATAACTGCTAAGTGGGAGTCCTAACCATTTATGGTTTATAATTTCATGTTGCGATGTTCTGTTAACAGTATATTAAATAAATGGGCAGAAGATCTTTCTCCTTTTGATGCGTTTATTAAAAGTGATCAGCTCAGGATGGGGGTACCCGACAGGTCCGCGGTTTCGCCGTTGCCGCTCCCAGGAGTGACTCAGAGGAGAAGGAAAGTGCAGCAGCTGTGTCCCTTGGGGCAAAGCTGGGGGTCCCGTCCTCACGAGAGTGCCGGGGTACACCCGTGTCCTTCCGTCTGCCAGTCCCGGGGTCCTCACGCGTGCTGTTGTCTTCTGTAGCCAGGGTGAGGGGCGACCGAGGCTTCCAGCCTCCCTGCAGGCTCGGAACTCTGTTCTTGACATCTACACCCCACTCTAATCTCTCGATTTTGATTTGGCTCGTTGCTTTGGGGGGTTTATTAGATGAGTTTGAGGGTTTTCACCCTGTTTCACCCTGGGTCTGGGATTCATTTACATGTCTCCTGATGTTGCCCTCCATTCCCACCATCCTGGGGGAGTTGTCATCATCCTGGCAGCAGGCAAGGGTGGTACTGAAAAGGATGAAGGTTAACGACTACTCTTAACAAATGATTACAACATGCAGCTAACAAAAAACTCTCCCGGCCAGCGATCAGATCCCAGCGTAACTTTAACTGCAACTTTTTTTAAAAAAAGGAACTTTTTTTCTTTTTTTTTTTTTTTTACTCATAACAGTATACTTTTAACTACCTGTTCTTAGTAGCTCCTAGGCTGCCCGGGAGTGGTGGGGCCCGACCCCCACCTTCAGCGCGGTCCCGCCGGGCCGGGGATGATGTGGGAGCGGTGGAGCGGCCCCTCCCCAGCGCGGGTCCCGGCGGGGCCGGGGGAGCCCCCACGGGTGGTGTCAGTGGGGACCGGCCCGTCCCGGGAACGGCGGGGCCGAACCCCAACTCAAGCACGGGTCCCAACTGAGCCGGGGAGGGGGCACCCCGGGGATAGCACGGGGGGGGGGACAGAGACCAGCCCCGAGCCCCTTTCCTGCAGGGACAGCTGCTGGGCGTAGCCCGCTGTTTCCCGGGAGATGGCACCCCGACAGATTGGAATGCTAATGTAGTTGTTTACACTGTATTGTATCAGTATCACCCTGCCTGGGACAGGTAAATGACTGTTTCTCGGTGGGACGGGAGGGCAACATCAGGAGACATGTAAATGAATCCCAGACCCAGGGTGAAACAGGGTGAAAACCCCCAAACTCATCTAATAGACCCCCCAAAGCAACGAGCCAAATCAAAATCGAGAGATTAGAGTGGGGTGTAGATGTCAAGAACAGAGTTCCGAGCCTGCAGGGAGGCTGGAAGCCTCGGTCGCCCCTCACCCTGGCTACAGAAGACCACAGCACGCGTGAGGACCCCGGGACTGAAGGATCGAAGGACACGGGTGTACCTCGGCACTCTCGTGAGGACGGGACCCCCAGCTTTGCCCCTAAGGGACACAGCTGCTGCACTTTCCTTCTCCTCTGAGTCACCCTGGGAGCGGCGACGGACCTGTCGGGTGCCCCCATCCTGAGCTGATCGCTTTTAATAAGGGCATCAAACGGAGAAAGACCTCCTGCCCATTTATTTCAAAGAGGAGCCTTGGAATGTGCGATTCTCATGGTTATGACTCCAAGTTATGTAAAAGTAATGCTCAGACCTCTGAATGTATGAATATTATGTATTATTTGTGAGAGGATGGTGGGATTGTCAGTATTTTCTCAGTCATTTTTTGGCTGTCTTAGCAAAGCAAGCTGAAAACTCTGTGAAGTGGGTTCTTACATATAGCAATGGGGAAACATAAACCAAGTGATGAGCCCACGAACTTGTCAGTTACAAGTGGAGCATACTTTTTTACCCGCTGGTAAAAATGCTAATCTGACTTGAATTAGAAAGTACTTTGTCTTGCCCTGCTTTAAATAAGTGTTTCTGATTTTTGGTGTTATTTTCTCTACTTATTTTCCACCTCCTCCTTTCTTTTCTCTTGAAATGCAAATGAAATAAGGAGTATATCAGCAGAGGCCTTGGCAATTGCTTTTACCTGAAATTGTATATTGCCCTTTGACTGCCAAGGTCATGGAGGAATTGATTATTATCCAAAAGTGTCTCCACAGATAAGTGTGTTTTCCTCGTCCACTAGGAGGGCATGGTGACAGTAAAAAAGAACATGTTCTTATGTCAACAACATGAGTGGGAAGCTGGCAAACAGCTTATTTTTCACAATCAAGGATCTTGCACTCCTGTTACTCCTCCTCTTGTCTTTCACTGATCTTGCAGGAACCAGGTTTCTAAACTATTAGAGTGTAGGAATGTGCCCCCTGTTGACAGAGTGAACAAATTATCCTTTGTCTCCTTAAAAAGGAAAAAAGTCCAGAAGTTTCTCTCCTCCATTTGGTAAAAGACACCTCATAGGACCTTAAGGACTTTACCTCAAACCTAAGGATACCCAATGGGACAGAAGCCAAAAGGTCCCGCCTAAGCAATTCATTAGAAAAAGAAGAGAGCAAAGGAAGTAATAGCTTTTGTGGGGTGTTTTTACCAGGAGCAAGAGCCTCTTGGCCCTGGCTCAGTTTTTCTCTGTGAAGAGCTTTGTTATTGCCTTTTATTAAAACTTTTCTGTTTCCAACACTACCTCAAAAGCCATCCTGCTGATTTTATGCCATCTGAGGTAGCTGGGCTATCTTGGGTGTGATGTTTCTCTGACAGCTCATAAGACCTGGCTTGAGGAGATGTTATATCATTAGAGCTCCTCTTTTTTACCATGTACCTTTGCAGGATCAAATGCAGCATGGTCTTGTGCTCATTTGTGAGAAATGATAGTCTAAAATGGAAGCAAGTGGAGTATTTGGGTGAACCAGGCAATTAATGCCCAAAACAAAACCAGACAAAAACCAAAAAAAACCCCAAACCCTGTCAGTCTAAGTACTGTTTTTGCTTGTTATATTTTTAAATGTATTTATTATCTGATAGGTGTGCAAACAACATAGATAAGCTGTATTATCATCTTGGACAAGCCTGTGAACACTGTCTTCCTCTAGAGCACAAATTTCCTCTATTGTTTACCATTTAATATATTTGACCTTAACCAAGGAGCCTTATTCTTCTAATTGACTGGATGACCTAATCTCCAAATTAGGTATGATACAGCTAATAAGTGCAGGGAAGACCTACATTCTAGGTAGACTTGCTTTTTGATTTGGTGCTGCAAGCTGGTACCTTTGTATGAAGCATGTGAGGGATGCTAACTGTTGCTGTGGCACTAATACGTCAGGAAACTGAAACAAACCACAGTAGTCCGGGGTGCATTCATCCCAAACTTGAGCTGCCTAAGGAAATGAGCCATGAGTTGAAAATAAACGTAGGTTGGAATGAGTGAATAAAAGAACTCCCTCCTGCTATGTGGGTGGGGTAGACAACAAAAATAGTGCTGCTGCTTCTAATTCTTGAAGATATCACTCTTATAACAGCTGTGTGGATAGAAAACCAGATATATTTTAAAATGTTCTCCTTTAGTGAAACTTGGGCAGTGTGCTCATTTTTATAATGATCTTTCCCTGTAACATCCCTGCAAAACTGATTGGTGTAGCTCAAATCCTTTATTCCCTTGGCTCCAAATGTATTTTTCTACCGTTGTCTTACATTTGGGAACGTTTAAATGCTCATCTCTGACTTTTCCCGTCTGGCTGGCTGTTCAAGGTGCATGGCTGAGCGTTAGAAGAGATATGCAACGGGGGCCATCTGGTGGCGTCCAGTCATTGGCAGCAAACTGCCTGCTCTCCTATTTCCAGGAAACCACGAAAATGTAGAAATAACGTTGCATACTCCGAACACTGCATTTTTGAACATTGATAGTGGTTTACTACCCGCAAAACTTGTGCTTGCTTGAAGTTTCAGCAGCTTTTGCTGTGTGGGGTTTCTCCAGGCCATCTCTTCTCTGTCACAAACCAAAATTAGAACTGCTTCTGTCCTTTAGTTCACTCAAAATCAGGTAGGTCTCTAATGCCTGAGCTTTTTTTTTTTTTTTGTATTTTAACACTCTGTAGAGTGGGATGTTCCTGGAGGCATTTGCTGGGATGAGTTTCTTCAGTACCTTGATGCTGCTTGATCTTGATCTGGGGCTGGGGATACTTTCAGAATAAGTTTTCAGGATAATGAAGATGTTCAGAACTTGTTTTCTACCAGCATGCATTTCCTTGAACTGTAGTGCGAACTACAAGCTGTTAGTGCCAAATTTAATAACAGTGTTCCACTCAAACTCTTCCATGTGCAGCTTGCTGTGAATAAAACCAAGAAAGGCAGCCTGGGCAGCTCCTCACTCTAAGGAACAAATTTTGGTTACACATGCTGTCTGAGGCCTGATTTCAAGCAGACCAATGGACGTTGGACACACGTCACAGATGAGACTTCTAGGGTTTATGGCCTCTTCGTGGGATTTGCTTTTGGAAATGTTTCTTCTGAGGTGTTGTTCAGACTCTTTTGAGCAGGTTTCTCAGCTGTGGCACAGATTGTAGAGATGACCTGTGAGGAGTTCACAGGTTCACTTGGTGTTTGAAAAGGAGGCTTGGAAGTTAGAGGACATCCAGCATACAGAGGCCTTCCTGGTTCTTTGTTTTTTTAGTGTTTCGTTGCACAGACAGGCAGCACCTTAGCTCTATAGCCATTTCTCTTCTCCCCTCCTCTTCTATTTATTATTCTATTTAAGGATGGCTCCTCAATTAGTATACCAGACTCCTCTGTGAGTAGAGTTCATTGTGATCAATTGTCATCAAGGCTCATGTTTAGTACATCCAATCAATGCTATTCTATATAATGGCTGTGGTAATGACTGATTTCTAATTTTACAGTATGTTGAGCCCTGTTGAACTCTTTTAATATGATAAATGCTTTACTAATCAGTAGCCATGATTTGTGTGCAGTTGTGGATTATTGATATCAGTTGATGTCCCCTAGTATTTCTATTTGACAGTATGAAAGATGCGTGTGATGAAAGACATGTAACATCTAAACTGTGGCTATTAATCAGAGTAATATTTGGAAAATACTATATCCTTCCATATCAAACTTTTAAAAAGTAGGTTATTAAATAATTTGAAAAGGCATATTTCTTTTTATAAGACATAGTTTTTAATAGCTATCTTTTAAGTTTATACAGACATCTGCTAAGCAACCTTTTTTGTAAGCATTCATTAGTTCATACATTAAATACTGCATTTATCAATTATATAATAGATGTTTTTTTCCTAAAATGCTCATCATATGTGGCTATGGGCAGCCTCCTTTTCTCATATAATTTATGACTTTTAATAAGATGTATGTACATGCATTGAATAAAATAATTGAAGTTTGTTATGCTGCAAATAACTGCTCTGTCCAGTGTTTTATTAATATAATTTTCTGAAATCCACCTACAAGGGATTAGAAGGATAGAGATCGATATAAAAATTACATTCTTGTTAGATTTGAGCTGAGGCTGATTTTTAGCCAGATGCTGTCTTTAGACATTTGGGCTTTTAAGTTATTCTTTGCATGTTGCAATGTCCCGGTGACACAAGGATCTGGTAGTTGCATCAAACTCAAGGATTACACTGCACAGCAGCACTAGGAAGTGGCACCCCTGTATGTGTGTCTGAGCTGCCATGAGGACTACAGCTTCATTAATGCTCCTTTGGGAAGGGCAAGCTTTAATATCACTCAAAAAAAAAAAAAAAAAAAAAACCAAGAAAGCAAACAAACCAAGATGTAAAGATAATTTGCTGGCTATCAGCATGTTTTGCCCTTCGTTAAAATGCTGCTGTGAATGGAAAAAGGCTTCTTTTTAAGTGGTTAATTTTATTGCCCTGGAAGTTTCGGTCATTAAGGAAATTGTGGAGTTCTGGAATAATACTTCCATGTTTTTTCGTTCACTGTTTCCTCTCTCTCAGTGCAGTGGAAATCCAGGCTGCCAGTTCATGGCCAACAGCCAAAGGAGGTGCCATCCCTGTGGCCTGCTCCTTGTATTGGTGTAACTAATTCTAGCACGTCTGCTGGGTCAGTTCATTTTAATTGAGTTGGATTGATTAATTCCTAGAAATCTACATTTCTAAACTATGGAAATGAAATTGTTTGAGGTGGGGCACGCCTGGGTGCTGTGTTCATGAAGCACACAGTGCTTATAAGCCCTTGCTGTTGCTGGAGACAACACACAAGGCTGTAGCTCCATCAGTGCACATTGCCAGGCTCAAAGGCTGTGTGGAAGCCAAACTACCTCTATTTATTTTCAGTGTAATAAGAATTGGAAGTCCATGACAGCAGACAGTAAAATTCCACTTAGGATACAAAGTGAAGCTGAAAACACCTGACTCTTTTTATAATAGGTATCAATTTTTACAGTGAGTTATAGCAAATACAGTGGTAGAGAGCATGCAGACCCTGCCTGCAGCCAGAAGAAAGACGAGAGAGCGCAGAATTCCCCCGAGTGGTTTGCTGGCTACCTGCCATTCCTCAACAGCTCAAGATAAAATTGAGCACTGGGATAACCACCCTGACCCTATTTACTTGCAACAAACCACTGATATTTACATGAGATGAAACTGTTTGATATTCTGAAGCTGCCCAGCTCCAGTAACAAGAGACAAATGAAATGCTACTTTTCATTAGATCTGACCTACCAGAAGCCAGTAACAGATGCAATAACTTAGCAAAGGGAGTCTGGGACTATCTCACGAGGTACAGGCTCTCTTCCCAGACTGGTTAACAAGATTTCCCCCATCCTAGAAACCAAGTTTGTAGCCTTGTTCCATATCACCAAAACTTTAGAGGTGCTGATAATTAGGGGGGGATAAAATAAGTGTGGCCAAACAAACATACAAACAAAAAACCAACAAAAAATTCAGAAAGGCATTGTGGTAAGACTGATCCTTTTCCTCTGTGTTTGATTCAATCCAATCCCCATTAAAAACATGGGTTACATCAGAGAGTCATGTTTATTTGGACAATAAACATACTTTTGCTACAGACATATAAATACACTATTGCTAGTATTAATAGGACAAAATTAAGAATCTCAGAAACTTCTCACAAAGTTAAAGGAAAAAAAACAACAAAAATTTTTGCATCCATTTGGAGCATCTGATTTAGGTAAACTTGAAGCATTTCACTTCAACCACAATGTTTGTTGTATGCACTGGACTTGGTGAAATAAATTGAAAAATAAGGACATATGAAAATGTTTTCTTTAAAGTATAGCAACACTGGTATATTCTCATAGGATGTTTCTTTTTGAAAAATACTCCATTAGAAATATGACTAACTGTAGCCTTTCTACATGAAATAGGCCTTGAAAAAAATTAAAGCATGGAAAATTTTTAAAACTGGCACTTTTTCTGTATCTTCAATGTATATCATACTGTCTTACCCATACTGAAAATTGTGGTCTTAGTAGAAAAAAACCCCAAAAAAATCCCTTCTCTCTTAGGAAAACAGGCTCACTGGTAAAAGTGAGGCAGAGAAATTTTATGCCCTCAGAGATTACGGTGCAAACAAATAAAATGTAATGATGTTATCAATGTGAAATGAAATTGTCAGTAGATAGGTGATCAGCAGTTTATAACAGCTTTATCTTTAAAAGGCAAAGGCCACTCAGTAAATAGAGCAAGTAGGTTTGTTGGTTTTTTTAAATAAGTCAACAGTTTTTGCAGTTAACAGCCAACTATTCTTCAATGGGAGTGCAAGATTTGTGCAAAGGCCAAACTTCAGCATAGTTATGACAGGACTTTGGTAGCAGCTCTGTCACCAGGAGGCTATTGGATGAGCAGGCATGTTTCCTTCCTGCTGTCCCAGGTGGAGAAGGTAATTTTCCAAGCAACTCAATAACAGAATTGATTTTTTTTCCTTCCCATTTAACATTAATGGCTTTGTGAATTATTCATGCAAGCATGGAGGGGAAGCCTGGATGCAATAAATAAGAGTATGTGTTTATGTGCAAGTCTTGCCTCTGTCTTGGTCTGTTTAGCACACACAGGATGGCTGCCTGTGCCTAAAACTGCCTCCTGTCATGAGGCACTTTCACAGTGTTTTTCCCCACTGCTGCATAGTGAAAGCAAGGGTCAACCCAGCCACCTTCCCCTGCTCTTAAAACACAAATGTTGGTAGAGACTGCTCCATTTCTACTCTTTGTTTATGGAGCCTGAGGACAGTGCCAGCGGGTCCAATAGCCAGGCTATTGCAGCAAAAAAAAAGCAACGCCTTAATTCCATGCGATGAATATTACAAGGAGAGGTCTCCAGAATCTTTTTTTCCTCCAGATACACTGATAGATTCCAGCCTTCTGAGACTCAGGAATTTGCCACGTGCCATCAAATTTCACATATGGTGTGCCAATTCACTAAAGCAGAGGTTAGCAAGCATATAGACTAAGTCAAATTATTTTCAGTTTTCAAGGTTTGTTTTCTCAACAAATACACAAGGCAACACTATGCCTTGCACAGGATTATCTGTATTGCAACTCCTACTTCAGATGACAATATTAGATGCCATTGGTTGCTATCTAAATGAAGGTACTGAAATGTCAGGGAGATACAAAACTGTATGACCCATTACTGTGAACGCTGTACTGTTTTCCTCAGGATCTAGACAGCATCTACTGTTGCTGCTTGGGCTTCATCTGTCCTTTGGATGAAGCATTCTATTCCTTAACACCAGATGAAAACAAACTAACCAAGCCTTTGGTCTCTGCCATTTGCACCCCAGATGAAAATTCACAAGCAAGTACTAAAAAACCCATATCACTTTCTACTTGGGAAGCAACAGATGAAATACAAAATTAAAATATCTTACCCATGTGTGTGTTATAAATATCAGCCAGTCTGGAAAGTAATATTCTTTTGATTTGTTTCTGTTCTGGGCTTTGGGCACTTTTAATTGACTTGAATCCACACATCTTTGTAATATTTAAAAAGCGCTTGTAGTGCAGATAGTAAGAACTCTTTATTACCCTGTGTATGGCACTGACAGGTTATGGCCTCGATCCTTACTGGGCCTTGTGGGCATGATCATAACTAAACACTTAGAAGAATGAAGACGCTGAAGTGCTGTTTGGCAATGTCAGATCTAGCTGGACAATTGTGGTTGTTGTGTCTAGAGGCTTCATCAGGAATCATCCTGCTTCTGCCTCAGAGAAATTATTTAACCAGATGAGGCAAAGAGTAGGAGGAGAGACACCTGAGCCAAAAATAGGAGCCAGAAAGCAATGACCTTGTCCGCATGACTCTCTTGGAACTCTCCTTGGACGCCAGTTCAGGTTTTTCATTGAATCCTAAGCACTTGGCTCTCAGATATATTTCTGATTGCTCAAATGTGGAGAGGCACAGGAAACATCCCATTTCTAGGGAACAATTATGAAAGATGCACATAGAAAATATGGTGACTGCCTTTTTCTCGGAGGATTAAGTTATTCCCTTTCCCCGGGATGCTTTGGGCTGACATCCTTTCAGCCTTTTTCTGCTAACACCGCTTTCTTGGATTGTGTCACGCCAAGTGCTGTAGGACTGACTGGCTGTGCACAGGCCGGGGCGGGCAAACCCTCCTCCAGCCAGTCGCCACTGTGTGTCCTCTCTCTTGGAGAGGGCCTAATGCCGGGCTGGTAGCTGGACCCTCAGTGCATCCGTCTTCCCTGCTCAAATTAGGAGAAAAACACAGGTGGACGACTGCAGACTTTGCCCCTTTTCCTTTCTTTACTTATCCTTGTCCTCTCTGATATTCACAGACCCACGAGCTTTCCCCAGTTTTCCTGTTCATTTCTGCTCCCCGAGCCGCTCGTTTCGGGGTTCCTACGGCTTTCCAGCCCACGCTGCTGCCTCGAGGCACCCGGCTGGCCACGGCAGTGCCGCCGTGCTCCCGCCCGCACCCCTTGGAGCCGTTTTTCCTGCACCTGGAGCCTTCCGTGCCGCCCGCTAAAGCCAAGTTTAGCTGCTTCCCGCCCCGCGGGCGCCCTCTCCCGAGGCACATCAGCTTCCAACCCTGCCCCAGCCCAGCCGCTCCCGAGCGGCCCCCGGGCGCACGGTGCCCCCGGCCGCGGGGCGTGACGGGGCGGAGCGGGGCGGGCCGGGGCGGGCCGGGCGGCCGCGGGCCTTTAGGGCCGGCGGGAGGCGGCGCTGTCCGGTACCCGCTGCTGGCGTCGCGCGGCCCTGCCCGCCATGGAGGTCCTGTGGGCCGTGGGGCAGGTGGGCGCCGTGTGGATGGCGGTGGTGCTCGGGCTCGTCATGCTGCCCTCGGTGCTGGGCATCTCGCTGGGCATCTCTGAAGCCTATATGTGGGTGCTGGTGAAGACGCTGGAGGTAGGCGGGAACTCTGGAGGGGAAGGGGGGTGTCCCTGGCGCTGCGCTCCCCGCGGGGCTGCGCCTCGCTCCCTTCCCCCGGGCCGAGGCGGGCCGGGTCGGCTCCCTCTGGCCGGGGCGTGTGCGGGGGTGGATATCCCGGAGGAGCGTCTGTGCGCTGCGGTCTCATCGTGTCCTCCGGTAGAGGAGAGCGGGTGGGTCATGTCCTGCCTGGCATCAGCTCTGCCCGGCTATAGCTTCGGGCTTAAAGCCCTCAAGTAAAACTGGAGATCTGTGTTAATTTTGTGGTTGCGTAGGCTCTGGAGTGCCGTCCCTGAACCCGCAGGAGAGCGGAATAAACCTTGTCACCTAAGGCTGTACCATGGCCTGGGCGAGGCTGTCGCTGTGGCAGCTGTGCTCCACTTGGGGAAAATGATGCCGGGTCATGCTCTCGGAGGGTGTAAAGGTCTGGTGCCAGAAGTGCTGATGCTCAAGAGACGCGGACTCCCATCCAAGTTGAGCATGTTCAGCACCTTAGTTACCATCTGCCCCTAAATTCTCAGGGATAGCCAGTTTGTCGGAGAGGAACTGCTTTCTGCATGGGGCATATTTAATATGTGTGTGAAAACCCTCCCTCTGAAGCTCATGGTAGTGGCGAGCAAGCGTGTTTTTAAATTGTTGTTAGACGCGATCAGATTTGAATCTTTTCAAACTACGTTTTTTCCAAGGAGGAGAGAGACACCCAAACCACGGAAACAGCTGTAAGGAGGAAAAGTGAAATGACTCACAGCACAGTCAGTGGCTATGCAATCAATGTACATCGCTATGTGACTATGGAAAGTAGATTTTGTCGAATTTCATCTTGTACTTCGAGGTTTTTGGGCAAGCCTTGTTCGTGTACTTCCGTGCCTGGCTAAAAAATTCCACCTATTAAAATCAGCATTTATTAAATACATCTTAAGGCAAAATGTTTTTAGGCTTTTGGGTGAGAATGAATCTGCTCTAAGTAATTTCTGGGACTGTGAATGGTATCAGGATAACTGTTGAGAAGATGCGATTGTTAGTGGAAAAAAGGATTTGATTAGCAGGAGCTGAGGAGGTAAAGATCACCCTGGCCTGAGGGAGCAAGCCAGATGGCCTAGTGAGATAGTCTTGTTTGGATGGCTTGCCTTCAGCTGTGAATAACCACAATTTACATTCTTTATTCGTAGATCATTAATCATTATTTTTTAGTGTCATCAAATGTTGCAACAAGAGGTGACTTAAAATGTTTTGGGCAAAATTGTGGAGAAGTATCTGGAGGCATATTGACCTCCAGTGGTTAATTGTGAGAGCTCTCCTATTGCCTAAGGGAGGAAATAATGACTTACCTTGCAAGTTACCATTACTTTTGCATTAAATACTTTCTGGGGTTGCATACTGCTCAATAGATAAAAAAAAATATTAATACATAGTTATATTGGACATTGATATAATATAAAATAATGTATCTATAAAGAAAAGGCAATGAAAAATTGGAAAGTATTCTGAGAAGAGTCAGCTAAATTTGACTTGCTGTGGGAGAGTGAAGACACTCAATCCACCCAGGTATTCTGCTTATCTCAACTTGGCCTTGCTTTGCCTATGGATTCTTTGTCCTCAGAATACTTGCATGGGGATAATCCCTGAAAGGAAGTAGTTTGTTGTGGGATGTCTCCTCTTCATTTGCTCACAGGTCCATCTTGCTTAGAAGCCCGATGGAAGATGATTGTCTGCAGCCAGGTACAAGCAGCACCTGCAAGAGCACCTGATGTGTAATATCTAAACTGTGGCTAGTAATCAGAGTAATATTGGGAAAAGTACTGTATCCTTGCATGTCAAACTTTTAAGAAGTAGGTTATTTAAATAATTTGGGAAGGTGTATTTCTTTTACAAGGGATAGTTATTAATAGCTATCGTGTTAACAGTGAAATGTGCTGCTAGCTGGGAGTCTGAGACTCCTTGGGATGTTGAATGGAGTGTGCACATTTTCTCCTGAGAAGAGCTTTTTGGCTCTGTGAAGTCACATGATGCTTAAGTCTCTGATGGCTGAGGCCTTTTTCAGCAGCGTTAACTAAATAGCTTCCTTAAGCTTCCTCTTCCACTCCCAGCCCTGGATCTCTCCAGGCCTTTTCCCCTCTTTTCCAGGAGGGGGGTGGGCTCTTGCACCTGCACAATGTTCAGTCAAGATTCTGCTGCTTTTATTGCCTCTTTAATGGGCCAGATTACAGGAACTGTCTGCAAAGTGGTGACTGTTTGTGCATCCCAGGTGATACCCTGGCCTTGCCTGTTTATATCCCCTGTCTTGGTGTAGTGGAAGGACACAGTGACTGTGGTTCGTTTCCTACATGGCCTGTGTTGTCAGGTTACAACGTCTGCTTTATTCAAGTCAATCTATTTTGAGGGTCCAAGTCTGTCCACAGGTCAGGACAATTCTACAGTTTGCTGTGATACCTCTTCAGGTCATGTCGGACAAAACAAAACATCCAAGAATGAGTCTGTGGTGTTCAGTTGTTGTGTAGGCTGTGGGATGGAGCAAGTTAAGATGATGGGGGCTTGTGCTTGATTTTTTTCCTGCCAATTAAAAAAAAATCTTTTTCTGCTTGTTTCAGAAGGGTAGAAGCTTGTTCTTGGTGCTGCAAGCACGATCTGAGAAAAGGGAGGGGGAAACTCCTTTTAGGAACAAAGTGTTTTTGTACTTTGACCATCCTACATTTCTGACAGGTGACATCAGTTGGTGCACTATAGATTTTCTCTCTGCTGAGCTGCCTCAGCAAGCACATGCTGCTAAGAAAATGCAGCATGTACAAATGAGGCTGTTTGGTTGCATTTGACCCTTAAGCACTGCACTAGGGATTACCAGCTTTATATGGATATGTTTTTTCCTATATGATTGTATTTTTTTCCACGTGATAAGGGGCAATGTGTAGAAAGTTGTGCTAAAGAAATGCAGCAGGCAGCACTTGCTATTTGAAAGCCTGCTTCCCCCCATCATGTGGGTGTTCCTGAAAGTATATGAGCTTGCTTCGGAATTGCCCTACCAAACTCAGCAAACTTTTAGGAGATTCCTCATTTTTGCCTATGGCTTTCCTTCCAGTGTTAATAGAAGGATTTCTGGCACCATGTTAGTATGTTTTTTTAGAACGTGGGAGTACTGCTGCAGAAACTTCTCTAGCAGCTGTTTGACCCTCTGAAGAGCTAGTCTGGACTAGGCACCTGCTGTCCTGATGCTTGTCAAGTCTCTTGCCACAGAAATATTCTCTACTGCTGAAATGCTGGGGACTGTCTCTTGCAGTCATCACAGCATGCTGCATTGCTCCCTGTTTGTTTTTCAACATCAACAAATTGCTTCCAGTTTTAAATTTAGTGCATTTTTACCTCTTGGTCCCATTTTTGCTCTATCTTAATCCATTGCCTCTTGTGAACTCTTAATATGACTTGGGGCTGTCGAGGCCCCTGCAAACATGCCACTGGAGGTGTCTTGCTAAGCACTGGAGAATCCAACCTTTCAGCAAGTCCTTTGACTTTCATTGAGGCCCATAGAACAGTCACTGTCACATAGGATCAGTCTCTCTATTTCCATCAGATTGTAGAAAATCTGGAGGACTGGTTTGGACTGTGTCTCTGTATTTGGCAGTAGCAATGCACCCCCCCCAGTGATGATCTCAGCTTGGATGGATTGCAGCTCACCTTGTTAAATACTTGTTTTGTTTTTTTTCCCAGTCTGCTGGGGTTTTTTCTTTGGGGTGTGCCTTGCTGCCTGAGACAGTAGAGTTGTCAGCAGCACTTTGTACAGATTGCCCTTCTTGCCCTTTCTAATGGGAAAAATTAATGTGTTTTTTAAACTGTGTGTTGCATAATACTTGTGAAACATGAAGAAACAAGAAAGCCTGAGGGAAGTAAGGTGTTTAGGTCACATTTGAGTCAGGAAACAAACAACCTAGCTATTAACTAACATCACATTATTGTCTATTTCTCGACTAATGGTTTGTTGATGACTGCAAGCACTTTTAGTGCGCTCCCCTTCCCAGTCTCTCGAGGCTTTTTGTGGGGGCTTGTGGTGAGCAGAGAGAGTGCTTCTTGTGTGGCTGGTTTTGCTTCCTGTAATGCACAGCAGATGCTGCACTCGTAGGCGCTGTTCAAGCCCTGTAACTGATCCATCAGGGTTTAACAGCAGCCCCTTGTAACAGAAGCAATTTCTGATACTGTATTATGCTGCCTGTAGGGAATGTATTTTTGCTGGACAGGAGTGTAATATTATTCTGTAGCTGGAGGTTAAGCCCAAGTTCCTTGTGTTGCAGATGACCTTGGCAATATGAATGGACCTAGATATGAGAAAAAAAAGGACCTCTCAGTGCCTCTGGTCAAACTGGAGATTGTGGCTGTGCAGGGTGGGTGGGATGGACTGATACTCTTGTCCTAGGTGTGCCAGGCTGCACCTTCTTCCCATGAGTCACCATCAGGATTCTGTGTGGTGCTGGGCATGAGGGTAGGGAATGGAGAGGAAGAGGATGTAAGCTGATAAATAGATGAATCATTGTGGGCTTTGACTGCTGCTTGTGTAACTCACTGGCCTCAGCAGCAGGCTTTGCTGACTAATGTCATTGCACAGAGTCAGTGAAGGCTTCTGTGTAATTGGTATCCTTCAAGGACTGCTGGGCAGAGGAGAATCCAAGAGAGCTCTGAAAGCTGCCAGCTCAGATGGTAATGAGAAGCATGTCTTGGAGACATGCCTGGTGTGAATGATGCACCCTTGTTTACAGGGCTCACGCTGACTTTTGGAATAGTATTTTAGCAAATTTTGTGTAGAATCTTGAAGTAAATCCCTGGCCTGTATTAATGTAGACCCCAGTCCTTTGAAGGCCTTTATGTATGTTTACCACAGATTTAAAAATCAAGAGTCCTTGTATATCAGTAAGATTGGCAGAGCAGGGGTTTGACCTTTGCTGTAGTTTCATCAGTAATTAATGCACTGCATTCCAGATCCACAGCTCTTGTCTGAAACTGCTCTCAATTTTACAGCATGTGAACACTGTTAATAATCAAATGCTGTTAAAAAAATAACAGCAGCTGTATTCAGAGCTTGCCTTGAAGTAGGAGTTTGTGAAGCTGCTGTAAAAGAAGCTGCTTGGCATTCCTTTTGCTGATGTCATAGGTGTTATCCTATAAAGCTGGACTCTTAATTGCTCATTGGATACCTGTCCACCAGGAAGGACTTGCTACGCAACTCCTGTGTGCGGAAGAATTTGGGAAGCTCCTTGGAGGCAGTGCCAGGGGTGTCCCATCAGAATAAGAAGTGCATGGGAGATGAGAGAGGACATTTTGCCCTGACTCGGAAATGATTGCTCCTCTTGGTGGTGTTGGTGTTCTTTCCTCACGCAAAGCAACTCAGTAACTGGCATGTAGGTTTTGCTGTGTTAAACAAGGTGGCATTGTGTGGGATGTGCTCTGCAATCTCTCTGTTGTTACTGAGGTTTGGAGAGATTCCAAGGAGGAGTGCTCACCTAAACCAGCACATAAGCTTTTGGCTTTAATCCAGTGGTGCCTTTAAAACAGGAACCCCAGCGGTCTGTCTCTATGTGATTGCAGATTTCAGTCATCTCTCCTTTCCAAAAAATTGTCAAACATAGTTAAGTCAGAGGTGGTGCAAAGGTAGTAAATGAGGTGAAAGGCTGAGCCCCATTTCTTAGGGGAACAGGCAACACTTTGAGGTGTTCCTAATGATTTGTATTTCAATCTCAGCAAAGAATGTCTAGATGTGCTTTCATGAAATGACATGTCAGGCTTGGCTTTGGACATAGACCGCAGAGGTAAAAATCACACATTCACAACAGATATCAAAAACCCTTCCTAACTCCAGATAAGACAGTTGCTACATAGACAACTGTCTTTCTCAAGTACTGCATAAGTCGTCTATGTATGGCAGTTGCCTAGTGATGTGTAAGTGAATTTGATCTTTTGGCCACTTTAGGTTTTATTTTAAAGGTGCTGATAAATTAGAGGACTTTTCTAGGAGGATAAGGAGGGAGAACCTTTCAGGGGAAAGTTGATGTTTTCCTTGCCTAGTGAAGCGTGGTATCTTCAGATTCTGCATTGCATAATTAAAGCATCCAAGCTACTTTCTTGTTAGTGATTAGGATACTAAAGTTTCAAAATCAGACTTGTGATGCTTGTAGTTCTGGGATCATGCTGTTTTCTAACTCTACATTTTCAGTCCATTGGGTAGCCCCTCTGTTGAACTATTTTTAATCTATTCAGGAGCCTGGTGTTTTATACTTATTCCCTGAAGCTGCTTCAAGAAATCCCTACTAAAAATGCAGGTCTGCACCAAGGTCATTAGGACTGCCAGCTCAGCACCAGCTAGGAGAAGCCACTTAGATTTGTGCTAGTGTTACTGAGAGATCTAAAAGACTTGCCAGTCTGCTTTTTGCTCATTTCCCGAGTAGAAGGGAAGCTATGGCTTGTAATTGTTTCATGCTTTGATCTCTAATACTCAAACGTGTTTTCCAGTCTGTGGGATGGATCAGCTCACATTGTGATAGCTCTTTGTAGCATAACCTTGTTGTCCTTCAGCATAGAACCAGCTGAAGCAGCCATGGATGGCACATATGCCTGATTTGCAGGAAGGAAGGAGAATTACTCACACTAGTGCAGGTGGTGTGTCTTTTGTTTCCCAACCTGGATATAAACAAGCTTTTCACTTGATCAAATCTCATCTCAAAGTTGATATTCTGGCTTTGATGGTAGTGCCTTTAATTCAGGTGCCTGAGAATACATGAAAGAATTATATGTTAAGTAAAAATTTCTCATTTCTCACTCCTTGGTTGCTGGAACATACATAGTTTTTGGAAATATGATGGATTGAGGTAAGAAGAAAGCTGACAGAGAACTTGTTTGCTCTGTCATCTGCTAGATGTGGGTCCTTAGGAATGCCCAAATGCTCCTGATCAAGAGGGAGAGCTGGTCTCATCATTGCTTATTTTATTAAGTGTGCTTAAATCCCCTAAGAGACCTGGCATGGAATGTAAAAATGCCTCAGTCACTGACTTGTGGAGCACAGGTCAGCTGTTGCCTGGAACGCACTGTGCAACCCTTGTACATGATGCTACGCTCTTGTCAGGCTTGTGGCAGTGCTCCCGTCTCCTGGGAAGGCAGAGGTAGAGTGCAAAGGGAACTGTCCTCTCCAGGCTTTCTCTTTGCCACTGTTCCTCCATCCCCTAGGTGCATTGCTGCACCTTTCTGGAGTTAGATGGACATGAGGAGCAAAGGTCAGACCACTTAGGAAGAAGAAATGGGCTTTTCTGAATAGGGTTGATAAATGTATCTGAGCAGTAGAAACTGACTTGAGTTACATGACCCTGCAATTTCTCTGCTTTGGGAAGATTGCACTGCCTCCTTTGCATAGCAAAATGTCAAGACACTGCTGTGTAGGGGGGTGTTGCAAGCTTTTGCGCATTACAAAGGCCTGTCTCAATAACCTGTGTCCTCATGATTTGTGCTGAGGCTCAGGCTTTGACACAGTCTAGAATGAACCCGTAACTGCAGGATTTCTGTAGCAAGAGCTTTCTGAAGGTTGTGTTGCATTCTCTTTCTGAGCACTAAAGTGTTCTTCCAGGTTTTAAATATCCCTTTGAGAGGATTTGAAAGATGAAAACTTTTTTTTTCTGCTGGTGTGTATGGCTGAGACCATTAGCTAAATATGCTCTTGTCCTTCTGTGTGATAAGTGACTTAACTGTTTGTGGAGATATTAATTTGTTGAATGCAGTGTCTGGTCAGAAATGATTGTGTGAATGTATTTGCGGGTCCCTCTGTACCCCTAAATCCATTCCACAGACAAAATGTAAAATGATAGTGCTCTGAATAGGTTCTTCCTGGAACATTATTTAGGTGTGGTATTTCCCAGAACTTTTATAGTCACAGTACTGCTAAGAATGTAGCCAGAAAGTTACTGAAAGTACTTGAGTACTACAGAAAGAACTGTGTTATTCCTACTGTTTGCTGCACAGAAGGTGTGGGCAAGTCTGACACACTCAGGGACTGTGGCAACTGTATCTCCAGGAGTGAGGAGGCAACAGATGTCACTGGAGTAGCTTCAGCATATCATCCAGTAAAAATTATTCCTGGAAGAGCTTGTGCCTTAGCAGCAGCAAAACTGAGAATGAAGGGGCTCTCTGTAGCTAATCCCAAAGCTGGTGAATTGGCCTTTTTTCCTGCTGCTCAGAGCTTCAAAATAAGAGCTGAGAGAGTTGGAGTTATTCAGCCTTGAGAAGGCACCTGGAACACATTGACCAGAGAAGCTGTGGACTCTCAATCCCTGGAGGTTCAAGACCTGGCTGGATGAGGCTCTGAGCAATCTGATCTGGTAAAAGGTGTTCCTGTCCCTGGAAGGGGGTTGGAACTAGATGATCTCTAAGATTTCTTCCAACTCAAACATTCTATGATTCTGTGAAGATGCCAAGAAACGAGCAATTGCAGAGTCAAGGGAAATGTCAGGTTTGTTCAGCTTGGAAAGTTCTTGGGTGCTGTCCTTTTTGGATTGAGTCTGAATTTAACTGAAATTTCTCATGACTGCAAATGCTGGTTTTGGTTTTTAGTGAAATCAGCTGTGTGCAGGCTTCAGTTTCACTTAAGCCAGTTAGGACTTTTTTTTTTTTTTTTTTTTTGCTTCAGTATGATGAAACTACTCTGAAAGGAGACAGTCTGGGCTGTGATATGTCTGTCAGCTTTGTGAACATGTGCTGTGTGTGTCCTGTGCTAGCTCAGCTCCTGGGGCTTTCCATGCCGCCTGGACTTGGTGGCTGCTGTGGCAGTAGTAAGGCTGACAGAGGCCTTTCAGGCTCTTGGTGACTGTGTACCTGAACTGGAACTGAAACAGGTGTGGAGCACCAAGTTGGCTCTCTGAAGACTGAAAGCAGAGTTGAGAAGTACTGACTAGCACTGAGTGTTGTTTCGGTTTGGTTTTTTTAATTATTATTAATTACTCTGAGTTTCTTCATAAGAACTGTGTATGGGTTTGGGTTTGTGGACACATCTGAGGAGGATGAATGATGATTACCCGATGAAGATATTCTTTGAAAATCACAAGGTGTCTTTGACTAACTGTTGGTTTTTTTGGTGACTTTTTTCCTTAAGTGAATACTGCATTTGTGAAATAATGTTTTTGTTCTGTTCAACAGTGGGCCACTATCCGGTTACAAAAAGGTGCCAAAAAGCCGCAGCTGCAGATGCCACGGACTCCTACTGCCAATGGTGAGAGCTTGGGGTCAAGTCACATTGATGAGACTAATGTTGTGATGTTGGAGTACTGAGGCCTTCTCAAATGAAGCAGTTAGATGTGTGCCTGAGAGAACCTGAGAAGAGGTGGGGTGTTACGTGCTCACTGAAAGTCATGGTATATCCTCAGGCAGTTGCTCACTCACTGCTCCAGTGGGATTGGGGAGAGGATCACAAGGGTAAAAGCCTGAAAACCCATGGGTTGAGATAAAGACCATTTAACAGGGAAAGCATAAGTCACACACACAAGCAAAGGAGAACAAGGAATGAATTCCCTGCTTTCCCATGGGCAGGCCAGAGAGCAGTGCCCTATCATGGGTAGCAGTGACTTGGGAAGACAAACAACATCACTCCAAATGTCCTGCTTTCCTCCTTCTTCCTCCCACTTTATATCCTGAGTGTGATGCCATATGGTCTAGAAGGTCACTTTGGGTCACCTGTCCGAGCTGTGTCTCCTCCCATTCTCCCAAGCACCCCCAACTTCCTCACCAGCCTGGTTGTATGAAAAACAGGAAAGCCCCTTGCTCTGTAAATCCTGCTCAGTAAATAACAAAAACATCCCAATATTATCAACTGTGTGTTCAGCACAAATCCATAACACAGCCCCATTCCAGCTATTCTGAATAAAATTCACTCTACCCCACTGAAAACCAGCACACTTAGATATCTAGTCATTTTGCAATGCTCCTGGCTAGCAAACAGTTCCTGCAGTATAAAATGCTGCTGTTACTGGCTCATACTGAGTCATTGAAAAATCAGGGAATGAGGGAATGAAGGGTATGAAGCAACATGAAATTTAACAAAACAAAGTAGAGCTTAAGATGGAGACTATTCTTAGTTGATGGAAATTTTTGTGTTTAAATATGAGGTTAATTTTCATCTTGACATTTGTTTTTACCGTGATGCTTCTAGGGTTGCTGGCAAGCTACCTCAGTCCTAACAGCATTAGAGTGCACTTAAATATTCTCTGAAGAGATCAAAGTATTTGTTGGACAGCATATTTCTTTCCCAAGCTCAGTGCTTTTTCTGTGGTAGGACTGCAAGTTGAAAGTGTGTGGTGGGCTTGTCTTTTTTTCAGTCTGCTGCTATTGACCTTTTATTCTCTGGAGTTAGTATCAGTGTTTGCCAAACTTCTTACACTCACTGTCTGTAGAAAGACAGCTGAAAAGTTGCTTCATCTTTCTTCCTCTAGCCTAGTTTTGAAATTAGTTCTTCAACTATATCTTGACCCATACTGTGTGTGAGTTGTGGTAGACTGTAGTAGGTTAGAGTTGTCCTTATGACTTTGGAGCCATGAGAGAAGTCTGAGGAAACAGGAGAAGACTGAACAAAGCATTGCAGTCAGCACTTGGTTTCCTCCTGGTTCCTGAATGCTTCAGTTTTATTATTCAATTGCTCTGTTTTGACAGCATTTGGCAGCAGTGTGAGCATTTTCTGTGTGTTCCTTCCTTAGGCTGCACAGCTGGAAGCAGGCCCAGCCTGCCAGTTAGCAGACAAGTCAGCTGTTACCTGAGCCTGTGGATTAGCTCATGTGAACATGATCCAGTAGTGGGGACTGAATTGCTGAGCCGGGTATGTGTGTTTCAGCTCCAAAGGGATATCCTTATCAATACTGCAAACACTGGGATCGCACTGTCTGCAGGCCAGGCGTGGAACTGGCTTCCATGGCAGCAGATGCAACTGTCAGCATCTGTGATAATAAACTGGAGGTACTGCACAGCACCTCTGAAAACAGGTTAAAACTTGTCTTGCTTAGTTGCTGACGTACAAGTGGCTGAGAAAAAGTACATCCTATATCACTCACCAGTGTCCTGAAAGTTGTGGGGTTTTTTGGGAGGAAAGGAGGAAAGGCAAGGTTAGTGGTCCTTTCAGCTAATTGGCAGTGACATGTCTGCTTCCCACATTGTCAATGACGCAGGAAGATATCCTATTTCTTCCTGTAAGGCTGATGGTGCCCCATCACATCATGGGCCAGTGAGATGGCAAGAGACCCTACTGTGCTGCTTTAGCTGTCATCCTCCTAGACATCTGATCATTCTTACACATAGTTATTTCTTCTCTAGTAAACAGACATCAAGGGAGGGAGGTCCTAGCTAGTAGATTGTTCTTTGTACTATCTTTAAAAAAAAGTTACAAGTAGCTATTTCTCCTGCAGCTGAGGGGTATGTAGTGTTAATATATGCTGTGGTTCAGAACCTGCACAAAGTTGAGTGTACCTCACTGTCTGGAGGACCATTAGAGATAGTAAAAATGGCCTAAGGTAATTCATGTAGATGATTGCGTGCAGGCTATGTTCAAGCAGTCTTATGGATGGGATACACAATCACAATGGCAGTCAGAAGCCCTTTTTAATGTCCTTCATATATCTGAAAAAGTTAAAATCTTTTGCCACTGGAGGTGGCTCTTTCTGCTGGAAGCTGGAACTGTTCCTTACTTGAGAAAGTATGGGGAGGCATGCAGTGCCAAGCTGTGCTCCATATCTTGCTCTTGGGAATTTTTAAAGCACAGGAGTAACTGACTTGTGATTAGGAGTTCCTGGCTGTGGAAGAAAGTACTTGAGGGCCAGGGCATGTGTAGGTCTAATAGTGCATTATATAAGTTGGTGTCTGCTGAGGTGACAGAACATGATCAGACAGAGGCCAAATTGCATTACACAATATTTACTGAGGGAGGAGAAACTCCTGCTGATAATGAATTACAGAGTAGTTGATTAAAACAGGGTAAAGGTAAATGTTTCTGTGTGTGTATGCACCTATGTGTAAGTGCTGAACAGATCTGTGTATCATCTCTTATGATTTCCCTGACCACTCAGCCAGTGCTAAGAGTTTGGGTCAGGATAGAAGCGAGCACTGCAGATGTATGTGCTAAGTCAAGTTTTCCTGTTCCCTGGCGGAGTAAAAATGGTCCTCCTCAAACACTTTTGAAATTTTGTCCCTCAGTAAAAAAACAAAATCAAACAAAAAAAGACCAACTCCAAAACCAAGTGGACATGATTGAGAAGACACCACCTTTCTTTTCAGCATCAAGTCCACTATGCTTTACATCTCTTGGCAGAAAGGGCTGCCAGTGCCTCTGTGTTGGTGGTGTGATAAGCAATAGTTTCAAAAGAAAAGTTGGCTGGTGTAATTACATTGGGAATTATGTGATGCTGTCACCTCAAGATCCTTCTCTGTTAGACGGCAGTGTGTGCTGGACCCAGTGGTAGCTCTTGGCTGAGTAGGTGCTTGGAGGGTAGGTGTCTATCTCACTGCAACAGAATAACAAGCTCTCAGATCTTTCTGTGGGTGCTGGCTGTGTTGTCTTCAAGGTGGTGGGTTTAAAAAGGACAAAAAGTGCTAATAAGAGATTTGAAAATTACATTCAATAAAAGAAAAGCTTATGCAAATAATGTTAGTAGTATCTAGTTACTACATAATTACTAGAAACTACTAAGTAGATCTACTTGCTTTGTAAGTAGATGGTGTTAAATTTGAGCCTAGTATAATTAGTTGACTGGAGTATGTGAGCTTGAAGGCTTGGGGCTAGCACTGCAATATTGAGGAAAACAGTGACTGTGGCTTTTTTTTTGTTGAGAGTAATATTTGCTGTACTCCTGCATAGTGCTGTCTTTGGCCAGCTCAGCTTTGCCTATGGTCAAGGGATTAAAGGCCATTAAATGTGACTTGTGATTACAAGAAGGCTAAGTACATCACCAGAGAGAGCAGTGTGTGTGTAGTTCTGTTCATAATACCTTCATGTGCCACTGAGGTCTTGGCTTGGAGTAGCTGTCCCAAGGCCGCAGGGCAGTTGGTGCAAGGGGGTGTTATGTGACAACAACAGCACAGGCTGATGAGGCTAGACATTCCAGCCCAGTATCTCAGCCTGCTAGCAGTATGATAAACTTCTCAGCTGCGTTCAGCTGAGAAGCTAGAGCTTGATGGGCCAGCTGCTTGAGTGGTGCTGAATAAGGGGGAAGGATAACAGCTGGATAAGGAGGAAACATTCCCAGCTCTGGGAACTAGTGAGAGGGGTGGTACTTGTGTGATGGGTGCTGGAGTGTTCCCCTGGTTTCTTGCCTACAACCTGTTTCCAGCAGCATGGATCAGACAGGTTGCACTGACTCACCTACAGTCCTGGATATTTCACAGTCTGGAGATTTTCTGAGTGCGAGAAAAACTGAATTAAAAGCAAGAGCTCTGATTTGGGTTTAACATATGACATAAGCGTAGTCTATTTTGGTAAATGTTTGTGTTGTATGCTTGTATAATTTAGATCCTGAAGAGCATGTGGCTTTTTGGATGTGGCATGCTAATGGTTTATATTTGTAGGTTTGTTATAGGACAATGCAGAGAGGTGGCCCACTGGTCGTGCCTGGAGTTGTGCCTGCCAGGTTCCAAGCTGAAGGTGCCAATAGGTTTTGTTGTGGCATTCTTCTTCTTTAACGTTTACCTCAGTGGTTTGTGGGACTTGTATCTTGAAGCTTCCCATGTTATCCCGTATGTGCCATATCCGTATGTGCGATAAGAAGATTTTCCATATCACTTGTAATTTAAATGTTACAATTATTGGTACAGGAAATATATTGAGAGATTTTCTGCTGACAAGACTTAATTGGGAGGAAGATTTCCTACAAAAACACATTCTAGGATGTGGAAAGTTCCTAGCAGCTTGATGAAATTGGGTGCTATGTCCTTTACCTTTTTTTTAACTTGGCATGGAAGCACAGAAATTATGCAATTTATTGGAGGGTGTCTGACAGAGTGGCAACTTGAACTTGGACCTCTGTAGTACAAGTTGAGTGTCTCAGGGGATGGTTGTTCTGGTTAACTGTTACTCTAGATTTCTTCGGTCATCAGTTTCTGGAGCCAGACTTGCTTACCAGCAAGCAGCTGCTTGATCTGTGTTTAGCTTACACAATTTGTTCTTGCCTTTGAAAGCTCTGATGAGAAATTTGTGCTTATCAGACCATAAGCTTTAAAAATGACCAGGTTGGAGGAAGGGGAATACTTCTTGTTTGCACTGCAGTTGTGAACTCTCAGGTTTCTCATCAGGCATTATGTAGTCAGAGTAGTTGTTGGTGCTGAGCTAAATCAAAGCTCCTCTAGGCGCAGCTTTCTTTGATGCAGTGTTTTGGAGGGTTTTTCTTTGTTTGATTTTAAGTAAAATTAAAAAAGAGTGTGGTCTGCCTGTACTTACAGAAACTATTTGTGCTGTGATGGCAGGGAGGTGTTTGGTTCAGAGCTGGTCCTTGCACAGTGTTGTGGTCTGGGGCTTTGGTGGTGTTGTGGCTGTGGGACACCAGAATGTCAGACAAGATAGGAATGGGAGGCCTCCATCAAGGAGATTGAATGCCCTTAAATACACAGAGCACAGGAGGGAATGAAAAGGCCAAGGTCCCACTTGGTTTCTTCTGAAAGCATAAGAGTCCTGGATAAAGTTTGAGTTGAGAACATGTCAGATGGTGGGAAAGGGTTTGCCTCTTGCTTCAATTCAGTAGGTAACAGAGCTTGGTATAGTTGCTGCTCAAGGTGTTGGTGTGAAGAAGGGGAGCTGGAAGTGGCTTCCTGCAGGGTATGCTGTGTTCAACTGCACAGCTTCTCTTCCTGTCCTAGGAGGGGCTGTGACAGTAAATTTGTCTTCTTGAGTAATACAAAGTGACTAGTGGTCTGGAGGGTGACTGTTACTTACATCACAGAATTATTTTCTCAAGTGGTTACCCTTTTCCTTCCCAAGGTATCATTGAAAGGGATGAAACGCCTATGGAGAAAGAAATTGCTCTTCTGCATGGAGCAGACTTCGAATTCTCCCACATTTTTTACTTCTGCAGAAAGGGGTTTGAGGCTATTGTGGAAGATGAAGTCACTCAGCGATTTTCCTCAGAAGAGCTGCTCTCCTGGAATCTGCTCACAAGAACTAATGTCAATTTCCATTACATCAGCCTGAGGCTGACTGTTGTGTGGGTCATTGGAGTGGTAGTGCGGTACTGCTTCCTGCTGCCCCTACGGTAAGCTCTGGTGCTGAGGGGTTTTGTCAGCCTGAGAATGGGTAAATTTGTGCTTTCTTAGTAAATGTCATCTCAGTTTTCTTTAACCCAAAAGCAGCACTGGCAGATATATTTTATATTATATTTTAACTTGCTTAAAGGCACCTTTTATGTTAAGAAGCACTTATTTGCTGTGGAGAGTAGAGTAGAGCTGGTGGTCATCTTTTCCATTACTGCTTCCCTTAAGTCGATGTGTAGTAGCAAAATAAATGTAAGCTCTAAAGCTCCCTAACACTTTGTGCATGGGAGTATCTGGATCTGCTGCCTTTGCTACACCATGACTTTAAGGAACCTGCTAGGGAATTGCTGACTTAGAGAACTGTGTATGTCAAGTATCTGAGGAATAATTGAATTTCTGCAACCCCTTTCCATTTTAAAGAGGGGAAAGTGTTATTACAATGAGCAAAACTGCTTACTCAGGTTTAATGTTTGTTTTGTCTGTAGCTTTAGCCTCGCTGCCATTGGGATTACGTCAATGATTGTGGGAACAACTATGGTGGGACAGCTGCCAAATGGCAGGTAGGTACTGTGTGTGAGGGATGAACTCTCTGCATTGCATCAGTGCAAACAGCTGAAGACTAGGAGTGGACAGATTTTTACCTATAACAGACTACCAATGGTCCATTCCACCCACAAATTTGAGGACCCTGTTTTAGTGGCATTTTGAATTTGGGCTGGGGTTGGGTTCTTGTCAGTCTTGGCATTGAGGTTGATGATTTTTTATGGGTTCCTCCTGCTGGCATGAGATACTCAAATGGGGCATTGTAGTGCAGGTAGTAGCGTTGGGATGAAAAACACCCAGCAGAGAGAGGACAGCCTTGCCTAGCAAAGTGGTGCCAAGGGCATGATGTATCTTGGCTGAGCTGCTGTAGCAAGTGAATAGTAGAGCTGGGAACGTCCCTCTGTGCTCCAGAATATCAGGAAGATTTCAGCCCTAAGTTGTGTTGGGTAGGCTAGAGAATATTGCATGTGTGTCTAGCTGCTTTCCAGGATGCTTCAAATGTCTAATTTCTTTCAGTGTGAAAAGCTACCTGAGTGAAGTGGTTCACCTGACAAGCTCCCGCATCCTTGTCAGAGCTCTGTCTGGTACTATCCATTATCATAACAAGTGAGTGAGCAAAAGTGTGTAAATGCTTATATGTGTGTGACATCCCATTGAAAATGGGGACTGCTCTCTCCTGAGCTGTGAGTTGATGTCACACTCTAGAGGCTGACTTGGCTGACTTACCTGACAGCTTCATGGAACTATTTGGTGTGTAATGTGGTGCTTTAATGCACTAGCAGTCTAACAAAAAAATATGTAATTGCAGGGAAAACAGACCTCAGAAAGGAGGAATTTGTGTTGCCAACCATACATCACCAATAGATGCGATCATTTTGACCAATGATGGATGCTATGCAATGGTATGAGGAGATCTAAGATAACCACAGCAAAGGGACCAGGAGAGGGAAAGATTGTGGGGTACTGCTTGTGGACTTCAGTACTTCATTTTCACAGTAGAGATGTTTGCTTGATGTTTGCTTTGCACTAGTCAGTGGGGGAAAGTGTAAATTGTGTTGAAATTGGTCTATATTACGTGCTGGAGAAGTTGTCCTTGGACTGCCAATGCCGGGCTCTTCTGTTAAGTACCTGAGATAGTACCATGTGCGTGTCTCGATTCTTTCAAGTGAATGCATTTTAACAGTTCGGTGGTCATTGCTCAATCCTGCCTTGCAGCCTCCCAGTGCATTTGTATTTGTTGGATGTCTTTGGAGGGGTGGAGAGAAGGAAGTTTTGCCTTTCAGGTGTCTTTCATACTGATGTGCCTTGCTGTGCTTGCAGGTGGGCCAGGTTCACGGTGGGCTGATGGGCGTTATCCAGCGAGCCACAGTCAAGGCCTGTCCTCACGTCTGGTTCGAGCGCTCCGAGATCAAGGACCGCCATCTAGTGACAAAAAGGTGAGGTGTGTGCTGGGTTGCCTCCCTGGAGAGGCATTGGGCAGTCAAAGACCTGGATCTGGGAATGAGTTACAGGGGTGGTGTGCAGCACACTGCATCACTCAGAATGACCTGAGTGTGCTTGCTTGTGTGTGCTTTGGTGTAGTACACTGAGGTCAAAATGTCAGGTTCCCAGATCACCAGGGAAGGCTCAAAACATTTATGCAGCATGGCATTGTTTGGACCAAAGGTTTTGGGAAGCTTTGGATTGCAGACTGTCACAAAACATGTCAGTTGGGAAGCCATCAGCATAATAATTAATGTCTGATGAATTCAGGTGTGTACTTGGAAACAATGTGAAGATACTTAAATTCTGGTACTTTCTTCTGATACTTAAATTTCTGGTACTGGTTGAAGAGAAATACTGATGATAAAATTGGATTTTTGTGACAAAAACTCAGTATCACTGGAAATTGTGAACCACTAGAAATAAAAAGCTTTATTTGTTTGCGTGAAAGCTAAAATGTTTTGTTATAAGAATATAAGCTGTGTACAAAAGTGGTTTTCTGCAGGATGTCACCAAAAGCATACCTGTGAACGCTGTAGTACAAGGATAAAAATTCTTCCTAATTTGTAGAGAACTTTTTAGGTTAATTTTGACAGGTTAACTTCTTCACTGGCTTATTTGCCTTTGCACAGCAGGACAGTTTTGCCAAATTGTCCAAGTATTATTCAAGTAGTGGGAGCTGTAGGCATTTACAAGTCCCCTTTTAGGGAATATGCTGTTAAGATGCAGAGGCTGGATGGACCACTGCATCAATATGCTTTTTTCTTATATAGGCAATTTCTTGAAGGTTGAGTGGATCAGAGTTTGACTGGCTTAATGGCATATAATTGTTGGCTTCTCTGACAGTCATTAGTAAAATAATGCGGGGGAAAGAAAACAGGATGTTACCTCAATGTAATGCTCCAGGGGCCTACGGGATGGCAGGCCCAAAGCTTCAGTTTCTGTAGAAAAAAGAGGCAAGTGCAAATTAGTGTCTAGTAAAAGGCTTTGGTTTCATACATATGTGATATATAAAGGTATTTTTAATGCACCTGCCTGGGGAAAGAAGAGTGGAAAGGAGCTATTTTTTAAGCTTTCCTTCTGTTTCCACAGACTCAGGGAACATGTGGCAGATAAAAGCAAGCTCCCAATCTTAATTTTTCCAGAAGGTAAGAAGCTGAACTACTTATCTCCATTCAGTGTAGATGTCATCCCTGTTCTTTTTTCATGGCTTCTGCTGCTCAAGTCCATCTTTACCTCTGGCTTCAACTTTGTTAGGGCAGTCCTGATTTTCATCTTTAGTATAAGATGAATATACTTGGAGACAACACAATACTGTCTCTGGATGTTGCTTCTCCTGGCAGAAGCTGCAGGCAGAAGAAGGGGAAGATGGTTTATTTTGCCTTGAGATTATTAATTTGCTGTCCTACGGATTTAACCACAGCATTGTGATTTTTGTCTTGCACACGTTCTGGCTTCATTCAGGGAGTCAGTTACAAGTCAAAGGCTAAAAGTAAGCAGGGGAGAGATGCTTAACTCAGTGAGCAGCAAATGCAGGCTCTTTATGGGTAAGACCTGTCTGTGGATGTTGTATTGTACTGAAATGGCTGTGTGAAGCAATGACTTTGTCTTCTGGACAGGCACCTGCATAAACAATACATCTGTGATGATGTTCAAGAAGGGGAGCTTTGAAATAGGAGGGACAATCTATCCTGTTGCAATCAAAGTAAGTGCAAATAGCTGGCTGCTGGATTTCAGAGTTTGGGATGGCTTTTTGTCAGAGGGGTAGGAAGCTGTCTCAATACAGCTGCTATTAAAAGCACAGTAGCTCTGGCAATTGGGTGGATGCTGTGGATGGCTCCTGGAGAATAAGTAGCTGAAATTAAAGTTAAATCCTTTGGCCTATAGAGCCTGACTGGTAATCCTGATGGGGTCAGCTTCTTCCTCCAGAAAGCTGGGAGGAAGAGAAATCCAGCTAGTCCATCCCAGTGCTGAAGGGAAGCATCCTGCTCACAGGATTCTTTTGGCTGTTCAGGCAAATGAGTGATGTCTGCTGCTGGTTCTGTTATGTAATCCCAGGTCTGAGAGGCTGTGATGGTCTGGGGAAAGGCTTAATCAATAGTTTTTTGTGATCCTTTGCAGTATGATCCTCAGTTTGGAGATGCCTTCTGGAACAGCAGCAAATACAATATTGTGAGCTATCTGCTGCGAATAATGACCAGCTGGGCCATCGTTTGCAACGTGTGGTACTTGCCACCAATGGTTAGAAAGGTAATCCCGCACCTGGTTGCCTGGCTGCTATTTAAAAACTTGTCTGTGTCTACAAGGACACTTTTACTCATTTTTTTTTTCCCCAAAACCTCTGCCCTCCCCATGTCTCCAAATCAGTTTTATACTGTATTTTTTGTCAGTGCTGACTGATGTGTGATTGGACTCAGCTTTTCCTGATGCAGCTTAGTACTATCAGCAGTGCATCAAATATACAAAAGATAACAGTAAATACAGTGCTGTTCACAGTAGCAATAATGGTAATGTTTCATCTTGTTGAAACAAAATTTTCTCCTAATTTCAACACTCTAGGGGAAAAATGAGTTACTGTCACACGGGAACATCAGATTGTGATGTTGGCATGATAAGGAATGGGTAGTTTAGAAGTGAGCTATTTTGATGAGGCAATAGATGAAAAAAATGTTATGAAAGTCTGCTTCCATTGACTTCTCTCTTTGATTATGTTGAATTTGTGGCTCTTGAAGGAAGATGAAGATGCTGTTCAGTTTGCCAACAGAGTAAGGTCAGCCATTGCTCTCCAAGGAGGACTGACTGAACTCCCATGGTGAGTGATGTCCTCCTTGTTAGAATTCATGGACTATTTGTGATTAGTTTGACTGATAGGTGCTTCCATGCTTAGCTTTCTGACAAATAACATTGAACATCACTTTATTCCACTCGGGGAAAACAATGGAGTAACTTCACATGCACATATGGGAAAGTAAAAGATGTAAGAAGTCTTGGGAGTAGGTAGCATGCAGTGAGTCTTATCTAAAGGCTTGATGCTTTTGAAGTAGGTCCATTCACAGTTATTTCTGATGTTGAGATTAAGTAGCAAAAGTGAAGTTTCTTGGCAAATATAATGAACAACAAAAAATTAAACAGGTCTTGAGACTTTCTGCTGTGACTTCTCATGTCCTGCCTCAGTAAGTAGCAGGATAATGCCTAGATTTCATGTGACACAAACTTGAGAGTGAAATTCAGATGATGAGAATGAGCAAATAGATTCAACTATGAGACCTATGAAACCCAGCTCTGAATAATCTGAGGCAAGACACAGCTGCAGTGTTGCAGAAAATTGACTGCCTCTACAGTCTGGGGAAGTAGCATCCCAGACTGCCAAAGATTTCTATTGTAGGTACAGCATGTTACCAACATGAATAGACTGCTTTAATGAGCTGAATTCAAAATTGGAACTGCATAAGCATTGTGCTCAAGGTAAAGGCTTTAATAAACCTGCTTAAAATTAAATGTTATGGAAGTTCTGAAGAAAAGCCTTTAATAATAATAATTTAGATTGCCTACCTTAATCAACTGTGAAGTTTTAATGTAATACACAGTTTGATAGCAATAGCCATTACAGCCCTGATGGTTTACTGTTCCCTCTTTCTCTGTTCCAGGGATGGAGGACTGAAACGAGCAAAAGTCAAAGATACTTTCAAAGAAGAACAGCAGAAGAACTACAGCAAAATGCTAGTGAGAAATGGATCTGTAGGAAGTTTGTCTGCAGAAACTGAGTCAGACTGAATGGTGGTTATTGAAAAGTAACTTTGCACAACCAGCCTTCGCAGGAATGTGGTTTTTTAAATTAAAAAATAAAAAACCTGTCAAAAAATAGAGCAAGAAGACAACAAATCCTTCATTGTGTGTATTCATATTCTCTGTGTGGCTGGTGCAGAGCCTGCCAAGGGCAGTGTCTCTGTGTTCTTCCCTGTTCATTCTTTCACTATCCTGCCCCTCTCCATCTTCATGTGATGATGCACTGCAGCTCTTGGTATTCCCAAGCTGAATGCCTGCAGAGCTAGAAGATGAAAAAAAACACCTCAGTTTTTCTGAGTTGGTAAGAATGAAGGGAAGTGCACTGAACAGATGCTGTCAGCACACTGCTTATGAAGATACCTCTTTTTCATGGTACTTTAAAGGTTTAAACATAACAAAATGTTGTCCTTTTATTTTCCTGTTGCTCACAGACTTTTTGTTGTAGATGACTTAAATCACATGCTTTAGGATGTTGTCAGAACTGTGAGATTGACTCTTTTTGTTAGCTTGCACTTGGATGTGCAAGGAGGGAATGGAAGCAAGGATTGCAGAGACCCTACAGGATGGGAAAGGAGCTGCCCTGCCAAAAGCACAGACCATGGAACGTGAGGAATTTGGTGGCCTTATAACATGGTATTGCCTTTATTGATAACTGCTTCCTGAGGGAAGATAAGGGGCAAGTCCTCAGTCTCCCTGCCCATTGCTGTTGTTGAAATTGCTTTCTTGAGCTCTGGAGCTGTAAAGGTATGGTACAGTAAAGGTTGGATAATGTAGGCTATGACAGATGAATCTTTGTGGATTGTCAAGAGTGCCCATCTGCAAAAATTATTGTTAAAGGCTTGAAATTCTCAAGAGAGCCACTCCAGAAACACATCTTGTGTTTCCTGGGCCAGCAATAGCTATCACAACTATAAACATAGGGTTAGTAAGTCAGCTTTGATATGAGACACAACATGTCCAAATCTGCAATATATTGCTGTCTGAATGTAATGAGAAATAAATATAAATAAATAATTCTATATTTCTAATGGGTCTTGTGTGGCATTACTACTGTTCTCTATATAATGAAAAAAGTTATACTTCCTGAGAACTTAACATGGAATCATGGAAACTTCAGCCAGTGACATAAAGGACCAGTTGTAGTTGAGTTCTACAGATTTCTAACCTGACTTTCTTTCCTTTTTTACCCTCTCCTTGGACTCTAAGGTACATAGATGGCTTGGTGTTTATCCTTGTTAGAGTAGCAGTAACTCATGCTTGAAATTACTGCATGAAGTCATATCAGGGAGACTCAATGAATCTATAATTAACTGGGAAAGAGCTGCGCTTCTAAATTTTTAGCTGAGTTAATTTCTAAGTAGTCTTTTCCTTTTAGCAAAAAGACTAGAAATTAAATTTAATTTCTAAAAATTAGAAATTAATTAATGATGAAGTAATATTACTGTCCTATAAATCAAAACTTAAAAATCTGATAGAGCATATTCTCCTAGAAAAAGAATTCCTGTTTCCCATTATGCACTTACACAAACAAATGTATAGGGAAGTGTTTTCAGGTTTAGCATGGCAAGCCTTCAAGAAGGAAATTGTTTCTGTTAAAATAGTTAGAGTGGTAGGACATGCGAGGCACATGAAAGGCTTTTTGCTTAAGGTGAACAGAGTCCAGCTGTGGTCTGGGTTGTTATTACTGTTAAGATGAACTGGTCATGCAAGCTTTGGGCTAATGAAAGCGTTTGTCATAATTTATGGATATTAGCTGTGAGCTTGGGCTTTCCTGGATTGCACTCACAATAGGAAGCTTGGCAAGGACACTCTTACAAAAACATGCCCACCTGTTTTATATACCTACACACCTAAAATGCAGTTTAGGTAACACATTTAAAAATCTACTCTGTATAAATATTGGGATATATATTTTGAATGTTTCTTACAAGGTATAGATTACAATGTATTTCTCTGTAGATGGAACAAAAATTGTTGTGGTTGAAGGTTTAAATACATGATCCCTAAGAGAACCTTCCCAGCCAGTTTATTGGCCCTCTTGCTTTCTTCCTGCTTTTTGAGTTGATCATCAGTTACTGAACTGCAGTGGTTTTTTGGGTGCTCTCTTAGGTGCATGTGTTTACAGCAACAGAACTGTGAGCTTTAGCAAAAGTGCTCAAGGCTGCAGTTTGCCTCTTGCTTAGGGCAAAACTGAATTTTAAGGCAAAAAGCCCTGCTAAGTTAAAGGATAATGACAAGGTAATCCAATGATGCTGTAATGAAATGTCTGACAAGCCAAAAGGAGTTCTGTGACTTAATTACAAATAGTCTCCACTGACCTAATTTTTTACAAAATCTGCCTTATTTTGGAGAGAATTTGTCAAGGAAATGTGTAAATTTAGCTGTGTGAGTGGCATGGGCCATGACCAGAGGCATCATGCAGTCATTTCTTAATTGAGAATATATAGATGAATAAGCTGAGGTGTCTTGAACCTGCAGCAGCTTGTACATGTTTACTAAGCAGAAAGTCCTGTGTGTTCTTTGACTATTGGTGGTATATCTTCAGACTTTTCATTTAGCTCTGAAAATATATTCAGAGAGGCTATGTGATCAGTGGCGATAACTAATAGGTGGTTCTGGACTGTGTCCCAGGTTTGTTACAGACATGAGATCCACATTTTTGGGGCAGTTTGGTTTTTACTTCGGAGAAGTATTTTTGTAGGGCAGCAGTGATGACTAATAGCAGAGGGCCAGTGCATGGAAGGTGTGACTTGACTTGCTGCCAGTTAGGCCTCTCTACTGCCTTTGGAAAGCTTTTTGTACATTTATTCCACTGACAGATGGGAAATTTTGCAGCTGTATTGGATTGAATGAGTAGCAATAGCTCAAGAAATCAATGGTTGAACTGGAAGTTTTAGTTTCTGGTGCTGAGCACAGAGCATTGATTCTTATTTTAGGACCTAAGTGCATATTTTTGTTCAGATTTGAGAAAGACCTTTGAGTTTAGAGAAGAGTTGGCTCCTTTCAACCTCTGATAAAACTCTACAGGGTTTGGACAGGTAGGTGGTTTTAAAGGTGGTGATAGAATCCAATTCAAATGTTAATAATTTTTCTGCTGCTGTAACCTGTTATTTCTACCTTAAGCACATTGGGTATAGCCAAGGGTTCCCTTTGTATCCTGTTAAGCTGCTCTGCCTCTAAAACATTAAATGTATGCAGACTGTCATTATGGACAGCTCCTAATTGACATGAAGGAGGCTAATGAAGAAAAACTCAATTGAGAATCTTTGGAAACTTGCTTTAAAGATCTCAGTGTGATTCTGGAAGTTCTCGGCCCAATCCTGAAATTTAAGGTACTTAAAAATGTTCTTGTCCCCCCTATTACTGAATAGATTGATAAAAAGGTTTCTAGTCAAGATTTAGGTCTTCCCTATTTATCTGGTCTAATTCAAAGAAGACTTCAAGTGTCAGATTGGCAAATGTGATGTATTCCTGCTCTTCGTTATTTTTAACTAGTGCTTCTCAAGAATTGGGCAGTTCTGATATTATCAAATTCTTGCTTAAGGAATGGAAATGATTTGAGACAGTACTGAGGTATTTAAGGAAAGGGCCAAAGAAAACCCCAAAGATACACAACTAAGGTGAAAGCTGACTTTGGCTGTGAAGCCTTCTCCAAGGTATCAATACTAATGCTCTGGACGGAGGTTCCTAGTTCTGATTTTTTTTGGATGGTGGACATTAAGTAGCTGTTGGAGAAACAAAAGTATTTATCAGTACTAGCACTAAGGAAGCCTGATTTTACATGTAATTGTGCCTCAGCTTAGACTGCAAGCTCAATTGAAGCTGTGGTACAATACAGTGTTATTACAGAGTGATTTGGGTTGGAAGGGACTTTTAAAGGCCATCCTGTCCAACCCCCCTGCAGTGAGCAGGGACATTTTCAACTAGACCACTCTGCTCAGAACCCTGTCCTACCAGACCTCAAATGTTTCCAGGGATGGGGCCTCTACCACCTCTCTGGGAAACCTGTGTTAGCATTTTGCTACCCTCATTGTAAAAAAATTCATCCTTATCTCTAGTCTAAGTCTACATTTTATCTTAAAACATTATCCCTTGTCCTATATCCTACTAAGAAGTCTGTCCCCAACTCCGCGGTAAGCCTCCTACAAATGCAGAAAGGCCACCACAAAGTCTCCCTGGGCCCACTTCTTGAGCTTGTTCAGGTATCCTGTCCTCCAGATGTGTCAACAGCACCACTCTGCTTGGTGTCATCTGCAAATATGCTGGGGGGGTACTGGATCCCAGTATGTCATGGATGAAGTTAATACCAGTTCCCTCAGTGCATCCCCCTCAGGGACACCACTAGAGCATGATGTAGGCCAGTATGTGCCGCAGAACAGAGCTTGACTCAGCCCTGTGGGAGGATATGCAGGTGGACTGAGAGCTACTAAAAGTCATGGGGATTTTTTATATTCATTTGTGTGATAAGCTGGCTGCTTGAGCCTAGCAGTGAGGGTGAATTCTTTGATTTTTGTCCCAGACATGTTTTTGGGTGCTGCTGTGCCATGTGGAATGTGGCCATGCACTTACCAATCCTGATTTGTTCTCATTAAAAAAGGTTTTTTGTTTCTCTGAAATGAACATCATAAAACCAGCAGACCTGTGACCTCAAGAGTCAAGATACAGACTCCAATGATTGTTCAGTGTCTCCATATTTTTATTAAATTTTTCTGAGGCTCTTTTTGTGCTGCATAAAATCCATACAAATGAAATAGAAGCACAGTCAGTAAACAGTAATGAAAAGGCAAATGCATTTTGCAAAGAAGCCAGTGCATATCAGACATCATCTGGAATAATGATGATTTTTCTTTTTTTGCACAGATCACAAAGGTATTACAGTCTTTTAAAATTATTATTTGGCTTTTAGGCTCTGTAATGGTTTGTGTGACCTTACCCTTTGGCTAATAAGAAAAATTACATTGTTTTTAAATACAAGACAGACACAAGATATGATAATTGTATGGATAAGACTGATATTTCTGTTAAATATCATGGAATGGGAAAGTGCTTGGCTCAGTTTTCCAAATTGTGGCCACCTTTGGGGCAGGGAGGTATGAATTTGTATCTGAGCTTCAGCTCAGCTGCCCTGCAGCTTGGTGAGGAGGCATGATGAGGGAAATCTCCCTAACAGCTTCCTATCTCTCTTGGGCCAGGCATGGTACAAGGCTGGAAACTCAGATGTGGCCAGGTTGCAGTTTGTGCATCTCTGAGGTGAGAAGGGTTTGTCCTGGACCTGGCTCACTAAAATCCAGGATTTCCAGCACCCCCAGGAGCAGTGACTCTTGTGTCATTGTGCTATGGTAGTGCACAGTTCACAGGCTGGACTGTGTGCAGTTTTCTCTTGCACACCAGATGATGTCCTATGTGCACAGCATCTCTTGGAGACCTAATTTGTAGGGGTTTTAATTTCAAAGAGTCTGAGAGCTGAATAGCCTTCAATTTCTGTGAGTTGTTCTGTCACGTGATGTCTTGACGCCATTCAACCAGTGTAACTTGATTCATTTGACTGGAGTCATGTCAGTCCTTAAGGAATCACGGAATGGTCTGCATTGGAAGGGACTTTAGGATGATCTTGTTCCAACCTCCTTGCCATGGGTGGGGACACCTTCCACTAGGTACCTTCTGCTAGACCCTGGAAGACTGTTCCTGGAACACTTTCAGGAATGGGGCAGCCATCCAGGATGAGGAATGGACCTCAAGAGTTATGTTTTTAGCTGTATCTTAAATACATGTCCTGTTTCGGTATTTTGAGCTTTTGATTCCAGAGTTGTCTCACGTAAAAGCAACTTCGCACAGAAGTCCAAGGAAATTTGCTTTGGAACCTTGAGGCCATCACCTAATCCAGACACATTGCAGGAAAGAAATTTCCTTGCCAAGCAGCACCATCTGTCATTTGATGACTGCAAAACAATGGGTTTTGTGGTTTGTTTTTTTTGTTTTTGTAGTTGGTTTGGGGAATGAAGAGGGCTTTTGGAAGATCTGGCACTGAGCTAGGATGGGAGCAGGGACCTTGTGCCTTTTACAGTTATGTCTTCCTTGATGCTCTTGGAGTTTTCAAGTAAAGGGCATTCCCAGCAGAGCACTGCCATCCTCAGTGTGGGGCCCTGTGTCAGTGTCAGGCTAGGCAGGCCAAAGCTTTCTGCCTCTGAAGTGAATTGTTGGCATAAGTCAGAGCTTTATTGGGCAGCAGCAGGTTTTTGTGTGTGCTTTGCTCGTCAGGACTTTCTACCTTTCTATATTTTGTGTCATGCATTTGTTGTAACACAATTTTTATTTTGTTTTTTAATGTTATCTGGGTGCAATTCTATGCCTGGTGTTTAGGAAAGGCACAAGTTTTGTTGCCGAAGGATAATGTCTGTATTTACTTTCAGCTTTGATTGTCTTAAATTGCTTTCTTGTGGGCTCAGTCTTTCTATCTCTATTCCCACACAGTAGCAAGTCACTGTCTCCTGCAATTAGTTACAAAGAAAAACAGTAAGATTGGCCCTGTGTTCTCCTCACTTCATACTGGGATAATGGATTAGTCCAGATGCTTGGTAGAATTGCATAAAGTGAGCGTGATGGAGTGTAAGCCCAGGTGGGGACAGCTCTAGCACAAAAGAACCTTGGTATGGCATACTCTAATTTCTTTCCTCATGCTTCATCTTGTGCAACGGTTCCACTTAATTATTGCACTGTGGAAGTCAGCTGCCCAGGCAGGGATTAATCCTTTCCGACAATTGCAATCAAACTTCCACTTGTGCGCTCAACTCCTAATGCTGGGTTCGTGCTCAGGGAAAGGGATGGAATTCAGAAGCACAAGCTCTTGAGAGCATCAGCCATTTCCTCCTTGTCTCGCTCAATAATAAAGGTGGCACTACTTTTTGGGGAGGGAGAGGAATAATGTTGTTTAGGAGGTTGTCAATTCCCAAGTTAGCCATGTGAAGAAACCAGTGACCAGCTGAAGTCCCAAACACACCTGTTTAGCTGGGCTGGCCTATGGTGAAAGTTAAACATGTCTGAGATTTTGGGGAGGAGTTGGGGGTTAGGGAGAATATTTAGGCTTTTAGGGTTGTGAAGTGCCTGGTAGGTATTAATTAAATGCTGTTTGGTATGTCTAAAATGCTTGTATCTTTCGTCTTCAGGTGCCAAAAGATCTTTGGAAATTGTCCCTGATATCTTGAGAAAGGTGATGCCCAAATATAAATCTTCAGTCCTAAGTAGTTCAGAAGTAACATAGGTTTGGTCTAGCTCTGTGTAACTAGAGATAGCACAGGAATTAAGAATACACAACTGGGAAGAGGTGAAGTTATGGCATTAGAAATAACTTGCTGTTCAGAAAATGTAGTGCTGAAGCCAAAACTGCATCTTTATTTTCTACTCACCTCAGTATCTTTTGGAGCTGTGCAGGGCAGTCTTATGACCATCTCTTCATGCATCAAAGGGGAAAAATCTTTGGTCATATTCAAGCTTGATATGTTCCCTTTGGACTTTTGAATGTGTACTGGTCAGGATTCAGCTGCCCTCCCATTTCTAGCAGGGTTTTTTACTGTGTTTACTAGGAGCTCAAAATAAACCTCGAGGATGGCAGGAATGTTTGTGTGGCATTCCCGTTCCTCCCTTGAAATCATATGCACTCATTCAAGTCCTCAAGAAAGCTGGGCCGTTGATCAGCAAGGCTATCTCAGGACTTCCATTTCCTTTAGACATGCTGATTTCTTGATCCTGAAGTTATTTGAGCGGGATGTTTGTTGCTGTATTTTCAGATGTTCCTGAAGCATGCTGAGAGGTGGCAGTGGTTTGCCAAAAGGGCAAAGTCTTGACTTAAGGGCCAAGACTGAGAGTTAACTTCTATCCAGGGTGGCATCGCTGTCATGTTACTAATGGTGCAGAAGATTAAGGTTAGGTACCTGGGTGTGCTCTCTTGCAAGTACCAACCAGCCTTAGTTGATCACTGCTGTAGATGCTATTTTCAATATCCAAAATTGAGGCACTTTGTGACTTCCTTTAAATCGCTGTTATCATTCAGACCTTGTTTCTCTAATGGGCTCTCCATGAGATGTGGGTGTTACAGTCCTCACTGATGGCTGCACCAGGAACTGGTAACTACAGAGTTGTTGCTACTCTCATTCCAGGCTTTAGGAGCAAATAAGACCATTGGTCCCCTCCTGGTGGAAACACACCAGCTTCTTACAGAGAGTTTGCATTTGATCTGGCTAAGTAAGAGTAAACTTGTATTACAGAAATCCAGTTTCAGAAACCAGCCAAGTCCAGGCTTATTGTCAAAAGATAAAAATTATTACTGTCCAGCTTTACAAGGTTGAAGTGACTTAACAGTTCAGAACCTTCTGGATTAATCTTTGCTTGAAGTAGCTTTATTTGCCCTGCCACATCACCAACTGAAATGAAATTGCAATAAGATGGAATCTGTAAATGGGGCCACTACTGAGGCTTGCATGGTGTTGCATTTTAGCCCCCTCTTCGTAGGTTATCCTTCCTCACAACTAAGTATATTGCTCCTGCCAATTTTTCCTGCTTGTTGCTGTCCTTGGGATTTTCCTTCAGTAAGGCAGACTTCCTCTTCTTGTCTGCTATTTTGTTCTGGCTGTGGAGCATCTTTTCCTGTAGGCTTAAAGAAGAGAGAGATCATTAACAGATAAAGAATCAGGTTACTTGTATATGTCACTGTGGTCCTTTAGGAAGATGGACTCTGTAGGGAACAAAACTGAGCCATTAAGGAGATTGCTGTTTGAATTGGTTGTGGCCCAGAGAAAAAGCAGAAGAAATACATCCCAGGATGCGACAGGAGAAGTGCTGTCTTGAGCATGCCCTTGATAACCCTGAAGGTTTTTTCATGGGCATTTGATGGCAATTCTAGCAGACATCTTTACAACCTTCAGAATTCTCTTATTGCAGTGATTCTCAATGGTGTGCATTTGTGCACGCTCCTGAAGTAAAAGTGGATATTTCACACTATTTTCTTAGCAGAAATGTAAAATAAACTTAAGGATACTGTTTCAAGGAGGCTGTTAGGCTATTGAAAATCATGTTACTTTGCACAATGGTTTGCTTGTGGTTTTCAAAACTGTTTGAAGAGGGTGCTTTTTGTTGCATTGTAGCTGCTTATGAAGTAATGAACAATTTTTTTACCCCACTTTTTTGCTTTAAAGGTTTCAGTTCTAATGCTTTCTGTTCCTGAAGTTGTGCAGTATTTAAGTAGGAAGATTTTTTTTTAAATGGCAAAAATGCTAATGTTTGGATTTAGCTTAGAAATCAATATGCAGAGAGAGTGAGGATCAACAATGTTTGGAGCACTTGAACTCCCAGATTTGTCTTCTCACGTCTCTTGAGAAGGTGTGTCAAGATTTAGAAATAGGAATGGTTTGTCTTCCATACCTTATGCGTAGCATAATCATGTTGCTTTTCAAGGTGCTTCAAAAAAAACCCTTGGCTATAATATGACCAACATAAAAACAACAATATGAGAGGAAAACAAACAAACTCAAAGCTCCCAACCACACACAGCCCAAAATCCTGGAAAATGCTGCGACATCAAGGTTTCCGCACCAGAAAAAAACTAGAGTCACTCTGTTTTTGCAGAAGTTGTGCATTTAATTTTAAATCATTCTGTAGTTGCTGCTCTGTAGTTTACCCAAGTCCTGGCAGCACTGCCAAGTGTGGCAGTAAATATTACATCATAATTTTTAGGTAACCAGTGGAAAGATTAAGCTGTCTGTCCAAGCCGGCTCTGAGGCCAAGGGAAGAGTCCCGCTACACGGGCAGAAAGCCACTATGGGGGCTTTTGGCCAAAAATGTCCTTGAACTGTAGCCAGAGAACTGGGAAGCTCAGTTCCTATGGGTGGCTCCTTGAAAGGAATAATCCTGTCTGTTGTGAACAAATTATGGGAAAATTGGTCAGGATGAAAAGGACTCAGGAAGACCAGACTTTTGTGGGTGCATGAAATTGGATCTCACAGTCTAGCAGGCACTTGCCTGGTGCCTGAATCCTGCAAGGAAGTGGATTCAGTCACTGTCAGCACTCCTAGTGCACCCATGTGACTGGGGTGGCACTGGTAGGAACAAGAGGTTGAACTCAAAGCAGTTCATGCTACAGTAGCCTTGCATCTCCAGAACGCTGTGGACCATTCATTGCATGCAGGAAAATTTTGGCAAACTATTCCTTTGCATTTTGAATTTTCACAGGGAAGAGGAGAAAGCTTCCTGAAATGCTATGGTTTTGGTGTTGGGAAAAGCAAGCTCAGATTAGAGTGGTGACAGGGTGGAGATGTACTACAGCCTTTTGTTGTCAGCCAGAACTCTGTTCTGGAGACCCAGAGCTCTGCGATTTGAGAGGGCGAGAGGTTTAATTGATAGCACTTGAATGAAATCCTTGCCTTGCAATTTCATTATTGATATTATAATTGTATCATTTTTACATGCTTTTTTAGTGCCTTTTCCTCTTGATGTAAGATGATGAAAGGCAGGTAGGCCCTCTGTTTTCTTCATATTTGCACGCCCCATTTTTGTAAATAATGCTGAATCTCCTGGCTGAGAAACACTGGTGGGCTTTCTGCACCTGAAATTGTGGGACAGGAGGCTGCTGAAGATGCTGTTTGGCACAGTTGGTCTCTGCTATGTTTGCATCCTCCTGCAAACGAGCTGTGGGGAGCTGATGTATCACAGCACAGGCAGCTAGGTGCCAGCACCAGCTCATGTTTGGTTTGCCTAACACGTGTCCTCCCCGGCAGTGCCCAGAGCAAGAGCAGCTCAGCTCCGCTGGGCACTATTTGCATACTCTAACGAGTTGGGCCATAATTGGCCTTCATTGATTTTGTTTTCATTGAGCTAAAATAGAGTCAGAGCTTCTTAGGCAAGAAGAGCTGATTGATTTGTGGTAGGATTCAGGACTATTCAGTTGAAGGAATAATTAATTATGTTCTTATTTAGTAATTGTCAGGGTCAAAGTTTACTCTTACCTTTCAAGCAGACACTGCTAAATTTGCTCTCTAGGCTCTGTCTCTGCTTTTAAAAACTAGAAGATGCCAACATGCAGAAGACAGTTCACAGGCAGCACATAGTTTCCTTCTCTGTTCTTTCATTGCCACTTCTTTTCCCCCCTGCACTATCTCCCTGCTTATCCATTTGCATGGCATCCTTTTTTCCGGGTCTTAATTGATCAGCTCCATTCTCTGGAAATTTTCTTCTAAACAATTCCAAGAAAACACCTTTTAAACCAAAAGTTGGAAAACAAAGGAAAAAAGAATTGTTTACTTGAGAAAATTTGAATGGTAACCTTCTGTTAAGATTTTTATTATCTTTTTTTTTGGTTCTAATTAAGCTCTTGCCCCAAAGAAAGGTTTTCTTGGGTTGAAAAAATACACCTGCAAAGCTCAGGAGCTGGGGGTGTTGATTGTGTGCTGTTTAATACTCATAAACGTGAAACACTGGGTATGTGCGTGAGTGATGGTCTTGCTGGAAGTGGAAACTTGTCCTTCCTTGTGCTCTTCTTAGCAAGTATCCATTTAATTAAACATTAGCACTATGTGAGCAGACAGTGCTCTGTGACAGAGGCAAATTTTATGAGCTGTTTCTGCAGAGTTGAAAGCAAGGTTATAACGGCTGCATACAGCAAGGTTAGCATTGGCACACACATAATAAAGATGATATTTGGTACTTTTTCTCCTCTTCTCATCTTGTGCTTGCAGCATAACATGGTGGCAACGTTTGCTAGTGGTTTTTAAGTGGTGGATCTTATTACAAATATAATGTTAGACACTAATGAATTGAGTCCAGGCGGTTTCTGTGCTGCTGCCAGGAATGCAGTGCTCAGTAAATACCTTGCACCAAGCAAGTAAATGACAAAGGAACTGCCTGGGCAAACAACAACCAAATGCAAGGGATCATTCTTTGTAACAAATTAGTTCTTAAACAGAAGGGTCTTCCACCAGCTTCACCGGATGAAAACTCCTGGCTCAATGAGGGCGCTGAAGTGGACACAATCACCAATAATAAGTAGGACACAACCCCTGCGTGGCCTCAAGTCCTTTGCGGTATGTGAGTTTGCAGGGGTGGGAAAACCAGAAGAGAAAATCACTGAAGAAATAATAGGGGGAGAGGCTGATGGCTTTAAGTAAAGGAACAACTCCAGCAGCACCACAACTATTTTTTTCTGAAACGTACATGGGCAGTATTGTTCAGATAGAGAAAGTACCTCTCAGTCTGGAGATGTTCAGAGGTGTGCAGTTTACTCTGGGGATGTTGCCTCTTTGCATGAGAGTTTGTGGAAAAACTAGGGAAACTGCCATGGAAGACCTGCAAAGTTCATTTTCTAATATGCTTTGCAGGAAAGAATTGAATTTTGAAGGAACTTAGCAAAAATGCTATGTAAGAAATCAGCTCTGTTAGGATTTTTTTCCTTTCTTCCCCTTCAATTTCCAAGGAAAAGCGGGTGAAACACTGGTATATGCAGAAAAATCATTTTCCCAATCATCAGTTTCCTACCAAATTAAAAAAAAAAAAAAGAAAGAAAGTTCTGAGGTTTTGGTTTTTGGATTTTTTTTTCCATTTTGGACAAATGGTGGGGTTCATTTTGGGCCTTTTATTTGAATGGGAGATTTCTTATTTAGAAAAGCTGTAGCAGATTTCTTTGGGAAATATTGTTCCTATCCATTTACTTTTCTCAGATGTGAGCAAACTTCTTTAGTCCTACTGCTGAACTGGAGGCAAGCTTCTTTAAAACTGACGTCTGAATGGACTTTGAATGCCATTCTGCTTCTGAAAAGTTTCCCAAACTGTGGCCAAGTCACAGCCAGGTAATAACTGCATGGGATCTGGGGCACTCAGTAGCTGTGTAGGCTCCCCTGGATCCTGCTGGGCTGAGCAGCCACCTCTGGACAGCAGGGAAACCCCTTTTCCAAGCCCTACTCCCTCTGCAGATGTGTGAACTGAAAACCTCTTATTTCCTTGCTTGCTGTCTCACTTTTGTTTCAATCAGCACTTGCCACTCTTGGATTACACATACACACCCCTCACCACTGGGCCAGTCCCAGTGCCCACTTTCCCGTGGCATGACGGGTCCCAGACCCTCCAGCTGCTTTGCGGCCTGTGCAGCAAATTCCATATTGGAAACAGTGCTGGGACTGGGAAACAAGGTTATGTGGGAAGCTGTGGAGTTTGGAGACTGAAAGAAAAGAGGTTCAGGGGGTAACATGAAGCAGGAAAAAACAGCTGTGTGATGGTAAATCAACGTCTGTGCAGACCAGCATGTTGCCTTGAGTTGGACACTCCCATTACATCATCTAATCTGTTCTCTTTTTGGCAGTCACTTTTCTCTAAATAATGCTTTTTATTACTCTGGATAGTTCAATTTTGAGAGCTTAAGGTCATGGGCTCCACCACTTCCATAGAGTTGTTTTTTCTCTTTCCTACTGATCTGTTTTAAGGAGCAGGGAGGCATTGAATTTTTTTTTTTCCCAGGAATAATCTTCCTCTGTAAAGTTGAGGTGCTTTGTCATAAAATACCTTTTTGCTAAAAAAGTGAATGGGCGCACCATAGCCCAAAACAATTAGCACCACTTTGTGTGTGAGTGCTTTCAAATGTGTCTCCTGGGGTTTCTGTGGTTTGTGCTGCCATCCTGCTATTTGTCCTGTGTCAGAGTTCACCCATCATTTCAGACCAAGGAAGGCAGGAGCTATTTTGGGCATGCGCTTTCTAGGCTTTCATTTGCTAGGGGCCTGAAGGCTCCTCCCTCATTCATTTTACTGAGAGGGGCTTTCTCCACTGCATATATATCTCCTGGATTGGATTCTTATGTATTTCTGCCTTGGGACAGAGGTAACACTCAGTGTATACCAAGGCATTTGTAAAGGTTGCCTGGTTTTGTCGAGGCTGTGAAATGAACCTTTATTCCAAGTGCTCAGTGTGACTTTTTCCTTTGCTTTCACTGAAAGCACGGATTAAACATGTGTTTACAGGCCTTTTAAACTTCACGTAGTTAAGGTGCACCAGAGTTTCAATGACTTCTACTAGACTGATTGCCTTGGAAATTGAAGAAATTTCTATGCTGATATGCTCTGGGTAATGAATAGTCGTCTTAGAAGAAGATGAGTACCTTGGGGGTTGTAAGGATTATTGGACTGCCTACCCTGAAGCTCCAGCTATTGCATTGTGAACATAATGAATGATTAATTGGTCTCATACTTTGTACTTAATTGGTAGCAGCACTTTGGATGCACTGGTTGCTGTAGCAACTTAGAGGATACACCTGTTCTGAGTCAAAAATTAAAAAAAAATGTGAAGGGGTATAGGACAAGGAGCAGAAATTGCCACCTCACTGGCCCACATAATTGTTGTGGGCAAAATAAGAATAAGGGGAAGAGCTGAGAAAGAGGACTAGAGCAGGAACCTCCTGGGCTGAGAAGATGTGGAAACTCCTGTCTTGAGAGAAGAGCTTGCTTTGCATCCTTCTCCCTTTCTGGCTAAGATCTAGGGGTTTTTTTGTCTTTCACAAAAAATGTAGAACTGTGTTAAATGCCTGAAGTTTCTCTCTCACATGATAACTCTGCACCAGCCTCTGGAAGGAGGCTGACCCTGGATCCTTCCTGGCTAGCTGCTCCTTTACAAATGAATTTATTGTAGTGAGCTGCAGCTACAGCAACTTGTTCCTACTGTTATTTCCTCTTCCAAGCATTCCTGCTCAGGTGTTCCGTGTCCTTGGTGGATTATTAAACCCTGCACTCCTGTGTTTCAGGGAGTGAACTACAGAAGTAAGTGGCTATTAAAAGCAGCAGTGGGCCACAGGAAATCTGTGTTAGATGTGAAGTTAATTCCTGTTATTCTTGCCTTTGTAAGCAGCAAATCCCTATTTTCCGCCTGTTTGTGTGAGTATGTAAAATAACTTGCCAGGTTTAAAGGGAGCACTGGCAGCTGTGCAGCTCTAATCTTGTGTGCAACAAGGGAAAGTCACAATCACATTTTGTCTAACGGTCTGCCAGAAACCATCACACATTCATTTCACAAAGTGGAAGGAAAAAACTCTGCAATTCCTTACATAAACCAGAGAACAAGCTGTAGAGCTGCATTGTCTTCCTTCCTTCCTGATGGAAAAAGAAGGGATCCTATAGTGACTTGCATCAGAATAAGATGCTGGAGTAGATGTTTTATGGGTTGTTCACCCATCCTCTGTCCTGGTGAAACTTTATCTTCGTGGAGATGGTAATAGTAATTGTTAGAGTTGTTTATCTCATGGAAATTTCTCATTAGTTTTGAAAAAGACTAAACTAAAGTTGGTAAAATTGCACTTGAAAATGAAAACATGGACATTACATTGTGCATAAATGGTTTGATGGGTGGAGCATGAAATTACCAGTACTGGTGCAGCAGTGTTTGTGCCCGGGACACTGACTTGGGCTAAAATCCCTGGACCAAGGAAGTACATCTTTCAGCCAGATTTTGAAAAGGACAGATATCTCATTAGTAATCCAGAGATTAGAAAGTCTGTCAGCAGAAAAATAAGTCAGTTTTCTAATATGCTGTTTCTGCTCCTGCAACTTAGAAATAATTGACAATATAAGAGGGGAAAGAGATGCAAATGAGTATGTTATGGTGTGAACAAATTGAGGTTATGCTAATCTTGGTATGAGGAAACCATGGGTGTTAACAATGATCAAACTACATTGCTCCTTAATAATCACCATAAGTAATATTGATCTCTACAGCACTTCCTACCCAGATGCACAAAAATATTTTATGAATCTTTGAAACTCTGACAAAGAGCAAGACAAGGTGAGAAATTTTCTGTAGCATAGGCAGTGATGGTGGAGGGGTGGAAATGAAATCTGGGGTTATGATTAGAAAAATTTCAGCAAACAAAGCTGAGTTGTCCCCAGAAGAACTAAAATTCTTTTACCTGAACTGGTGCATGAAGCTCCATGTTCAGTGGCAGTGCTATAAAGTGGCTCTGCTCTGGGTTACCTGCAGTTGGAGAACTGTAGCAAAACTTAGTAGCTCTGTATACTGCTTGTGCTGCTAAGGAGTAACTTCCTCTTTATACTAATGCTGATGTGTGAGATGCACTCAGAAGACAGCAAATATTGTATATTTCATAGCAATAATGTGTGAAAAATCTTTTAGGTTTGTTTTCTAATTTGCTTCTACTTCAATTAACTTTTTAAACTGCATGTCTTGTCTCATAAAATGATGAACGCTTTCCAATTTATTGAAACAGTGGTTCTACAAAAGAACAATATGCTTGAGCAACTCTTTGTGCTGATACATCATCATCAACCTGAGTAATGAGTGGGAGAGAGATAGGGCTGGGTTTGGCTGCATTGAAAACATTTGTAGATTTTATCTGGAACAGATTTTATTAAAATTGCAACAAACTTTATATAGCCCAGTATACGCTTCATTAAGGGAACATTACCTTACAATTATGATTAATTAGATTAAACTTATGAAAGTGTGTTATTTGTTCAAATCAAAAGGGTGGCAGGGAAGAATGATGGATGATGAAAGAGTGTGATAAATGAAGAAAGCAGCTGAACTAAATTGAATGTGTATTCATCCGTTTTCACTTCATAACTAATGATAAATTGAGCATGTCACATTTAACAATACATGTCTGAGCTTAAGCACAGTCCCAGCCCCTGTAGTCTAATGTCTTTTGTCAGGTAGCTGCATTCAGAGGATGTGATATTTGGTTTGGAGAAATCTACGCAGTTCATTATCTATCTGTCCCTGCAGCTAAAATCACAAATGAAGGCTTCTGCCCTCCCTTGAAATGAAATAACGGCAGTCTCAATTGGGATAGAGTTGTCCAGAAGGCAGAATCTGACTGTGAAGTGTTAATTTGACTTGAAAGGCAAGTGATGTATTGAAAATTGTGTGTTGTTGACAAGAATACATTTTGGGATAATTGCAAACTCGAAGCCTGTGGGGTCAGAGTCTAACTCACAGGCTCGGGCACTTGTTGTGCAGCCACGTGAGAAAGATTCCATTCAGCACCAGCTGAAATGGCTGGATTTGGCCTGAAAGGCTTGGGGAGTTTGTATGGGCAATGACTGGCTGCCTTGGGATCGTTTGCAGGCTTCTCAACTTGTACCTTAGCCTTTGATGGTCAGCCTTGCTGGATGGCAATCCACAGTTCTGGTTCTATCCTTGGTTGTAAGAGATGTCAAGCAGGATGTCAGGATCAGGTGTGTACTGAGGAGAGGATCTTCATTTTGTCATCATCAAAACAAACGAGGAAAACATTTTGTTCAGGGATGTTTGGTCAACATTTCATACCAAAACTGTAGTTTTGGCTGGCTTTGTTGCTCCATTCCTGTTTCAAAATTATTCATACATGTTAGGCCTAACTGAGTAATGATGGATTGGGCTGCTGAACCACACCAGGGATGAATTTTGAGCTTGAGATGTTTAGCATTTCCAGGAAGATTTCAGCTGTGATGCCGCAGATCCTTGTGTGCCGTAGGCCAGAGAGAGAGAGAAAAGGTTGTCGTATAGTTTTAAGGAGTAACAGGAAGCAACTGCAGAAGAGCTGAATGCATGAAATAACAGCTATGGTCCTCCAAACCTGAAATGGAGGAAAGTCCTGCATCTCCCAAGAACACTGGACATAAAGGAATGTCCTGTAAACAGATGAAGAATAAAACTGAGTAGTTAAGCAGGGGCATTAGTGTCATAGGGGGTAGGGAAGGGCCAGTTTCTTACTCTTCTCAGCAGTATCAGAGACCCCTCTTGTTGTCTGTGCTGTTAGTCAAATTGTCTTTGTCTGTCTCTTGCAATCAAGTCTCTTGACATGGCTACTGCATTTCCTGCCCCTTAGTAGGAGCACTCTGTGGAGTTTCAAAGATATTTTGGAGCTTCTAGGTCAGGAGTGGACCAAACTTTGTTCTTGTACAGTATTGCCTGTAAGACTGGATATTAAATAGGTTCTGGACAATTAAGGTAATTTAAGAAGGTTAGTGATATTTAATTTTGCCAGCCTCTCTATATTTAATGACAGAAGGAAAGGAGTTTGTGTAAAAGTTAAGGAAACAAAATAGACTATGAAATAAAGGGAAGAAAACTGGAATATTAAACTTTTCAACCAGTTTTAGTAATGACATCATTCCCCCCAGACTGATGCCGCTGTTTCAAGTGACTGTAGTAGTGTTCAGTCCTAGCTTCATGTGTCTGAATGCTTTGTGCTTCTGTGCCAGGCATCACGCCTGGATGGGATGGATGTGAGGGAACTTCTGTGAAGTTGTCTCTGCTTTTCCTTTGTCTGTTTCTCAGGAATGCTGTAAAATGTTGATCTATTTGCCTGAGGAGTACAATTGAGCATTTCTTGGCGTGTGAAGAAGAAATTTATTTACACCTGTAAGCACCACCTATAAAACCACAACCTGATTTCACTGAGCTGTTGAAGCCTTATCCTTTGGGAAGGATATCGCATAGCATTGGCTTTAGCAGTGAGGTTATTTGAACTAGGATTCTGTCTAAGAGATGGAATTTGTAGTGAAATTTAGTCTGCAGTTCAGTTGTACACTCGGTGGCAAGAAAAGTCTAAGGAATGGAATGGAAGTCCTGTGAAATTAGCAGTTTTACTTATCCCTCATGCCATGAAAGTGGTTTGGTGGGTGGTTTTTTTTATGTAGCAGACACACAAAGAGCTAACTATGTGCTTATCTCTGAATGTTGTAATGCTTCTCAAGCAATAGTTTACAGTTGCTAGAGATATTTCTGACTGACCTGATTGACTGAGGTGGATTTTTTGAGAAATGGTCTATGCTGTGAAGATGGTTAACCTGGAGGTAAATGGACTGTTTCAACTGTTTAGGCAATCTGAAGCTTCAGTCTCTCAATACCTGATTGTTATGGTGAGGTTAGATTTGGGTGAGAAAGGAGGGTGTGAGGTGCTGGGCTTCTCTTTGGAATGTTCCCACAGGCTCTTTGGGATGAGAACAATGCACTTTAAGCATCTCTGCATTGCCACCAAGCAAGCCCCTTCCCTGTGAGCTCTGCTTAAGCCGATGCATTCTTTTGTGGAAAACAGGGAGTTGACTGAGTAAGGTGAGAAGGAATCTTCTGGAGGAAAAGCTGCAGACGGCTCAGCTCCTTTGAGGAGTTCACTCTTTCCATGTGCCCCAATTTTGGGTAGCCCAGTGGGAGACTTCTTCAAAGGAGATGGCTCTGGGTACTTTCTGGACTTCAGATTTCTGCAGTGCTCCTCAGTGCGAACTCCCATAGAAGAGGGCTACTGGAAGTGATTCCTTTATCTTTAAAAAGGTATTTAGGCCACCCTTCCCCCATGGCTGAGTAGAAGGCTCAGAGGAGACAGGGGTGTAGGAATCATTAAAGTGAAATGTGAGTCATGTTCATTAAAGGCAAGCTAGCAGAATGTCTTAATTCAGAGGCTGCGTAATGATTAGAGCTTCCTGTAATAATGATGATGGCAATTCTACTATATGAATTGAACATTCATTCTAAGTTAATTCACACCCTTTTAACTAATAAGTTATTTAACGGAATAAAAAAAAAAACGGAACCCTTTTTAGCTCATGATTTGAATAGACTGATCAGAAGGATGCTGAAATAGCAACTCTTCCTCTGTTCTGGGAAGATTCAAACACTAACCTTTATCTCAGTTTGGTAGTTTTATTTATTTATTCATAATTCATTACATCTCTGCTAAACCTCCCTCGCACTGGAGATTGTCTATGTCTTCACTAGAAATATGTTCCTAGTCAAAATTGTCACAAAGAACTTTATTTTGGTGTGAAATAAGTTGAAGAAAACTTCATTTTTATTTTTGTTATTCTGAGACATGGCAGGGAGATAAACAATTTACTGTTTGCTTTTCAAAATCTCCATTTTTGGGCAAGAAATCATAGTCTACAAATATTTTTTATCAGGAAAAAATAAAAAGGGGAAATAATTATTTATTGTATATAGGACATAAAAAAGTCTGAATAACAAGATTAAAATGAGGCAAAAGATTTAGTTTAAGTATTGAAGGAAAACTCTGATGGTGGCAGCCATGGCTTTGCAGTAGTCTCTTGGTAGGGAAGAAAAACTCTGGTTAAAGCTGTTTAAAAACAACCTTGGAGGTAGAATAGCATATAAAGCCCCAGCAGAGTGGAAATAGATACAAGAGACTAATTGGTCTTTTGTACTTGCAGCTTTGTCATTCTGAGGATCTGGAACCACTAGCAAGTTGAGGACTTGAGAAGTTGTGTTCCATTGATGTCAATTTCTGCACATCTGCAAATTCACCTGAACAAGTTGACACCTTTGAGTGAATAACATGGGTTTTCTCATTGTTTCATTCATTACTTTTGCCTTGCAGTCAGAATAGGAATGTCCAAGACAAGTTTTGGCATGGTTAGGTACAAAGACTGTGCAGACTGCCTCAGTGTTTTAGTTGTGAGTCCTGTTTAGAAGTAACAACTGAATTTTTACCATGATTTCTGTCCTGATCAAAGGATTACATTTATTAAACTACATCTTGTATTGCCATATATTTCAAGATGAAGCTAGTCATAATTTCATCTCTGTAGATTATAAAAGCTTGAAGGAATCCCACACTGTGTAAACCAAGATGTTCAAAGTTAAATTCAGATTAGTATAATTTGTATCTGGAAGGCACACTCTGATGCCTTGGTACATTCAAATGTCTTCAGCTGAGTTCCAGCATTTAATGGCCTCTACAGCTTAGCTTGTGCAGAACTGCAAACATGTACATTTGGAATAACTTGTCATAATTCACTCTTTAGGTTGTGCTCTTGTTGCCGATACACAGTCTGCTATGCAAAGCCCTCAAAGTCAGCTTTTATTTGAGTCATGGCAGGTATCGGTTTCCTTGTAAACAATTCATAATGAACATTTGGTTTTTCGAGATGTAACTCAAATTGGTTTGGAGAATTCGCTTCTCTTTGGATGCTGTAGCAGATTCTGGAGGAGAACAGCTGGGACAGGAGTCTGGATGCTGCTGAGTCTGTATGGGAGGGCCTGGGTAGAGGGAGCTGTCCAGCCATTGGCAGCTCAATGTTTTCTGTATTTATCTTGCAGGGGTGATTCTTAATGTTTCTTGAGCTTTCCTTCAGATGAGAACTTTTCTGCTTTCTTCTCCAGGACTACAAGAAAATCCTTACTGCAGTCAAAGTTGCTCTGGAATACCAGTACTGAACTCCAGCCCAGGCCAGGCTTAGATAATCCTTTAATAAACATCAAGACCTAACTACCTTAGTTAAACTAGACTGAAATACCAGCCCCTTACATCTGATCTTGCAATTGAACATTCTCACATCAGGGTACAATGAACTTGAAATTACCTCCAAAATATGGCCTTCTCCTCATCCATATCCCTGAGGAAAAAAAAGTCAGCTGAAGTTTCTCATAGGTATCACAGAATCGTTTTGGTTGGAAAAGATCTCTTAAGTCATCGAGTCCAATCTTTGATCACTACCATGTCAACTAGCACTGAGTGCACATCCAGACTTTTCTTGAACACCTCCAGGGATGGTGGCTCTAACACCTCCCTGGGCAGTCCATTCCGATGTTTAATAAGCCATTTCTGTGAAGAAATTCCTCCTGATGTCCAGCCTGAACCTCCCTCCCCTGGTTCAGATTGAGGCTATGTCCTACTAGTAGCCGAGCAGGGAGAAGGGGTTGCCCCTCACCTTGCTACCTCATTTTGAGGAGTTGTAGAGTATGATAAGATCCCCTCTTAGCCTCCTTTTCTCCAGGTTAAACATCCCTACCTCCCTCAGGTGATTCTCACAGGATGTGTGCTCCAGACCTTGATTAAAGGTAGTAAGCAAAAAAATGTTTTCTTTAGGCTTTGAAAATACACTGCTAATCACTCATGGGTTAATCTGGAGACAGAGACCCTTGAAAGAGAAATATTTATTTCCCTCTTAAAATAGCTTTTTTTCAGCTGCTTCTCAAAACTGGGTTGTCCTCAGGCTCTGTCTTCTTTTTAATTCTCCCCGCATGGTATCTAACACACAGAACTAGTTCTGGTAAGGTACTAACTTGGGTAGTTTCTGAATGTCTCTGATAATCTCAGTGGTTTGTATGTGCCTGGACATGGATCTGGAAGACATCAAATATCACATCAAAGGTTCAGCATGATTAATAATACTGACATGAAATCTGCCAGACTTTTATTAAACTATTGGTGAATGGTGGAGTCTGAATTCTGTTGACTGAAATACAGAGATCTGGCAGCTCACTGTGCAGTTTATATTTATTGGTAGGCCTAATTGTTCTGATTTCAAGCCATATTTCCTCCATCAGAAGAGTTCATGTGCTTTCATCATCTTCACTGGTGACACTTTCCAAACAGAGTTGTGTACTCTGACTGTTCTAACACAAAACATAGAGGAAGTAGAATATGTGGCACCCACTGTGCCCTCTCTAGTGCTTGCATGTTGCAATGGAATTCAGCTGGATATTAGGAAGTGAATCAATAATCAGGATGATAATGGTCAGAAAGGATGTTCACAGACAATAATTACTGATCTTCTGGTTTTAACTTTTTGCCAGCAAATATAATGTTCTGATGAAGTTACAATTTAATTAACTTCATCTTAACAGTATCCAAAAGCCTATGCTTTGCAGGAATAAGTCATGTCCTGTCATCTGTCTACACTGATTTTACCATTATTCTTGTTTGTTGTAATCTTCCTGTGTTGACTCTTAAAATTGCATCTTTCAATTTCACATGAAATTCATTAAGATCTCTGCTTTTGGGCAACTGTCAAACAGCTTCTTATACTTCAACCCTAACATTCATGTATTTACATTTAGCTTTGTGGAGAACCACTGGGAAAAAAATATTTTCTCCTCCCCCTCCTTTTACTTTCCTCTTTCAGCTGCCTTTCACAGTGCTCTCCTTTACTTCTTCCTCCCTTTCATAACCTCATCTAGATACCTATTAGCTCTCTGTTTCAATAACAGTGCTCTGGCTTCCACGAAAGTGCTTTTTAATGTAGGAGATGTACTTCAGCCATAACACCAGGGTCACTTTCTGAGTAACATTTTATGGGATTGATTAAACTTTAACACCATAACTGTTGACTTTATAGGCCAAGGAAGAGACATTGAGTGCTAAACTCTGGATAATTTGTGCTTCACAATTTTTAAAAATCAGACAGAGATAAGGTTTAATGTGTTTGATGAAGCAACCCGTTTTCTTTTTCTACAGCGTGTCCTATTTTAAAAGACCCACAACATTTAACACAAAGTCTTTAACTCTAATGAAGTAAAGTTACACTGAATAACCATATACATGTAGAAAAAGTTATTTAGCTTAATGGGAAGAATACAAGAAGATTTAATTTGCTCTTTCCTTGGCTTCAAATGTGAACACCTTATGCTTTTTGCTGTTGCTAGAAAGTGAATAAATGGCTGCTCTTGGCTGAGAGTTGATGTTCCAGAAACATGTTGTTCCTTCTCACTGCAGGGTCTCCCCTTGCAGTGACTTTGGTAGGGCAGAAAACAGCGGTGGTTTGCTAAATAAAGAGAAAACTCCCAGCTCTCTTTAAATCTCTTCTTTCAGTGGTGCAGTGGTTGGGGCTGAGAAGTTGCTGGACAGTGGTGCCTCTCAATGTGTTCCAAGAAGGAAGAGGAGTACAAAAGAGTGTTTGATGGATAATGTGACTGCAGGTACAGTTCCCAGGCTGGTTTTAGTCTCACATGGTTTTAGGCAGGCCATCTGTAATCCGCTCATCACCTCATCAGCTCGGTGGCTAATAGAGCACTTATCTGCCAGGGCTTCCATGTTCTTCTCTGCCTGTGGGAAACTCCTCTGGCTGGAGCTAAGACACTGCTCCTAATTACTGTTCATAATTAATGGTATGTATGTGCTCCCCCATCCAAAGGGAAGAATGGCTGTACTTTCTTGTGGAGCCTGAAGAGTTAAATCTAATGCATGATTGACCTCAGTGGGAGCACACAGAGGTTCAGTTTCACCCTGACTGATGCAGATTCCCTGGAGGCCCTGGGGATAAACCCCAGGCTAGGACTGGGCCTTCCCTTCACATTTTTACTCTGTCAGAGCAAACTAGTGCAGGGATGTTGGATAATGTTCTGTTCCATGCACGAACTTCCCCTGGGGTTTCTGGAAGTCAGATAATAATTGATAGTTAAGAGCGCATCACAAATCCCTAAAAGTATTCAGCCTGTGTTATGGTAAAACCCAGTCATTTTCAAGGTGACAAGGACCTCCCCAGTTGGAAAAGATGGCTTGGTGTGGCCAGGGAGTGCAGTTATGGCCTGGCATCAGCAAATTTCTTGATGAAGTCACAGTAAGATTGCTATTTAAGAAAATCAATAGCATGGTTAATTGTCTTGTCCTAACATTCCTTGGGAAGGGTAACTGTGCAGCTTAAAAAAGAGCCAAAATTTAAAAGCCTTGTGGCTTACTATTTCAGTTGAAACGTTTTTAAATTGAAAGCCAAGTCATACTTGTAATGCTAACTCTCTTTAAAGGGTTCATATATTTGAACACGTATTTGAGTCTCAGTCCTCTTGAGACTCAAAGGAGTCATGTAGAGCGTTGTCTCTCCTCTGAATGCAGAAGACATTTGGCCTCCTAGGAAGGCAGACCCCTAGAGCTGCTGGGAAAAGCTGGGGAGCTCAAAGTGGGTTATTGCCAAGGAAGGAAGGCCAATGTCTCCACGAGTCCTTCTCATGATACACCTCTGTCTGGGCTGCTGCCAGTAGCGCTGACCAGCTCCTGTCTGAGTGCCCCTCTTTGGAGGTGCGTGGTGTTGGAAAGGGGCAGGGATTGCACCGAGTTAAGGGCAACTCGCTAGAGCTGCTTGAAACTGCTAATTGTTCAAAAGCACAGTTAGATTGTTGGGGAGGATTGGATATTACAAGTGATGCCTAGGAGGAAGAGGCAGCCTCTGTTGCAGGAGATCTCTGAAACATTGATTGCTGGAAACTGGGAATAATATCCAGGAAAACAAATACTTTGCCTTGTTCTTAGCTGGTTCCTGGGGAGTCTGCCACTTGTGGCTCGCAGAGATAGGTTCAGTACTAAATGGTCATTGAGTCTGTTAGTGCTCGTAAAACCCAATTTTTACCTTAAAACTAAAATGGTTTGTGGACAGGCTGAATCTAGGAAAGTTCAGATTGCTTGTTGAAACTGAGAGGGGCCTTGGTCAGATGTCTTTTCCTCTTCACACGGATGAGTAAACCTGTATTTTCTCCTTAAGTCAAAAGTCTTTCTTGTATGATTTCTCACTATCTGTTACCTTCTCTCTCTCAATCCATACAAGGTTTGTTACTTGCAATTCCCCTTCAGTATTTTCTTTGCTCTTGAGTCTCGTGTCCTTCAGCATGTGCCACTTTAGCTGATCGCCAAAGTCTCAAGAGGGTCTGGCAGGCACTGTTGCTGTTTTCCAATCTTGCCAACTGTAATATTTCTTCCAGGCAAGGTCCCTCATAATTCAGGAGAGGTCAGTCAGGACCTGGGAGCTCAACCTGTCTTTACAATGAATCAGCAGTGGGACTGAAAGAATTTATGCAAACCAACAAAATTATTTTGCTGCTTCCCGTATTGGGGATAGGTCTGACAGCATTGTTGAGTTTTTTCTGTTCTGCAGCAAACAGTAAGAAGTGTAGGATCCATTAAAAATCAACCCAGGCTCCCTTCTTCCTAGATGTGGTCAGTCTCCCTACTGCACAGGAAACAGAAGAATGGAGCTAAACACAAGCATGTAAAAATTTATCACAAACCTGTTTGTTCTTCATGGAAGTCTCTCATCACCACTAAGCTGCTGACAGCCCTACCTCTAACTAAGGGAATTTAATTTTCCCTTTAGACCATATTTAATTCCATTCTCAGATAAAAACAATAGATGGGGAGTTTGTCTCACAGTGTGTTTGGCATTTTTTAGAGACTCTTAGGAAAGAGAGGGAAGTATTTTTCTTATAGTAAGCTGTACTTTTAGAATTAGGTAGTGTAAAAAAAGTCTATCTACCTGCTGTGGTGTTTTATTGAAATTCGAGCTGTTCTGAACTTGGCAGATTATATTTTGGTATCACTTAACTTCTTGAAGGATTTGAGATTTGACTCCTGGTCCAACCCTGAATTTTTGTTTTGGGCACTTGTGTCGTAATTAGGTGCATCATAGGAGAGAGAAACATTAAACACATAGGATTTAACCCTCAGGGAGAGCTTGTCTCCAGAGAAACGCCATGGGAAAAAACCCAAAAAATTGAGTGGTTAAAGGTACAGTGCTAAAACTGATCAGTGAAATCAATCTGGAAACAAAAAGATAAAAAAGATAAAACTTGCAGTATGTGTGCTTCAGTCTGCCTGGAACCAAATCTGCTCTGGTGGGGAAGCTCTTCCTTCAGCGCTGTGTTTCATGTAGTATTTTACTGCCTATATGCCTTTGTAAAAAGCCTATCCTTAAAGGGTAAAATATCTTCTAATTCTCTTCTATATCTTCTTATTCCAAAATACTTCTGATGTGCAGATTGTTAAATTAATACGCTTTAGAAATGGAGTCAGCACAATTTTACTGAAAATTTGAATGTAGACATATTTAGATTTAGCTCTCAGAGATTTTGAAAGGTTTTCTGTACATAATCTCCTACTCTAAACACAGTTTCTTTTACCCTAAAAGAAGAAGTGGCAGTAACTCAGGAATGGGAATTGGACCTACTGCAGCTTGCCACTGCCTTTGGGCTGTGGAGCCTGTACATCCAGGTCCAGTTCCAAAAGGTGCAGATGTGGTTAGTTCTTCGTTTCTGCCACTTCTTCACCAAGAAAAAATGTCTTTTACCCATGTAAGCATCTAAATAGTCTAAAATCTGGGATGTGTTATCTTTGCTCAGGTGAATGGCATCTCAGTTCCTGAGCAGTCCTTGACTTGTCAGTGCTTTCAGAGCAAAGTGCTACCTCAACAATCTGATGTAGTGGCACATGAGCTGTACAGAGTAAAGTGTTAGACTCACACAATAAGTTTTTGCACACTTCTCTCCCTTGGTCATGCTGCCAAAGCAGACATTAATCAGCTTCACTCTAGGAGTTAGAATAGAAACTTGCTAGTAAATTACAACCATTACATTTCCGGCTTAAATTTCTACTCCTTTAAGTTAATGTTTTAAAAGACTAACCCTACCACTCTGGCGGGTGCCACGTCTTGCCTCTATATCCATTTGGCACTCTCTCTCTCTCTCTTTTTTTTTTTTAAGTTGAAGAATTACATTATCTCTGTGAAATAACTTTCCTTCTTTAGTTGTTCTGTTTGATTCAAGGATTTTTGATTAAGCGTTCAGGGGTTATGAATAAATAAGAACCAGCAGCCCAATAATTGGTATATCATTACTCCCTAGTAGCACATTTAATCCTCAGCTTCGCTGCACCACATAACCTTTTCCTGCAGTCCTCCTCCTCCTCAATATTGCTTACAAAAAAAAAAAAAAAGAGGGAGGAGGGAAAAAAGCCATGTCACTGCAAGCTTCACAAGTTACCATTAAATGAATACTTTTTAATTTCTCTGGATGAGATGGAGCCCTGTGCTCTGGGACAATGCTGATGGATGACATTTTAATGCAGCTGAAATGTTATTTTTACTGAACCAGGGAAAACTATAAATTTTGCTTCATTGCCACTGATGGCTCTATGCATAGAACTATGGTGGCGCCCATTGCCCATGAATAATCACCTCAGCATGGCAGATGTTACTTCACAGGGAAAGCAATTCTTTTGCCGAAGAATTGTGAAAAGATTAATTGTCTACAGCTGTTTCATGGCCCACAGCAATCTTGATACATTTATGATAAGTTTAAGAGCTCACTAGAGGCAGCTCACATTCCCTGTTGTGAGAGAGGGAAGAGAGGGAGCTGAATGTCTTTATTTTGACACCTGGATCCATAGAATCTGTCAGTTTCATTATAGTCTTCACAGAAAGCCTGCTGTTGGCAGGTTTGGGATGATTGTGAGTGGGCTAAGATGCAGGAATTATCTGGACATAGATAAAGAAAGGGAGACTGAGAAGAATTATTCAAATTTGTGCAAATGAATTACTTCCATTTTTCCTTCCTCTGCCAAGTGGAAATTGAACGTAACCCACTCTGACCTTTCTCTATTAAGTGCTGCAAATTGCAGTAAATGCATAGTTCTGAGTGCCCTAATGAGACAAAGCTCTAGCAATGCCTCATTAATAAGGAAAGTTTGACCTTGCTGGTCAGCCCTTCATTCGATATTGAAAAGAAATAGGAAAAAAGAAGAGATGGCCTGCTGTAAATTTTGAACAATACTTTTGATTTAGTTTGTATATACTCCCAAGCAGACACTTCACAACCTTTATTTCCCCTCCATTTTACTATACAAGTCAAGAAGAGGTATTTACTTACTAGCTTTCTCTGCCATTTCATGGGGACAGTGGTGATTTGTGACTGGAACACAAACAGGTGATCTGATGAAGCTTTTTCAAATGTGTTTTTAGTATCTTGTATTGATGAAATAATGTTGATACCCTCCATTCTACACAGGTTTGTTTTCCTTTTTCCCACAGCCCATATCCATTACCTTCCCACTGGCCCATACTTGAGTGCCAGTGTGTATTCTGAGTGCCATTACTTGAAAAGAATGAGGCCAGGAAATTGTATTCTGTCCCTAAATACAGTTGCTGGAGCAGGAAGCGCCTCTGAGAGGTGATGGGAGACGTTTGCTTCCCACCTTGACAGAGTAGCTCTCTGATTCTGGTCACTGTACCATCCCAGTTGAGATAGAATCTAAAGGGCCCAACACTTAATTCACCGATAAATGCCAATAATCCAGTCTAAAGAGATTTATTAGAAAATCCCAAATCTGTGAATGCATGCATACCAAGGAGAAAAAATACTGAAAAAAGCTAAAAATTGTGAGAGAAATATGGAAGTCAATAGATTTATAGAAGTTGAATAGTTATAATCTGTGGTGCTCTATGGTCAGTCTCACTTTTAGAAATCATAAAGGGTCAAATATTGCAAGCATTAACAAAGTATATTTTCCCTTTTTAATGACTTGGAAGTGATACACCTCTGGTTTTTTTCATAGTTACAGAGCCTAGCTTGATTTTTGTTTATGTTCTTTGTATTTGCATATACCTGTTTTGTTATATATTGACATAATTTTAGTTATAAGGCATTCTTTTTATTCATTATTAGTTATAATAATAATAATATATATATATAGTAGTATTCATTTAAACAATATTTTTGTAATTCACATATTTATCCATATTTATGTTTTACACTTGTTTCTTATGTTCTTTATTTGTGCTTATTATTTCAAACATTTAAAGGCATGCATTCAAGAAATTTAAATAAGAAGTGAGGCTTTGATGCTTTCTCTGCTTGCTAAAACTTGCTACAAATGGTAAGTGAATAGGTTGAAAGTAGAAGTCTCCTCAGAAATGGTTAATGAACCAAAATAATGTTGCTCAATTTGCTTGGGTAAGTTAAAGAACAAGTTGACCAGCTCTGTTAGATGTCTATAGTTCCTTCAGAAACTGCATCCCCTGGGATTTGTGGGTCACAGGGGAAGTGCAGGAGCATGCCTTTAGTGGTACTGTAACCAAAGAGAGGTGGATGGAGGCTCGGTGGGCCCCATAGTGCCATTCTTAGATCAGGTTTTAGAAATTACCAAAGCATTGGAAACTGGGATCAATCTTGCATGTGGCACAGCCTCTTGGAGTGAAATGTGCTGCCACACAGAAAAGAAGATCAATATTTTCATCAAATATTGAAATGCCAACCCAGGAACCCAGGCTTGTCCACCCAGCTCTGAAATGACAGCTTTTGGGGTTTGAGGGATGTCAGGTCTTTGTTAGTAGCCCTGTTTTCTACAGAAGAGCAACTGCTCCTGCCATATCCCTGTTTGGTACGTATTGCTGACATCCAGGCAGCTCAGTGTTCATCTGGCAGAGGGGTGTATTATTCAGCTTGATAGGGTAATTGTTATTCCTGTCCACAGAGGCAAATATTTTTCCATTACAATTCTGGTACAATGTGACTATAGTGGATGTTAATGTTGCAGGTTTCAAACCAGGAACAGCATTCAGAAAATTTTGCAGTCCATGGGATCATTATAAGTGGTCTTCAGACCTAGAATAATAGCTATATAATCACAGATTTTAAAGCAATAGTACTAGTGGTGAAGAAAATTTAGGAGGGTGACAGCAACCACCAATCTGAAATATCTAGGAATCGTTCTGGTGAAGACACATCAGAGTCTAGTGAAGGCCCATGAAAGGATTTCAGTAAAGGAATCTAGACAGCTGCTGCATACAGTAGGATTCTGTGCAGTGAAAGGTATAAGGATATGGAATAGGGGCATTTTTAATGGATGAAAGAGTCCCTTTTTTGCATGGTTTATATTTCTAACTTTGCCGTTGCTCTCTGATTTTACTGTCAGACCTAGAATAAATTGCTCTGTGATTTTACTGTCAGACCTAGAATAAAAGCTTAGTAGCAAAACACAGATCTCCGAGAAAAGAATAATAAGCAACAAACACTAAAAATATCAGCATGAGAGTTCCTTGCATCAGCATGTGTAATGTAAAGGGTGTTTTAAGTGCTACCTAGACAGCAGCACTCATTTTCAGCTTGCTAAGAGTAATGGGTGGGTTTTTAAAATTTCTTTCATTAAGTTGTACCTGTGAACAAGTAAGATTTTCTCAATATATTCATAATTCAAAATAATTCACTAAAATACTGCAGATGTATCTTAAAATCAGTATTTTTTGGCAGTGGGCTCTGACAGACTTAATTTAAATATACCTAAGTCAAGACAACTTGACTTATTTGGATTTGTGAGTCTCACACCTCTGATTGGATGGCTGTAAAGATTTGAATCAAATTCCCACACTGAATATTTATACTTAAGACCTAAAATGTTCATTTTACATCAATATTTTCCAGCATGAAGTTAAAATGTACTGTTTCTGCAAGCATTCCTCCAGGAGGAGTCTTTTGTTTGAACACATCTCAAAGAAGGTTACCCACCCAGCTGGAATAATTCTGAATAAAAAATTCTTATGTATTTATTTATAGATTGTATAATACTCATTTTCCTCTCATAAAAGGTGCTATTTGAGCCTGATAAATAAGGTTAATAATCTGTTGTCAAATTCTCCATTCTTCAGGATCAGGTTTTTCAGCACAGCTCAAGAATTGCAAATACTTAATGAAACATTAATTATCTAAGAAATATTTCTACAGTGCCTAGTGAAGAGTCTTTTTTTTTCTTACTTGGGCAGGAAAATACAAGAATATTTGTTCAGACAAACAAAAAAAATATACAGAAGCAGCTAAAATTGTCTTTTGTGAGACCTGTCACTAAACTAAAATATGACATGATTTCAACTGGATTTTTTTTTTCTGCTATAATTAACTTTGTCTTTTGACAACTCTTTCTGAGGCATATATTAATTAAATATGGGATAATGAATAGAGACAACTAGATCACTAGGGCATAAATCAGTTGAGGGGTTCTGATGATATCATAAACCACAAGAATGGAGTATGTGCAGTTAATAATAACATCAAAAGACTGTGATTGATTTGGAACTTAGCGATCTTTCCACATTCATTATTATTTTATACAAAGCATAAAAACGAGTGGTTTTATGCAAAGACAAGATGATTTTTCTCCCCAGGTTCTTTGATAATGGGGAAATTGTCATTGTTCACTGATAAAGAAAAAGGCTGTGCTTATTACATGGGGAGGGATGGCAGAAGATCCTGGTGTGGTCTCAGAGAAGGCCTGGAGCTAAGAACAGTTTTACTGTCCTTATGTATACACCTTGTGTGGAGAATTCAGGGCCAAGTTTTCTGGTGGTTTAAAATGCTTCTGCTACTTGCAATCTACTGAATTTTTACTAATAGATGACTTTAAACTTTTTTTTTTTTCTTTTTTTAAATCCTCAGGTTGTGCCCATTTGCCGGATTCCATTTTATGGAGTCTAAGACCTTTTCCATGCAAGTGTTCTGAGATTTTTATGTTTTTTCAGATAAATAAAAGCTCAAAGAAGTGGATTTTCCCTGTAGATGTACCTCTTTTTCACAGTAAAACTGGATCGAAGTGTGGTCTCTGTGGTATGACAATAATTCTTCTAGAAAACTGTATGGTGACAAACATGTGTGTGTCTTTATAAACAGACATGCATGTAGATATATAAATTAATTTTTAAAAAATCGTATTTGATGAACACATCAAAAACCCTCTGGGTTGTGCCACATGCACTCCTTACATATTCAGTGCTTTCCATTTTAAATTTACTGGATGTGGGGAGATGAGGTGAGGGAACAAGGGATGTTTTGGTTCCTAGTTCTGCATGTTCAATGAGAGAAGTCTTCATGCAGAAAGATGACCTTATGCTCCTTTTAGTTATTCTGTAGTGCTGTCAGAAGTGCACATGGAAAGGGTTGCAGCAGATAAAGAGGGCGTTGGTCAAAGTCGTGTTACTGTCCCTTGATAAACCTGTTCAGGTGTCTCTGGGCTATGAGACACTGTAAAACAAAGAATGAGAGGATGGCTCTGTAGCTGCATACCAGGTGCAGTGGTGGAATGTGATTTTGGCTTTTTGATCAGACACAGCACCCAAGAACGGAGAGTTAGGTCTGACTTTGGTAGTTAACCCAGCTATCATTGCCAACTATTAATAAATACATTAGAATAGTCTCTGTCCCCTCCTGGCCAGCTCTGTCACCAGGCTGGTCTGCATAGCTTTCTGGCAGCTCTAGCCAGAACCAAAGGCAGCTCTGGTAGCTGGTAGCTTTTGAAGCCATAGATGCTGAAAGGAAAGGCCCTGTGTTCCTGGAGGGTAAGTGAGCTGTGAGAATTACTGGCTGTGCAGTTTGGTGCTTACTGCTCCTCTAAACTCCGTTTGATACTTGAGAATGTGCTGTGTTTTATGTGCAGGACTGATTGTCAGTGCCAGGGCTGAGGAGAGGCTTGGGACAGTGGAAGGAGGACTGGCATGGTGAGGGTATGAGATAGCAGATCCACCCCCTCACAGAAGGTGGCCAAGAGACAGACACTTCCTGATCCAGCACCACCTCATCCACACAGGCTGCCTGAGGAGGTGAATCCCAACACACCTGATAAGCTCCAAGAAAGGTGTTTCCAAGGCTGGAAATGCCCAGGAAGTAAAGGGGTGTCAAATATGTGGCACTGTCTATCCAGCAACATAAAAGGAAGATCAAAGACTCCAGAGACATTTTGGTTGATCTTGTCTGCCTCACACACTAGCTACATTTTAAAACCAAATTCATTTATATTTTCGTTGCAGTTATAATTTCCTGCATACACAAACCAACAAAATTGGTTGCTTCAGGACCTTATAATTCCATGTAATCTGCTCTGAGTCCTAAAAGACACCAGCAGATAATTTGTGCTCAAAATCTTTTTGTAACAGATTAAGCTGGCTTCTAAACACTTGGGCAATGACAACCATGTGTGACTTTTGAAAGTCTCTGTCTGTTCATCTAAAATGTAAATTCGCTGCTAAGGGCACTACATATAAGTAAATCACATTTTAAACACCAAATCCATTTTATTTGCTGAGACCTTGGGCACATTTTAATACTGCAATGCTAGCACTTTAAGTGTATTTTTGTGAGGCCTCTAGAGCGTTGTCATGGCTAGGCACCGTATAAATAACATTTATTGTTATTATCATTGTATGCTGTATTCACTCTGTTTTGCTACCATTAATAAACCATTCAGGCAATGTTGTTGTAATGTATAATATTAGCAGCAGGCTCCTTTGGGAGACATATAACTGGGTACTTAATATTCTAGCTGTTTCCTGGGCCATCTCTCCCAGGCACAGACACTACAGTGTGTTCAAAGTTCAGCATAAAAAAATGGGCTGGCTGTGCAAAGATCACAGCATCTTACAACATGCCTTGCAGTAACTCACATCCTGGCCCTTGCTGTCAAAATTCTGCAACACTAGATAATAGTAAATTAGGGAAATTGCCTGTAATTTGGGGAATGCTTTGTTGGCCCTTTTAAATTTGTCATTGCTCAAAAAAAAAAAAAAAAAAAAAATGCATTCACTAGATTCTTATGCCTTTGCATCAGCCTTGCAAATAAAGCTGCTGCCCTTCAGCTCTCTTGTGGGGCTGCCTGGATGACAGAAAGCACTGGTGCTAAGGAAAAGTGAACTGTGAAGCCCAGGGTTGTTTCAGGGCTGTATCAATTTGCACTGGGGATCCGAGACTTATGAACATCCTCCATTAATGGCGTGCAAAGCAAAATTGCTGTGACCTTTTCTCTTAATAAACAGGAGGCAAAATCCAATCATGCTTAAAATTGCATTCTTAAAAACACAAAAACAAGCAACGTTTTTGTGTAACGATGATGATGTGAATACGGAAGAGAAAAATATGCCTGCTGTGAAAGCACTGGTGGATTAGCAGGTGGCTTTTCCAGCCAGGGAGGAAAGAATAGGGGGGGAACCTCCCTGCTGCAAGGCCTTCTCACCACTCAGCCACCCAAATGCTTCATCAGCTCACAAGGCAAAACATACCAGTTGGCAGATGCCTTTGAAGGGTACTGCTGGCCAGGTGTGACTTGGGCTAGCACGGGATGCCGTCTTTTAGCAGTCTGCCTCTGTTTGTGATTTATTCACCTTTCTTTGTGGGCTTTCTTGCAGCTTTTCCTGGGCAAGCTGAGTCATGACACTTGGCTGCACACATCAGCACTGGCCCGTGGGCTGTGGCAGGAGGAGCTCCCTCCGGGCAGCCTCAGCACCCACGGACATCCAGGTCAGAGAACAAGCCAATGGCTCCATCACGTTTAAGCTCAAGGCACACTTTTCTTTCCTTGTTGCCTGTCTTGCTCACACATTTTTTCCCCTCTGGGAAATAAAGCCTTTCTGATATCAGTCACCAGTAATACACAAAGAGCTCAGAAGAATTTTTGGGTTGGAGGGTCCCTGTGCTGAACGGTCGCTGCCTGCCAGCTTGTAGAAGGCTTCCAAGGGGTCCTCTGCCTGTGTGGGCAGTTCACAGGATGTAGCTCATATTCTGTGACTGACACACCTTCCTGAAGGTAAAAGTGCTCTACCACCTCCTTTTCTATGTCATCAACAAGGTCCTGAGTTCCTTCTAGCAACCCATGCTTTTTCTCAGTTTTCCTTCCTCTCTCACTCCACACAAAGCTTTAGATGTAATTTGCACATTCATGGGTTACTTGTTGAGTGGTCTCTCTGGGACTGATTTTTTCACCTCTTTGAAGATGTTAACTTTTCTGTCTAATGATGTGATCATCATCATCCTAGTCTGTACTATACCACGTAAAATCCCTTCCAGCTCTGCACAGCCCAGGAGAAAAATTTCTTGGTTTTTTTAAATGGGAACCTGCATCTCAGGGTAGGGTCATGTCCTGGTTTAGGGCAAATTTTAGTAGGAAACTTCTGAAGTGGTCCCTCTAGAAGCAAATTCAAGCGGCCCCTTCCCCCGCCGTTTCAGGAGACACAAATCTCCTTTGAGAAAAGTGGAAAAACCTGTTTATTTAACAAGTGAAGTACTCACAAACATAGAAAAATGAGTAATATTAAATAATGGAACCTCTTGTTCTGAAGAAATGGCAAATTCAGAGAGAGAGGTGTAGCTTGGCTCTCACAGTCTCTTGTCAGTCCCTCCTGTGCTGGAAAATCCAGGGCATTGATGGGCCAGAGGTGCGAGCTGCCGGTGTTTTTCTGGGTGTTCAGTCCAGAGCAGGGCTGAGCAGTTCCAAGAAAAAGAAAAGCCACAGTCTGGGGAACCTCTCTGCCTTAGCCAGCTAAGAACAAACTGAAAGCAAAGGAGAGCTCTCTCCCGCTGTCCTGCTGCAGACAGCACCGTCCATGAGAAGGAATGTGGAGGAGCAAGTGCAGCTCCTGACAGCAACCTCTGTGCTTCTCCTTCCCCACTTTGGCCTCAGAACCAGTCTTAAAGAAAACTTATTTCTGGGCTAAACAGATGGATGGGGATACAATTCAGCACCATAAAGTCACCCTAGGAGAGATGACTAACAGGTTTTTAATCTGCACTCAGGGCTGGAGGGCAGGGGGCCAGAAACTCTCCTCCTAAGATCATTTCTTAAAATGACAATTTAGAGGAATAGGAGTAAAGAGGATGTAGCAAAACAGCCAACTGAGAGTGAACAGAGAAACATGGAGAAACATTATGTGAAATTATGTAAAACATGCTTCATTTTCTTACATTCATTTCATTGTGTGATGGTTATCAGTGGGCACCTGCCTCTTGAAGACAGAATTGTCTCGTGTGCTTCCTAGGTACTGAGCCATGTGGTGTCATCTCTATTCCAAAGCAAGGCAGGAAATGTCACAATATTGGAATAAGACCCTTGGATCAAAATGTTAAAGCTGCTGGAATATCGCCTGCAGTCACGGTGACACTCTCTCCCACTGAACTAAACACGGGAAGAGAGATCCCACCAGTCTTTGGTGTCTCTATGCTGGCTGTGGCGTCCTTTCAGAGCCTCTCTGACCCAGACTGTCACTTGTAGAAATTCCAGGATACTGTGTAGGCCCCACATTGTTCTTTGTGCTTATTACTTTATTTTGTCCCTTTCTTTTCCAAGTTTGGGACTGGCATGTCATAAATAGACACGCTGTGTGCAGACAGTTGGTAGCCTGGGAAATTAGGGAGTGAGATGATCTCCTTCTGCTCCTCCGTGCTTTGCCCTAGGCTGTTAAGCTCAGAGAAAATACATTACTATGTATTTAAATGGATGTAAGAATATTGTATATAATCTACCTTGTTTTTTCTTTAAAAATCTTTTAAAGACTATCTGAATGGTATAATTTCATCAACATCTGTTTTAGAGCCTTATGCAAAATGTTTGCAAGGTGAATTTGGCTCCTTGAAAAAATACAGTACTTCAGACTGTGATGGGCCCCTTGCTGGAAACACTTCAATGGACGCTGGAAATATTTTTGCCTTTTTGGAAGCTATGAGCCTTTACAGCAGCATTCCCCATAGCCATGCATTCTCCCAGGAGTGGCGAAAACTGGAGGCAGCCAGAGGAGGCCGAAGGCATGGAGGAAAGAGCAGCGAAAGCAGATCATCAAAGTCCACTCTTGGCTGCTACCTGTTGATAGTAAAGAGAAGATGAATCACCAGTTTAGATCTGTGACAAGTTTCCTGAGATGAGTAAAAGGGGGCCCAGTAAATGCACGCAGCCTTCTCCCATCATCCCTTTAATAACCTGTAATATTGCAGCAGGATATTTTTGTCACACCGAATCTGATTGATGGTCTTGCCTATAAGACATTACAAGTGTAGAGTAAATTGACCAAACACCTAAACATACAAATTATTAAAAGGAGGGGGAAGCAGGCCTGGGCCTCCTGGGGAAAGCAGGCAGGCTTTAGTTAAGATTATCCCATTTCCAAGTGCAATTTATAGTCTATTGACTTGCAGCAGTGTCTTTTCAGATGCAAGGAAATTGTCATGCATTGCAAATGAGAAGCTGTTTTGACATCAGGATTGCAGAGAGTGCCAGGAAGAAATGATATCAATGCCTGGTCTGTTAAGGTTAAATGAAGTTGCATTGTTGCCAGCAGATAGGCATTCATTTCCTTTTCTTCCCTGCCTGTCCCTGTCTACAATTACTGTGATTAGGATGAGTAACAATGTGCTTTTGACACCCATTGTATTGACAGCTCGCCTAGTTTTTTCCACTCAAGTGGCACTAGTCATTACTTAAACACTTGGGTATTTTGACAGGGAAGATCCATGCCTGCCAGTCAAGTGTATCAATAACAAGGTGGCCTTTGCCCCTAGACACATACTGCTGAATTAAAGCAGTCAAAGCCATCGCCGCTGGAATATGATGAACCTTTTTAAGAAATGGGGCTCTGGGAAACCCAGAGAGACACTGATGCACTCGGTGTGTTCTTCCTGTCTTCTCCACACTTTGCTGTCAGTGATGTGCTTGTTTTTTCTCCATCTAAATTGTGCTCTCTTGGAAGAAGAGCATGATTGCAAAGTAAATTATTACAACGGGGAAAGGAGTTAAAATTATTTAGGGCTTTTGCATTTATATTGGGGGACAGTTTTAATTCGGACTATTATGGAAAAGAGCATCAGTTAGCAGTGGTGGGGCAGCCTGAAAGTTAAGTAAGTTAATTTAATTGAGAAAGTGCCTTGATTGGTTGCCATGCACTCCTGTAGTAGTTTTCTACCTACACAATAATTTCCTCTACTGTGTACTCCGAGATCTCTTCAAATTACATCTTACATGTGTATCAAAAGTAAACTTATTTACCAAGGTTCTTTGATTTTTATTTTGGTTTTTTCCCTGCCTTGAGGATAGTTTGGGTTCAATGCACAGAACCTGAGAAATAAAAAAAATAGCTTTGCATAGAAGAGTTCTGAATATTGAAATATTTGTGCTAAAGGTTCAAGGATGGAGGGGAAAAACTAACATACATAGAACACACCAAATAAACACCTACCAGCTGCCAGTTTTTGCTAGGCCTCATTCCAAGACTACTGGAAAAAAGAGCTGGGGTACATCCAGTTGCTTAAATATTATTGTGCTTTCAAAGAACATTAGGGCTTCATGGATGTCCTTGTAGAAGTGAATGTGTTTGTGTGCACACATACACAAAGAATTCAACGGGTTATTGTTGGAGCTACTGAACTGGCACTCTGCAATGCTGCTGTGTTTTCATAATCCGCTCCCCCCTGCCTCACCCCAGCCCACACCTTCCCTTGGTGCGGGATGGTGGTAATAAAGAAAATGGCTTGCAGATTTCTACTGGAATCAGAGAGGAGTCTTAAGCTTTACTGGAAAATCAATTATGTAGTAAGCGAAGTACCCCATAATGTTCAGCTAAAAAATATGCTAACATCCAGGTCAGTACATTGGAAAACACATTTAGCATGATTTCCATGAAAGCCTCAGCCTAGCGTGTCCCAAGAGCAACCTCTGAACTTTCTTGAACCAAACAAATGGAAAACACTGCTTACTTAGCATTTAAAAATTTCCTTCTCTTCTGAGCCTTGAACTGGAAGCTTCATAAAATGGGCCCTTCCATCTCCTGAAAGAGGTTTTAATAAACATTTCCTGTAGAAAAGATATTTTTTGTTGCCTGACTGTTCTTTGACTTGGCTCTAAAAAAGGACTTTATACAGATCCCCAAACTTCTTTTACTAGTGATTTGCCTCATGAAACATTGATTATTAAATGTAATTAAATGCACAGAGCATTAAATGTGTGTACTATCAAATTACTGCTTCTGCCAGTAATTTCCTTTTCCTTTCTGGCATGGGTTTCCCTTAAATATTTGCTTCTCTGCTGTTTGGTATTCCTCATTTCTATGGGAAAGGTAATTATATATTGGCAATGATGGTCTAGGTGCTGTACAAATGCAAGACTAGAGATAGACAGAGACTGTCTTTTCACTGAGGTATTTACAACCCAGAAAATGTGTGCACACCTGAGCGAGTGATTGTGTGGAGGCTGAAAGAAAAAGGGCATAAATGGCTGCATGTCACTCAAAAATGGTGTTTCATGTAGCTGTCTGTGTCTGAGGGTATACCAAATCATCCTGGTGTGTATCCATTCCCAACTTCTCTTTTCCTGCAGGGGTTGTGAACAAACCTTTTTTTGTGAAGTGTCTATACAGCTTCCAATAGAATATTTGAAATAAACTAGGGGGAGCATTTGGCACCCAAGTTTGAATGGCTTGTTCTCTGAATGTCAATAAAGTCTTAATGTTGCCAGGCCTTGCTGGATTAGTTCATAGTGTCATTCCTCTACACAAAACATCAATAGTGGGACACAAATTCACCTGCAGATTCTGTCAGTCAAAAAGGCACAGGTATTCCCCTCTTCACTGCCATGATTTTTGCCCTTGATACATTCCTGATACCTCAAGAACTGTAGAAAAACAGCTCTGGAGGGACTGTTGGAAGGAGTTTTGTGGATTCCTCTGCCCCAAGCAGGCCCGGTGATCCTTCTGTCATTCCCAATGGATTTTGCTTCAGTTAGACTTTAAAGATGTCCCTTTCTGGAAGCTTCACAGCCTATCCAGGTGTTTCTTCTTCAGGTTGGAGACCTTCATCATGCTTCCTGTTAGAAAGATGACTAAACTTTTTTCCTGTCCCCACAGTTTATGGGTATTCTCTCTTGGCTTATCCACTGTGAATATGGAAAAAACCCTTCTCCTTTAATGCTTGCCGCAGAATTTTAATGTATTTATGACTGTTAGGTCCCACATCCAGTTTATCCTCCTAAGGCTGAACAATCCCAACTTTTTTGCAGGTCATGGCTTTCTCTCTATCATCTCCCTTTTTATTTAGTTAGACTTACTGATTCATTCATGTGATATCCTTTTTCTGCATTGACAGAATTTGTTTGATAGCATTTTTATCCACTTCTAATAATCCTTAAGCATGCAGAGAATACAATGTATCTCTCTCCACAATCAGAAAAGCCAGTCTCACCCTTTCAATAAAGAACAGAGTTTACTACAGAGTCATAAATGCAATTATATTTTGGCTACTGAAATCTTGTGACTTTGTAGTTGTTGATGGATTAATGGAGTTTGCATGGATTAATGGAAAATGCCTAATTGTGGTCTTGAGAATATTCTGCAGCTGGTGGGGAAAAATGATTTAGTGGAAGTCTGTACAATTTTCTTTTTTTTATGACTTAGAATGAACTATTTCCTGACAAGTCAGTGAAAGGAAACAGCACCAGTACTAAGAAGACAATCTACTCAAAATCGAATAGAAGTGAATTCCAGTGTATGGGGACAACATTTTTATTAAAATAGTGCTACTGTTGCTGATTGTCTTGGTCAGGTGACATGACAAACACATTTACCCAAAAGTGGGCCTAAGGCTTACCATGGCTGGGGAAAATGGGAACAGAAAATTCCATCTCCCATTGCTTTTTGCTTTTCAGTAAAAAGATGATCTCTCTTCAAAATTTATTTTAAGTGTTGAAAGAAACAGAAAGTTCAGGATGAGAAGCGCAAAGATGTCTTGCTGAAGTTAAGCTATGGAGGGGATGCTTCTAGGACCTATCATGTAATTTATTTTGTTTTAATCTTGCAGCTCCTCATAGGGAGCTTTTTTTTTTTTGTTATGTTGTAGTGCACTGCCCTTCAAATCTAATTTTGGCATCTTTTACTCCAAAATGTGATAATCCTCACATTGATTTGGCTGCTGACATACTAAGCCCTGTCAAAAACTAGCAATAAGCTGTGTTAATTGCTCTCTTTTAGATGCTTGTATAAAGTGTGATTTTTTTTCAGCTCATGCATTAAGCTTAAATCTTTTCCTGCTTGTCTGAAGGGAGAATGGATAAATAGTTTTTTTTATAGTCAAGTATCAGCTGTGTCTTTAGATTCTGCAACCCCCTCTGACTGATAGAGTTATTTCCTGGACAGCCAGTAAACAAAGCTGCATGGCAACACCCAAGGGACAGGAGCACTTTTAAGCATTCTTCACATGTCTAGGAAAAAGCCTGATTGTAGCAGTCAACAGTCTTGGGGGAAATGCTAAGCATGGTATCTTCATTACTCTTCAATTAAGCAGTAAGCTTATGGATTCGGGAACCCTTGAGGGAGAAGCTGAGCTCTGAATGTAGCTCTCAGGGGTCACACTGGGAGAGTTTATCCTCCAAACTGTATTTTTTGGGAAAGGATCCTAAAGATGTGATTTATTGTCTGGAAGGCACAAGATGGTGAGAAGTAGCTTGAGAATTACTTATATCTGATGTTGTGCTGACTGATAGGAACAGGAGATGCAGAAAACCTAACCCTCAGATTTGCTTGTTGTCATCACCTCTCATTTACTGTGATAAAGTCATTATTTTGTTGTGGTCCCATTAACTCATGTCCTACTTCTATCTCCAGGTTTCTCAGAACCCAATATGATTTCATGTTTTTCTGAAATCTTTCAGCTTCCCTTCCTCCTTGATAAGCAATTCCTTCAGAGATGTGTGGCATTACATGGCAAGGTTTAGAGAAACAAGGCTGGATCCCCAAAGGATTGTGAAGTGCCTTCCAATAAAGCTGGAAGTTGACAATGCTCTGAGTTGGTTAGGGAGAATGATCTGCACATGGGGAGATATTTACTGTGGCATCATTGTGGAATGAGAGTGGTAATAATGCCTCTGAACCCTCCTGTGGCCATGGCAAGGTGTAGACAGTGGAGTTTTTTGGGACGCCCACGGATAGCGATTGGCTTTTGAGGATATCCCTCAGGTACTGGTGCAACCACAGCAAGAATGAAGTGTCATCTCCTAGAAAGCACTGTCAGAGACAAGATTCAGGCTGTCTAATCACTACTAAACTATTGCCAAGGCTTGATAATCTCCTGGAAGCCAACCTGATTCCTTTCTCGTAAGGCGTTATTGGAGCATTTTGGGAAAGAGGACTTGGGGGATGGACTGGTTGTCTTTGCCTGTCCAGGGCAAAATGGAATAAATGGAAAGCATACTTGGAATATCTGCTGGGTGTCAAAACAGGATGATCTGCCACGGATAAAGGTATATATGGATGCACAACAGAGGGACAAATAGGGAAAAGCAAGTAGACAAAGCACTTCCTGTTCAGTTGACTGATAAATAATGTCTCAGAAAATGTCCTCTATGTTATGGAAAAAGTCTCACATTGGCTTCATTGACTACACAAAATGAAATGCCTTAAAGATTAAGGAACAACTATTGAAAATGTGAGGTGTCTTCAATTTATATTTCAGAACTATATACCCATTATAAAACAAAAATTAATTAACATCAAGAACTCAAGAATGATTGAATTAACAGTAAAATCACGATAAGGTTTCAATTCATCTTAGACTTTCAGCAAATAATTTATTATCCAGTAAATGCCTAGATTTAGTAATATGTTTCAAGATTCGCAATTTTCTGTCTTCCTTTCCACGAGTTTCAGCCCCAGTCCCAAAGACCAGGCTGAACTGTCATCTCCTATGCTCTGCTAATTTCAGCAAAGCTCTGCTCGATTCAGTTTGGTTGGAGCCAGTCTCAAAGCTAAGGTCTGTGACTGCTGGGGAAAAGGAACCGATGTTTTTCTACATCACAACTTCATGCAGTGCAATGCATACTTGAAATGATCCTGGGCTGAATGACCTTGGAAAAAAGCAGTTCTGCAGCAATCCTTATCAGCCTCTGCTTTCCACCAAGCTTGTTGGCAACCAATGCCTAGATCAAGTGATTGGAACTTGACTGTGTAGCCTTTGCTTGAATGTAGCCAGGAAAGCCAGAAAGCTGACACTGAATTTTCCTGTTGGACTATTCTTATTTTAATTTTTCAGCCCCATGACATCCATGGCAGTATAAAAGTGAAATGGTGAAAATGGGCTCACTGCCAGTGCAGTGGGAGCCACCCTCACGTTGTCACCTCCAAGGGACACTGGTTTGACCCCCCCCAAACCTCACCTGTTTTGTGCAACTACAGTGCTTTGGGTGCAGAAGCCTTTTGGGTGATTCCTGCCAGAACCACAGTGAAAGAAGCAGTGGAACAAGCAGGGTGGAACAAGCAGCTCCTTTACCAGGGGAGCTGGTAAAGTCTGGCTCTGTGTGGGTCTGTCTCACAGGAATGTGCTTCTGTGTGCAGTCTCTGAAAGGAGTCCAAGAGCACTTTCCTCTGTCTCTGATGGTGAGATTGTGTTGCAGCTTTGATGTCTACTGGTGCACGTCAGAGGCTTGCTCTCACTCTCTGTCTCACTCTCTGTCTCTGTCTCTCTCTGTCTCTCTTCCCTCTGGCCACATATTTTCCTAAGGCTGTGGGAATTCTGTGTTGTGGAGTGCTCTATCTGCCATTGTAGTTGGTCAGAATGAGTTCTTGGTTTGAAAAGCTACTGGGGAGGGACATTAAGACAGCATGACTGCAAGTTTGCTTCTTCAGAAAATAAGCGAATTAGTGCTCACAACCAAAAGTAGTATTTCTACAGAATGAAAAAATCCTGTGTATAATGAAAACATTAATACAGAAGAAGAAGCCAGGCTGAAAATCACTTGTGGGGTAGTTTCACCTAAAAAAAACCCAAAAAAAACTTTTAAAATATTAATATATTCTAAATTCAGGTGCAGAACATAAAGTTAAAATATCATCTTGATGCCTCCTTTGTAACTCTGGGATTTGTGCACTGGCTTCAGGCATGATTTTTATATCTATAGATAAGGGGTAAGCTTCTCCTTTAACTCTACAAAAGATTTTGTATCTCATCATCAAGATCCTGCCTTTTTTAGTCCCAGGAAAAGCTCTTATTCACTAATCAAATGAACAGTTTTAATTACTTGGAGAAGGGAATGTAGAGCTTATTACTCTTCAAACCATGCATATGCTGACTGGGCAGTCATTTCATTCCCAGTTTGTTTCTTGTATTGGCTTTTGCAGCTATGCAGGATAAAGGAAAATCAGGGGTCACATTGCTTTCTTAGGCAACTTTTCATAAAATTTCTGAAGATGAAATCTAAATTCTCATCAGCATAAGATGTCTTTGGTACAAGTCAGTTTGATGAATTCCTTTTCCTAAATTTGTAGGGTCAAATTCCACTCTCTTCACTCATGTCGTTCCCATTTCCTTTTATTTTCTGTAGTCCTTCTCAAAATAAATATGCTGAACTTGAACTTCTGTCTGCACAGCCAACACAAATTTTCACAGACAATGAAAAACTTCTGTCAAGTTCACAGGCTGTCTTCTGCTGATTAGTCTCGTTAACCAAGACTTAGTGCTGTTGTTTTCTCAGTTTTGGAGAAGTAGAAAGATCTTCATTCCAAAACAGACCACAAGACAAAAATAAGCAGCAGAAGCACTGTGTTATAATTGTCTTTCCTTGTAGCTTCTTCTTATTTTAAGTTTTTTTGTAAGAGTTGCTTAGTTCTGTTTCCTGATTAATCTTCAGAACATTAGCAAATTCCCAGTGATTCTTAAACAAATTAGCTGTCTTTTCATGTCTATCTGGGTTGGCTCAGACAGGAAAAGAAAGCATGAATAAAGTAAGCCTTCCACTGTTTCCTTTTGCAAGTAACCAAGCTGTTACAGACCCTGAGAAATCTGGCTATATAGAAATAAATACATTACATAGTGTATATTTAAGTACAACTACCCCCACACTTTTTTCACACATTTTCATCTATTTTTTATTATGTTTGCCCCTTCCAGAAGAGAAATAAAGCCACAGAAATTGAACCAAATAGCTCAGACTGCAACAGAAGTTTAAATTACTTCATTGAGAAAAGTAGTGGCACAAAAAGACACACAAAAAATATGGGTTCTTTACTTGTTTACCAGTTTTTCTCACTTAGAGTGTAAAAATTGAAACCTAGAAGCAGAAAGAGTAGCTTAGCTCTTTGTACTTGGAAGTTTTATGTGCTGCAGTCTATTTACACTGAATTTAGACTGCCTACTCCCCTTTGACAACACTGTGAGTGGCTCTCTGATATGAAATCAAAGGTACCACATTTAGTTCAAGGACTTATTTCAGAAGAGATGGGTGATTATTGAATGGTTATTCACTGACAGCAGAGATATGGATAACAGGAGATGAATGCACGTCTTGTTGAGGAAAGAATCAGTATTGGTAAGGAGAGATTTCTGAAAGAACTGCATAGAAGGACATCCTAGAAAGCTGGTAAACTTCTAGCTTCCTCTTCTTGGGAACCAGTTACAATTTTGAAATTGAGTTCAGATTGGAGTCCATAACAGCATCTTCTGCTGGTACCACCTAGGTGAAGCTCATCTGGGTGAAAAGAACAGACCACCAAACAGTCTTGTCTGTTCCAGAATCAAGAGAGAATGGAAGAGAGACAGGATGTTACAGAACAGTAAAGATTTTAGTTATGGTTATGATTCCAGGTGCAGAGGGCAAGAACAAGAAGCATTTAAAGCAGAAGATGCTTTAGGGGCCTAGGCTGTGTCCCTTCATGGAGCTTCATCTTCACAGTGTGACGTGGCTGCTGGTGGATCCAATACCTTAAATGTAGAGAGGGCAAAGCGGCAGGTCCATATGCTGACCAGAAAAGTGACATCTACATTTCAGGCAGTACTGGCCAGCTGAGGTCTTGCTGTGTTATTTCAAAATAGCTGAAACATGTT
>NC_140032.1:59191657-59261657 GCF_963513975.1 Fringilla coelebs | reverse complement strand
GACTCCAATTTGGGTGTGCCCATTTTTCATTGCTGCTTTTTCCAAAGAGGTGACTTTTGAGAGAGAGCTGTTTTAGAAAAGGGTTTTAGTACTAAATATGAAGAAATCACTGGGGTTTTTTTTTGTTTTTTTTTTACTCAGTCCTAATATAGTGAAGGGCTGGATGCAACTTTCTTTCAAGAAGGGGCAAATTGAGAATTTTCATTTAGTTTCTTTGGTGTTATTCTAGAGAGGTATTATGTTTTAATAGATGTTGCAGGATTAAAATATGTAAAGCGTTAAAATATGAAACTGAATGCAACAACTTCCAAGAAGAGCATCTTCTTTCCATCTTCTTCCATCACACAAATTCTGTTGTACCTCAAGCTGCAAATCTAAATTAAGTAGTGGACTCAGGTGAAGATAGAACAGATAATAAGAATAATGAAACAAAATCTAATTTTTGAGATTCCATTATGTGATTATTTGTTTGACTTTAATTCTTAATTAGCAGTAGCAATGCTATTTATTAGCTTGGTGTTTCAGAGCGCTGAGGCCACTGTAGAACATCCAGTCTCAGACCTTGTTTGGCTCATCCAACAAAACCAAATCTTTATTTCAGGTTCTCGATTCACAGAGTTTTTCTTTTTAGGCTGAAGAAGATGGTTAGTGAGGTCAGCAGGGTTAAATGCAGTAGTATCCTAGGATTTCCTTAGACTGAAAACATTTCTGGAGTTTGTCACAATCATGAAGGATGACTGTGGATCGGGTTTAACTTAATGCACAGTTTCTCCTAGGAAAAGTTGGGATTAAGTGGGGAGCCTACAAAGCCTCAAGGGCAAAAAGTCTCTATAAAAGAACTGCCTTGAAATGTATCTCAGAGGTTTGATAATATGTTGTTGTTGTTTCCAAAAGCTTCCTTCTTATGCTGAGACCTTTTGCTGAAGAGCTTCTTGCTCTTTCTGGGCACGAGGAAGGAAGCAGCAGTTTGATGATGCTCACCCATTAATAAATGGGGGGGTGGTTGCCTGCCTATGATGTGAAAAGCCAGGTCTTCAAATCCCTGTTTTACTGGAAACATGAGGATTTTGGAGATAGGTAGTAGGTAGTTTTTTCATTTCAAGGAAAAAACTTGAGGAAAAAAATTTCTTTTTCATCTTACGCTGCCCATATCAGTGCTCAGACAGAAACATGACTAGCATATGCAAACAGATGAAGAGCTTTTAGTGGGGAAAGGGCACAACAAGGTACCTGGGTTCCATAAGGATTAAAATGACTTCCAGATGAAAATAGGCAAATGGAAATTTTTTAGTTGCTGTGTGCAAATCATTTTCATCTTTGGGACTCATTTCTTTTCTGGACTTAGAGAAAAATAAAAAGCACTCTTATTATTGCTGTGCAAATATAGAAATAGTTTCTAATTCTAGCTTCAAAAATTCTGCAATAAGATGTTGAGAGAGACTACAGAAAAAAATGATGACTGGAAATGTTAGGATTGTAATCAGACATCCATTTTGATTTGTGTGGTAGTTGAACAAAATGCACTTAATTTAGGGCTGTATCATAGGGAAGGAACTTCTTTTGGCAGTGGTGAAAGAGTTGTACATGAGAAAGAATGGAAGGCAGAGAATTTGGTTTCAGAAATGTTTGCCAACAGGGCTTTTTAAAGGTGGTGCTTTGGGAAAAAAATTGACTTGAGTGGCAGGAGAGGAGAGTTGCAACTTAGTAGAGATGCTAAAGTGATTGCCTGGGTGAGGGGCATAACTGAGAGAAATACAGTCAACACTGAGGTCTTTGAAGCCACTGCAGAGTGAGGAGAGGAAGAGAACACAAAGCCTTGCCTGAAACAGAGAAGGTTTTTCAGTCTAGTGATAGTGACTAATCCTCAAAATGAAAAGGGGAGGGAGATCAAATGCCATCCCACAAATGTAATAGAATCAACATCTCAAATGAAATAGATCATGCCTAGGGGTGTTTTTTCCCCCCTGAATTGTATTCTATGATCAATTAGCTATCATTGTAGAAATGACTTTAAAGCAAACCAGCCCTCCCTCCTGCAACTTTAGTATACTTATTATTGCTATTATGTTGTCAAAAGGCCTCGTCTTGCAAGAGCGAAGATGAATTTGCTGATTTGCTCAAACTGGTATTGGTAAATTGCCATATGCTTTGCTTCCTATGTGTAGACAGAGATATAATTACACAAAATCTTTGAAAACAGTATTATGCTAAATTATTAAAGTGTAAGTGGCAGAGATGAAACTTGTGCTGGGGGAAGAAACATTGTGATTATAGTTAAATTACACTTTCTTTAATAGCTTAACAGAGAAAATAATATTATCTTTTATTATTTTTGCAGCTAAAGCTAGCAGTGTATTTTTTCTGGATGTTTTGAGCAGACAGTTGCTTGTTCAATTGGTTTTTATCAGGGAGAGGAAGCGAAGTTTGATGCCTGCTTTATGTATTGTAGCATGGTAAAGCCAGGTTGTGTTGTTCCTTCCTTTCAGGAGCCTTGTCCCTTCATCTCCTTGATAGTTTTATCAGGATAATTTTATTGCATGAACCTCTCTGTAGGTTGTTACCAGAATAGGAGTTTTGTTGCTTTAATTTAAGGCAGGTCCCTAAATAAATTTGAGCACCCCTCAGAAGGTCAGTCTTCACAGTGGAGTTGCATCAACTGCCCAGAGTGTTGCTAGTGGTGGTCAAAAATCTTGTTTTTTCATACTCTTGGCTCATTTAGGTCATCAGAAGCATGCAAGGCATTCGGATTGACCCGTTCAGGAACCAAAATCACATTTTGATGCCTTTGTGTCCATGCTGGGGCCTGTGGTACACACCGGTTCACTGGTGCAGCTTTTCGGTGTGATATCTAAGGCTCAAGGAGGTAGAAGCTCAAAAACTGAGTGAGAGTAAGATTTTCAGAGAAAAAACAATCAGAATCACTCTACCAGTATAAGTAGGTGTTTTAATTTTTACTATTTCTGGAGTTTGCTGTTTAATGGTGTAGAATGATTACTTAGAAATCACATCCTATGTTGTTTTTTACTCCTGCTTTAACTAAAGATTTACTTAGAAAATAAGCTCTAGGATAAGTGGACCTCAAAAAGAATTACAGATTACAATGACAAAAAATTTCTGAATGTGAATTGTGAAAAATTCCATTTTGTTATTGTTTTCTTTGATGTAGAAAAGAAAGTAGTAGTTCATGCTGAACTACAGCCTGATTGAGGCAAGTCCAGTACTGGAAAGAGAATCTGAAGTGATGAATCTGAAAGCAAATTGAAGTGTTGTGCAAAACAGAAGTGAGAGGAATCATTACAAAGTCATTTTATGGTAACATTTACTTTTCAAAAGCTAAACATTGTTGTTGAGCTTAACAAGAATAACAGCAATATGACGTGTGTATGAATAGCTGAATGTTTGGTGGAGTTGGTAAAGTTTTCCATATGCTGTGGTACAATTTCGCTTTGTGACCTTTCAAATGTTGCTGAAGTTGAAGGTTTTGGAGTTCTGTTAAAATATAACACACACACACATATAGATATACACACACATTTTTAAAAATCAATTGCATAATGAATTACAAATCTCTTTAGGGCTGTAATCTGATACCAATAATTTTGACATGAAATGTTAGAAAAATCTGTGTAGTTACTGAAGTTGAGAAATATAAGGAACCTGACATTTTATTATTTTTTTACACATTTTCATTTTACCATTCCTCTTCATATGCTGGATGATTTCCTGTTTCCACCTCTTACAGCCGAAAACAAAAATTAAAAAAACCCAACAAAACACACAAACACATTATTTCAAGGCATGAGAATTCTTAGTATTCCCTGTTTATTTTATAGGTATTTAAAAGTGTAGGGTTTTTGAAATTGCTGAATTAAATTAATGTTATAATACTGCAGATCCTTGTAATTCCTGCTTCTGAACTAGGTAATGGCTGTCAGGGTGCTACAGACAGAACTTTCAGATTTTATTATTGCATCTTCACATTAGGTAGTACAGAATTCTACTGTTTATATTTGGTGAAATTAGTTTTTACTAAGAGGAAAAACTTTAAAAAATATTTCTGATGTCTGGTCCTTCCAGGAGTTCCAGCTGGTGCTTAAAAATAACTATAGTGGGTTATCAGGAGCTGAAATATCTTTTTCTTATTATTGAAAGCAGAAGTGTAACTATAAAAGCAAGCAAACATGAAAACCTTAAACACACACTTATAGGTGTTTTTCTGTTAGTCTCAGGATATGCCTGAATTATAAACTCACTTTGACTTTGCAGTATGAATGCCACAATGTTTTATCATTCCAGTTAGTATTAAGGTTTTTGATAATCGTATATCTGTATCAACTAATTTACCCTGTGGAAAGCAGTGCTCTGGCTCCAATACACCAGCCAGAATCTTCATTGTTCCTGTATCTTTTGTCTTGATATTCTAACAAAGTTTAAAACATAGAGTGGAAACAGAGAGGTTTTATTTGGCAGCATTTTAGCATCCCTTTTCCTCAAGGAGTTGAGACAACAGAGAAGAGGGGGAGGTGTTTGAGTTCTGTCACTGCAGGTCAGATGTTCTGGTTCAAGTTCAGGACTAGAATTTTTTGCTGTCCTAAGGTTTGTGGAGTTTATTTTATAGCTGGTAAACACCTCTTAGCAAAATTTTGATTTATCCTAGCTGAAGTTTAAATGTAGACAGAATTTTTCAGTGGAACACTGGAGAAGTTTAAAGAGAACAGAACGGTTGCTGAATTAGTTTTTTAATATCCTGAGCTCCATAGCAGTCGGTGTTTTCTGGCTGTATAGAAAAGTGATATATGCTAGAATTCAATCAATACCCTCCTTTTAATGAAAGGAGATGATTTTCAGAATATTCTTTTTGCATGAGTATATTCTCTTAGCAGTGTTTGGTGCTGTCTGCTTTTTTGTTGGCTATAATATAAACCTGTGAATGGTTTCATGCTAATGTACATTTCCTGCTATGTGAACATGGCTTCATTTCAGGTTGTCTTTTTGATGCGTATCTACTTGATTGATTATATTGATTTTAAAGTTATTTTGATTTTTCAGTTATAATTCAAGTTTTTATCACCCTATTGTGACAATTATGTTTAAAAGCAAACCCACCTATTTTGGGTTCAAGTGGAAAGTGTGTCCCTTACTTTTCCAGTCTGGATAGGTCTTTAGGGGCTTTTTTTCGGGATTTCTCACCAGTTGGGAGGTGGAAACTTTGCATCGTGTACAGACAGCACTTTTTTCTTTGTATCTTTGAACCAATTTTGGGGTTTTTTCTGCCTGCCTGGACATATATGAGGCAAGAAGGGTCTAGTACATTAATTTTTCACCTCATGTGGAGCAACGTGGACAGGAGTGAGGAAGAGAGGTGGAAGCTGCTTGGAAGCAGCTAGTTAGGGGAAAACTCTAGCTGGTGGTGTGGTCTTCTACAGCTCTGTCTACACTACTGGAAAGATGTTAATGTAAAGCAGAAAAATTTGTATTAGCCATTTATTTTACTGGTAAATCCTAGGCAAAACAAAGCCGTTGGCATCTTTGTTGGAGGTACATAGGCATCTGTGACTGATGCTCCAGTTTAACCCCTTCTAGTGAAACGGCAGCACATACTCCATATGATAGATACATTTAGTGCTGCTTCATTTGCATCAGCTTCTGCATCAGGTGTTCTCTAATGGGGCCTCTGTGGGTCCCCCTCAGCAGTGACTCGAGGTGCTAAAGGAGTCATAGAAATGGACAGAAGGCAGACTACCTTCATTCTAAAATGTTGGTTTTCTTCAAAGTAGAAGTCTCTTAATTTTTTTTTTTTTCAAATTGTCAATGTCCTCTAATTCCTGCAGCATGCCTTGCTAGCAAGAAACAGCTACACAGATTGTACCTCAGTAGCTTTCCTTTCTTTGGCTTTTCTGTTCTTCCCTCATACCTCCCAGTTGCAATCTGGAAATGTGGGCTCTAGTTGCTATTGCTCTAAATTGCAAATTATAGTGCAATATATATATTCCAGTGCAATATATGCACTGGAAAAAGATAGAGCATATTATTGGAACCAATACTTTCTTTACTGTTGTGTTGTCACACTTGAGTGAATTTTGTTTGGTTATATTCTTAAATCCCCAAACTGTGACTTCCTTTGTTGCTGGATGGCTTATAGTCTAGTTTGGTTCAAAATGCTGATTTTTTTTTTTCCCTCTAAAACCAACCAATGAAACAAATAAACAAACTCCAAACATATTCTATTTGTATTAAAACTCCTAATGAAAACATAGAAAAATTCAGATTGGAAGGGACCTGAGGAAGTGACCTAGCTGAACCAGGATCAGCTGTGAGATCAGTTGCCAAGGACGTTATCAAGTTAGGTGGATGGAACCTTTATGGGTGTCCCACTCCACTGCCTGAATGTTGTAATAGCTAACAAAAATTTTAAAAAGTCCAACACTGCTGGAACATCTCTGTCTCAGTTCATGTGTGTTGTTTCCCATCTTGCCACCACTTCAGTCACTCTGAAGAGTCAAACTCCCTCTTCTTGGTGTTAGCAGGTGCTCTGAGGTCTTCCTGAAATCTTTGGGACACCGAGAGTGCTCTCCCTGGGTACTCACCATTTGAAAGTCACTGTTCTCCCAGCTTCAAAATAAATAAATATGTATGTCTCTTTTAACTTGATTACTGCAAAGGAGTATTTAGTGTAACTTGCAGTGTATTCATCACAACAGGACGTGAGTAGTGGCTGTTAGCCCCGTGCAAACACCATGATTGCTGACATCCTCACAGTCTCTGCTCCCTGTCTTCCTCTTCCTATCGGTTTTTTCCTATTTCTTTGTGCTGCAAAGCATGTAAGTCAGACACATTCTCAGTGAATATGTGCTTTCTAATTTGCTGATTAGAGGAGCTCTTTCAAACAACAAAACCTGGAAATTATCTGAAAGCAAAACTCCTCTATGTAAAAACACACTTTGCAGGACACTGAAGGATCTATTTGTTCCATATACCTGTTTAGGAAAGCATTGCTTTTCCAGAATAAGGTCAAGATGACTCTCTGATCAGTATCTGGGAGGAGAGGAGGAATCTATTTTCAAACTTTTTTTTAGAACTCAATTGTTTTTTTGAGAGAACAATATCTGTGGAGTATCGATCGCCTGTGTCCAGTAGTTAGTCAAAGGCTATCTCCTTTGACTAACCCTTTAGAGTGGTGTCATCCTCCTTCATGTGATAGATTGTTACAATCTCAGCCAGTGTAATTACACACTAGCCAAGTGGGTCATTTATTTCTGTACCTTCACCATTTACCAAAAATCTCCTTTATCTTTGGGAGCCAGCTCTTCCTTTTGCAGTAAAAGCAAAATAACGGCACATAAAACATTAGAGTCTAAAACCGGGGGCTTGAAAAATAACTGTAAGACTAACTTTAAAAACTGTCCTACCTTTTATGAACACCTAGTATACTTTTTATCTATCTTTTTTCCTGGTGTCCTAGAGAGCAAAACACACAAAGCCAATTCATTGTTTTTCATGTGCCCGGTAAACACTATTTTTTATTTGTGAATGTTTTTAGCTCTTTCTTTTTTTTTTTTATTTTATCTGTTAACACTAGAGGCTTTCACTTGCATGAAAACTGTCTCCCAACCCTCCCCCACATCAGCTCTTAATTTATGAAGCGCAAAAGCTTGTGGAAGCACTGCTACTTTTTACTGATGACAATGAGTGAAAGTATTAGATATGTCTTTTTGAACACATAGAAAGAAAAGAGTGTTGTTTCAATTTACATGAAATTATAGATTAAGTTGGAAACCTGTGATTGTATATTTACATGCCAGGAAGGAAAAAGCCTCTGTAACCGCATTCATTATGTTTCCTTAGGACTGTTTTTAAGAGGAAGATCAGTAGCCTAATATTGTTAGTGTCTATTTCTATTTAGAAAGGGCACATATTCTTGTTAAGGTGAGCATAAAATAGAAGTACTCTGATCTTGACCATGTTACTCTGTTGTACCAGTGTGAGTGATTTCTCCTGGGGCCCAGCCTTAAAGCTACATGAAAGTCAAAGACTTGACTGAACCCACACACATTCATTTTCACTGGCTGTGGATGTACCTTACTCCCAGTTTTTCCTGTTGTTACCATATTTCCTAAGGTACTAAAATATAACCAATTGTTACTTGGTAACCAGTAAAGGAATCTAGAGACTTTTTTCCTGTTGTAACTTAAAAAGTTTCAGCAAAACGGAATCTGGGTTTTAAACTGAGGGGAAAACATGTATAAATTTCAGATTCTTCTATTAATATTAAACTCTCAGGACTTTTTATGATTGCCACTTTTTGGTTTATTATTTATTGCTTTTGGTGTCCCTATATATTTTTCAGAACATGTCAAGGTACTAAATCTCTCTAGTCTGGCATGGAAGCCAGTTTATGTATGTTTATATTTGAACCCTGTGCTGAGACAGCTTTGTGACCTACAACCTCATTCTAATCTCAAATGTATGACTAGCATCTCAAACTCCAGCATATTAGCTAGGAGTTTTATAAGGGTAGTTGCAAATGGATTTCAAATACCTGAGTTTATGCTGCAGTTCAGTGGGGGTTTTTGTTGTTGTTGTTGCTTTTTGTTTTGTTTTGGTTTTTTGTTTGTTTGTTTTTCCTTTAATACAAGAATGCATTTTGGTAAAGGATTTTCTGGCTTCTGTTAAGTCACTGCTAGAGCCCTTCTTCATATGCTCTCTACAGAGCTCTGTTCTGGGACTTAGTGTAATTTACTATATTTTTGTGCATATTTGCTGTATTTTTGAGCCACCTGTAGAAAAAAGCAAACCTAAAACTAAATATCTCACCTCCTGCTCCCCAGATTAGGTTTCAGTAGCAGTGTGCATGCAAATATGTGTAGATAAGTAGCCATTTATTTCAGACCCTGCCTTTTGCTCTTGGCCTCCCTATCTCTAATTCTTTCTATTCAGTTGTGTGTCACCCAGAAGGTTCTCTGTCTTTGTGTGCTCCAGATTGTCTAAAGCCTTCTCTAAGGGAATAAAACCAGCAATTTTAAGAGTGTTTTGGGTAGGTTACATCTATGAAAATATGCTAATAATGACAGGTTTGACTGCCTGCTTTATTCAACACCCCTAATGTCTAGACTGTTTAGGCATCTAAAAATGATCTGAAGTGTTAAAAGGAAAATGGATTGTCATAAAAGAACAAAGAGAGGTTGCTAGAGTAGTGTTTCTCCTCTTTTGCAACTCATCCTCAATAGTTCTCTTTAAAGTTTTTACTTAAATGTGTAAGGGAGAACTTTTTCATCCACAAGATTAGTTCCAAAATATTGTTTCAAAGGACAATAACCAGTACTACAGAAATGGAGGTGATGAGAAACATGGAGGGGAAACGGGAGAACGATGGGTCCCATTCAGCAAAAGACCAAGAGACAGTTCTATCTAATTAATTTTGACTCAGGCAATATTATCTTATTTTTTTAAGGATGGGGAGGACCAGCAAACACACGATCTTGGTGATATTTCAGGATTTAGTAGAGGGGCAAAATGAGGTAGATCAATGATGTTGAAGAAGGTCTCAGTTATCAGTGGTCTTATTTTGGGACGGTATTCTGGTTTAATCACTTACTCAGTGTTTGTTCAGGATGTAGACTAACCAATTGCATAGGTACTAATTACAAATGTAGGTCCCTAAGCATCAAATCATCTTTGATTCCTGTGAAGAAACTGAAAACATACTTTCTTCAAGGAGAAAGGAATATTTATTCCAAAATTCTTCCCAAAAGGTATTCAATTATTTGGGTAAATAGAGAATTTTTTGTAGCACAGACACAGGCAAAATTATTTATGATCTAAATAATAATTTCTTTATTTAGACTTTGTTGTACTGTTTAGTGTATTCTGATAACCTTGCAATAGGGGAACACTGACAACTGCTATTTCTTATAGGACTCTTTAATATGGCTTAATGAGTCTTTTGAGAATTTTTACAATATGAAATCAGCATGTTGCATTTTTAAGTTGAGCTTCAAGTTACACTGTGCACAATATTCCGTTATTTATTGTGTCTGTAGTCGGAATGCACACTATGCATGTGCATTACAGTGCAATAATTAGCATATCATTTTCAACGTTCCAATGAACTTTTGTCATAAAATTTAAGGAGATTTTAATTGCTAGTAATCAGGATTGCATGTTAATAGGCTGTAGATAATTAGGAAACCATTTGCATTTCTCTTCTCACAAATTTTCGTAGTATTTAGACACTCACTCAATACATAACTTTATCTCAGGAGGGTTGAAGAATCCTATTTAGGCATAGTGATAATAGATACAATTTTTTTCCTTAAGGTTTCCTTTCAATTTTAGTTATTTGGAAATGATTATACCTTTGGTTGGTCAGATTTACTGATCCTGGTTGTACACTATTTTCCCTCTGCCATCCCATAGGCCAGAGTAGACTCAGTTGTTTACACTGACTGTAAAATTTGCATCTTTCTATGGTAATGGAGATTGTTCTGTTTCAATAGTACCAAATGTTGGGGAAGATATTTAGCAAATTGGTATCTGCCCAGGAAAGTTCTATTTCTGACACATTTCTGGATGTAGTACTAAAAAGCTGACTCTTTCATGTCTCGGGTACACAAATAAAATATTTTTTTGTCTTTTTAAAATGGTTTAAATAGCAGAAAGAGTGTGTAATATTGTCACCTCTTGATTTTTTAGGGTGTTTTGGATAAAGATGTATTGGTAGAAGTTGTGCATATTTATGAAGCTAAGGGTAGAGGTGTAAAATTGGAATAATTAAGGCAGCTGTTTGTTTGGTGTAAGGCAAACAGAGAGAGATGTAATGGTTTTAATGTTCCTGAAGGAAAAATGTAATAGTCCATTACAAGATTGGCAGTTCTAATAGCACCTGAATTCATTAGCAGTAGATGGGGCAGCAGCCACTGCCTGAGGTTTTATATGAAATGTTTAAAGTGGCTATGGAAAATTGATCATACAATTTTCATACAAAGGAGAAAAGTACAGTAAATTGTTAAAAAAGATTACTTTGTGCACAGTATCAAGAATTTTAAATGAAGGACTGAAGTGGCTCAGTATGTGATGGCTGTCAGCGTGTTGTACTGCATCATTGTGTGTTGCACAGGTCAAACTGGGAGAAGAATTAAAAGGTTAATGACAGAAATTTGTGAAATTTTAGCATTGGGCTTCCACAGAAATGATATATAATTCTTCTGTTGTATGAATCAATTGCTTATGTCATTCTGATATTTAAAAAATATTATGGCTAACTGCCATAATGGTGTGTATATGTAGTTTGGTTGGACAATGGCAAAATTATATTTTAGAGTAAGAACTACAATCAAGTGAAATCAGATAGCTTTCCCTTCCATGGTACAGATATCTTAGCATTTCCTACCTTTTATTTTTTGTCCCATACAACAGAAAGTCTGTGTTAGTTTTGTGATAGTCTTCTATTAGGACAACAGAAGTTTGAGAAGTAACATTCCTGCGTGTGTGTGTATCTCATTTTGCCTTTTAAAACTAGACCAAGTATCTGTCTAGTGAGACTTGTGTGAAGGATTAAAAGAAAAAGAGAAAAAAGAAAAACTTGGAAGGAGAAATGCTGATACTATCTTACCAGCACTGAATTAGCTTTCTTTCCAGGTTTCCTTCTGTTCCCCTTTATTTGTGCGTTCAGGTCAGTGGGAGAGGTGGTTCTTTGTCTTAAAATGTTTCCAGTGGGGTTTATTCTAATCTATTTCAAGCCATTCTCTCCTTAGGTCAGAACACTAGGAAATTTGATATTAGTTGAAGTAAGTCAATCTGGTAGCTCTGCAAGGTATTCAGAATATTTTATGGAGAAATTGGATTTGATTTAAATGCATTACAATTATATTATGGTTACTTCAGAGCATTATTTTAGCAGTACAGAGTTTATTCCAAAAGACAGTCATTTGATCATTGATATCATCACAGCCTTGAAAAATCAACCAGAAGCCTCAGTGAATGTAGTAAATTTCTGCAGATCGCGAGGGTTTTTTTGATGCAACAGACAAAAAAAGAAGCATCTTGCTCATCTATTTAAGCACACGGTTTTTGTACTTTTGGAATGGATTTTTTTTTTTAATTTTGACATAGTTTGGTTTTTTTTCTGCTAGCATGTCAAGGAGGAGTGATTTGACTGTTTCGAACAGAATTTTTTTTAATGTAATTTTTTTTTTGCAGGAAGTGGTAATTTTTCAAAAATCTGATTCCATTCTAGAAATTTCTGGAATTTTTGAAATAATAAGAAAAAATTACTTTGTTTTCTGCCAATTTTAAGCAATGAGTGGTTGCAAGAGAGTTCTTTCCAGTCATTTATTCAACATTCCAGTTATCTTGTGGTGACAGTGGGCAAAATTATGATGATGTATTTTGTATCCCATACAGCTTGCAAATGAAGTTAAAACAGATCAGGGAATAATAGGGACCCATATTAAGTACACAGTTCATGCAGCTGTGTTATATGTACATTTTAAAAGCATAAAAGCATTAACTCTCTCTTTTTTTTTTTTTTCCTTTTCTGCTTTGGTCAATTGTTCTTGCTAGTTAATGAAAGCCTGAAAAACAGTCATGCTTAGGTATGAATTGCTCAATAAAACTATTTCTGTGTTTTGTATCAGTCTTGAGAGGAATGTGTAAAGGCAACTTAAAAGTAAATGAATGAAATTTTAAAAAATATTTTACAGTAACAATCAAAGGATGTGTTTATGTCCATTCTTACTTCAAGTTTTTTATTAAAAGTGTTTGGGACTTGTCAGTATTCTTTTGAACTCATCACAAACTGACCTGAAAGCTTATATTTCTGGTGAATATCAAATATTGTCCCCCCTCCTTGCCCTGAGGGTTTTTTTATTACTTGTGAACAGTCTGGTGGAAGAGCAGGATTTACACTTAATTTCTCTTCACTAGATCTATGTATATGTGGGCTGTACTGTGACTACTGAAATGTTTTTCCAAGCTATTAAAGAAGAGCCTCAGAGAAGTTGCCTGTATATAACCTCTTACCTACAGGCCCTTGCCCGTCACACAATTCCTATTAGCTGGGGTGAGACAGTGATTAGAAGAGAGATAATTGAGCCTCTCCAGTCTGCAGTGAGTGCAGCTGTTGCTGATGTTCTTGTCCTTTGCCCATCATACCTTTCCCCTGCCAGAGCAGAGGTGGTCTGCTGCATGCTGAGCAGATGTTTCTCCTTTGCATGGTTATCTTTGGAGTGCCTTTATATACAGAAATCAGATTGCACTGCTACTGTCACTTTTATCTGATGAGAGGAAATCCCAGACGAATGAAGCTGGTTTTCTTTTCAGGCAGCTAAGCAATGTTGCTCAGGGGCATGTTCTCTTTCCCTGCTTCTGTTGCTGCTCACTGTAAACGTTTTCTTTCTGGCATGTTTCTTCTTTAATCCCTCTTTCCCTCTTTGACCCATATCCTTAATCCCATTGGGTTTCTTTTGAACTTGGTTATTTCTTAGTCTTCTGATACATCTGTCTGCTGTAGCTATGAATCGTTTGCCAACACCACATTTTCATCATATTCTCTGAATGTCTTTTTCCTCCCACAGTTCGTATTAGAGTACTTGAAGAGGTACAGGGAAACTTTCTGGGACTGGTCATTCTTCAAACTCTGTGATACTGTGTCATTCTTTGATTCATTTCTTCTTTTACTTCTTATCTTCTCCTATTTTTAGTGTTCCCTTTCCTTTTTTATTTGTTCAACTTTCTTGTGCAATTAATCATTATTCTCTCAACAAGCAGAAAACTGTAACTGAGAGTATCTGAGATGACAGAAATAATGTGGTTCTGTATGTTAAAATCACCAAATATACTCATTTAGTATGTCCATTTTTTTATATGTTTGAAATTATTTACTTCTCTATTGTAACAAAATAAACAAGATTTCTTTCTTCCCAGATTTTTCTGGCAAGCTCTCATAAAAGCAACAGCTTATTACATCTTGTAAAATCTTTCTATGGAAATAGCTATAATTTATTTTTTTCTGGCGCCTCCTATTTTCTCTTGAAAAATATGATTTGCACATGTGTAATTAGAGAAGGAGAACTTCGGGAAAAAAATGCAAGCATGGTATTTTTGAGACTGCATTATCTTTGTGTAGTAGGAGTTTGCTCCCTGGTGCCATTTTCAGCTGAGTTTTCCTACTGAGTGTTTTCAAAGGTAATTGTAAACACAGTCTGGTGCTCTGGACTGTAGAGATGAGTCCATTTGAAGAATAGTGTTTTTATTATTGAAAGTAACAATAACATTGTTTTAATGCTGTTTGTTATTAAATAATTTTCAATAATTTGATAACATTGAATTTTAGCAGATAACTCTCCTGTTACCCTTCTGTTACATCAGAAGGATTGATCAAACCTTAAATAGACAATCAGGATAAAAGCTTGAGTATGAACCAAAAGTTGTTGGTTGAGTTGTACTTTTCTTGGATATTGTCAGAGTGGCTCTTTTCTTCATGTCAAGTTGACTACAGCAGTGTTTTCCAAAAGAGAATTTCTTCAGGAGCTGAGTGCTGCATTCAGGAGAGTGGGGAATTGAGTGATGTGTGGTCTTCTGCTGCTAGTGAAGAGGATGCCTTTGCACAATATAAATGCCCTTCAATTTTCTATTCCTAAGTTAATACAAACTGCTTTGACTGTGGGTTAGAAGCTGATTAATGTTCTCCCTGTAGATGTGGAGTTGTCATGTCAGTCTCCCTAGCATTGCTACTTATTTTTAGAAATACTCTCCCATTCTCATGCCCAAACACATTTTTCCTTCCATTTGCATCTTTTAACTTGCAAGCATATAAACATTCTCCATAGGTTTCTTTTTTAATAAATTTAAGGATGAAATACTAGTTCATGTGCCACTGACCTTCTACTTGCATACCTTCAACTAACCACCAGTCATGAAAACAGCCCCAGCAGTTGAGAACAGTATAGCCTCTGTGCACTCCCAGGACCTATTCTCTGATTTTTATTTGATTTTATCTTGCTTTTTAAATTTTCCATTACACATATAGCTAATCTTGCTAGAATTTTTAACTGGTGAACAGCAGTAGGAAGACTTGAATGTTATAATGGTGAGGACAAAACTAAAAGTGGTCCAAAATTGAGACTGGCAGTAAAATTTTGCAAAAAAAGTCAGAAATATCATGGAGTTTAGGTGACCTTCATGCTGGCTTCTTAATTTTTTCACTTGTTTATATGCCATGAAAAGATAGCAGCAGCATATTTTAGTAAGCTTAAAAAGAAAATATTATAGTTTGGGGGTTTTTGTGACTGAATTTGTCACAAAACTTTGGGGGAAAAAAGGACTGCAGTCAGTAGTGTTGCTTGAGGTTATTTCCTAGCAATCTAGGATTTGTTATTTTGAAAGATCAACAATGTTAGATGGTTTGGGATGGTTATCCTGAAAGAACAACATGTATTACTTATGTTCCACTGTTTTAAATAGAGACAGTGTCAGGGTTTCTTTAAATGAATGAAGTTTATACAGGACATGCCATCTATAGTATGACTGAATAAACACGGATTCCAACCTTTATTCATGAAAGGCGGTAATCTCGGACTAATGCCACGCTTAACTCTGTACTTTCAAAATGATTTGCCTGATCTGATAAATTATGCAGTCTTTTATTTTGACCTTGTAACCTTGTAGAGTTTACTCAAACTGACTCCACAGTATTTGCCACATTAGCAGTATAATGGCTGTAACCGGTTCTTGTGCTACAGTTCATTCTGCAGCAAAAAGTAAACACTGGGCCATGAAAATTTATTGATTCAATTACAAGACATACACATAGTACCATTTGAAAAGTGTTTTTGGGATTAAGTCATTACATGTCTTCTGTTTGGTCAAAAATCTGAAATATATAAACAAGGAAGCAAGCAAGCACTGAGAAATATAAACTGCTGTTTTTACTGTATGTAGAATGTGCTGTTAGGCATCAATCTAAGAGCTGTTTAGGTTGAAGAACAAGGCAGACATTGAACTGCTGTGCCTTTCTCCCTGACCAAGGTAACTTTTGCCCTCAGTTGCTCCTGCAAGTGTGTTATAATTTATTATGTAAATTATTTTTGTGGTTTTTTTTTTTTGTGTGTGTGTGAAAAATCTAGGCTTTGCAGGTTTTGTTTTTTTTTTCAACAGAACTGATGACAATACGAATTTTTCTTCTTTAAAGAGTAGAAGGCAACCCTTCAAAGAGGAAGAAGTAGTAAATTGGCTGGAGCGTACTATCATGACATGACATCATTAATTTGTTTGATACTGGGTGGCCAATTTTGTTTCAGATAACTGTACTTTTACATCTCCTCTGTTTTTATCTTACACTGGAATATCTGATCCCTGTATATGCTCAGGATGAGAAGCAGGGCTGATTTGATGCCATTTAAAGACAAAGCACAAAAATAGTTACCTATAGTTTACCTTATTGTACTGACTTTGAGGTTATAATACAGGCAAGGTAAATGCTGCACAACTTCTATTAAGTAAATTACCCAAAGACATGTTATTAAATATATGTGTTATTAGGAGTGATTTAATGTATTAAGAAATCATCTCAGAGCCTACTAAAGATTTAGGGTGCTAGTGAAAAGGAAAATAAAAAACAGCTCAAAACAAAAATGGAATGTTTTCCATACTTCTTTTGTCTTTTGCACACCATCTTTTGTTTTAGTTTCCTTTTTTTATTCAGGTGCATGTATTAGAAAAGTATTTATTTCTCCATCTTTGAAGGGGATATTTGCATTTTTTCTAGCTAATGCAAACAGGGCAGTTTCTTGGAATTGCATGTTAGAAATGAAGGGAAAATACCCAATTTAGGTTAGTGCTTTGTGCATTGAAGACACTCTTAGGAATTCAGAACATGGAAAAGGAAGACATAACCAGGTTGTTTATTTCTCAGAGTTGAATTAAAATATATTTACACTACATAATGCAGTTCTCACTATTTGGTCTGTAATTTGACCCTGCTTTTTAGCACTGAGGAGAGTTTTCTGTTCTTCTTTTCTTGGGTTTATTCTTTGAGTGCTGCAGTGAAGGTAAATGATGTTGCCACAGATTCAAGTGCAGCTTTGGCAGAATGGCTGAAGTTGCTGTATGGAGAAGTGTGACAGCCATGACTAATTAAAACAATAATATTTCTGGGGTAATTAGGAAACTGGAGAGGGGTAAAGGAGTGGGACATGGGACTTCTGGTATCTGGTTAGCCCATGTGTGGGTATCAAATGACCTACTAAAGCCCAAACAGAAAAGTAGTCAGTGGCAACATAGATGCCATGTTTCTACACTCCCTTGCCTTGGCCATTCAGCTCCACAGTGCAATTTTAGAGCTTGAAAAGAAATGGCAAGAAAAGTGGGAAGAAGTGTGTAAAAGCATTCCCTTCTTTGTGGAAAGGGACAGGAAGATGGTGAAAAAAACCCCTTGACCAAGAAAGGAATGGGGTATGAAAACAACAGAGAGCTCTAGAACCACGAGCTGCAGCTGATGAAAGCAGTGGCTTCAGAAAAAGGTGCAGTGAGGGATACCCATATGCAACTGTCAGTGAAGGAAAGGGAGAAGGATAACGACCTACATTTGGACATATAAATAATAAATATGAATACTAAATTGTTCCAGTTATGCAGATATAAATTGTGTGTATCAGCCTGAAGATGCAGCTGTAAGCTTTCAGTTGATAAGGCTTCAGAGTACTTTGATATATAAGTGTTTATTTGTACAGTTTTTGCTGAATTGTATCATGGCTGTGTTTATATGTTGGTGATGCTGTTGGGAACTCCATTAGGACACAATTTCTCAGTGATCTCAGATGGGCTCAATAAGGATGTTGGCCTTTCAAAGTGTGTGGTAGAAGGGCTACAGCAGATCAGCTGCAGTTCTGAAATTCTGAGTATCACACAGGCTTGTCTGCCCTGCATTGGCCCTTGGGAAGAAAATTGCTGTACAAATTTGTTTTAAAAAATGCGACATGCAAACATCAGGATGGCTGCAGGCAAGTGCTCCCTTGTAAAGGCAGCAAGTGTTCTATAATAAAATTCATTCAACCAGAAGCTTATCTTCTTTTTTAAAGCTGTTTTTTCCCTTTTTTTGGGTGATGATTTCTACAAAACCTAAAATACCTAATTTCTATTATTTTACACTGTCTGTACACTGTGGAGAGTGAAAGACAAGTGTCACAAGTGTACTTCCACTGGGGAAGCAGTACCAAAGTGTGAGATAAATCAGCAGTGAGCCTTAATCTCTGGTTGTTGTGTAAAGCATGGTGTGTGATAAGTGTCTTAAGCTGTGCTGTGATCCAGCAGAACAGCAGAAGCTACTGAACTTCTCTGTCAGAAGGATGTGACTCTGGTAGGATTAGATGAAAGAAATGGTAGATAGAAGGTTTGAAAGTGAGAAACATACAGGGAATTAAGAACTGGTCAACTCTGTGGCATAGTTTTCTTCCCGACCCGAGGATAATATTAGTCACTGAATTTATATTAACCAAATAAAAAATACTAGCTGAATTTTTCACTTTATTGCATGCTGATACAAAAACGAGATGTTTTGGCAATAGGAATTTCTTTGAATGCTATTTGAGATTTCACAATGTATATCAATATAAATAGCCAAATATAATTTTGTATAAATAAATTTATTTAGATATTTTTATAAAGGCCTTTGCATACTTAAGAGCTGTGTAAGCCTCAAAATTTAAACCACATTTCATACTATTTTTGTTCCTCATTGGTGCAGAAAAGAGCAGTCTGGAGCAATGAAGTCTGAGGGTTTCTTGGTTTGCTAGATCTTTCCTAGAGTTCATCATTGATTCCATATGTGTATCAACTGTCCAGCCTTCATGGTGAATGGTACCTTTTATCTTTAGGAAATCTTTAAGCAATTTAACTTTGCTCAGCTTATTGTTCAGTGATAAGGAAGTAACATAAGGAAAGCAATTTAAAATATTGTTTTGTGTAAAAGAAATTAAACTACTTATTCATCCATTATATAAATATAGCTGTATGTATTACTATTAATTCAATAGCATTGACTTTGATTGACATAAGTGGTTATTATCAGCATAGTTTAGTCTTAAAATAAATGGTTTTATCAAGAAACAAAATACTGATTTTCTTAATAAGAAACAAAGGGGGTAAGATTCATTTTTGTTATTTCTAGTATGCTTAGAGCACATAAGTAACAGGTTCAGCAGAGGAGTAGTCAAAAACATCACAGGTACTTCATATCATTTTCTTGCAACCTTAGCACTTCACCATGAACATTATAAATGACTGATTCTGCTCTAGGTTCTGACTTACTTTAGAATGATGTATGAAATAATATGTGTTTTGCATGTCCTGTTTGTAATGATAAAGGTCATATAGTATCATTTACATAATCTCCAGCCAGAAATGAACTCCAGCAATATCTTCTGTATAACATATACATTATCTGAGGTTTAAAACTCTCATTATTCATGAAAGTTAATTTTACAGTGGGTGTGAATGATCTATCTTACGGCTGCTTTTTTGATCATTCTATAAAATAATATGAAGCAAAGCCTGCACAAATAGCAGGAAAACCAGTAAAGAGTGATGCATTTGCTTGACTCTGTGTATACCCGATTGGATCTTGATTGATGGCAATCATTTGTCTTTGTCAAAAAAAGGAGAAAAATTCAGACATTGAAATAAGAGTGCTATCAAACTTTCTACAATGGCAGAAAGATTCTATTAATGTAGCCTGAGAGTATTAACTGTCTCTGCTAGAAAATGATAAAGAATGTTAATTTTTTTCTCGAGCATGTTTAAGTGTAAACTGCATTATTTTGTCAATGTGGGAGGACTGAAAGGGGCATGCTACAGATTTATGGCATGCTGGAATTGGAACTAAAAAAAAAGAGTAAATTGCAAAAAAAGAGAGAAACAAAAAGCCAAATACAAGAGTCTAATCCTTCTGATTATGATTTTGCAACAAAACAATAAAAGTTTAAGTAGCACAGTGTCGTAAAATCCTTAATGCTGCATTCCTATTGATATTGAAGCTTTGAAGAGTAACTTCAAAGGAGGGTGAGCAAGAACAAAAAAATAGATATAAAATAAACAAAGAAAAATTGACAAGCTTGGTCTTAGAAGTCTTTTTGTATGTCAGATCTAGGAATATTGACCCGTTACTTGAATGGGCTTTAAGGAAACTTCCTTATTAATGATACTTAGAAACACAAAGCATATGGCTGTGGGTAATAGTGTACTAAAGGGAGAGATACACTCTTACACTGTACAGTAATTCTGGCAAAGCAAGAATGCATTTTCTTTTTAAATAAATTAATATCTAATTTTTAATGAATATATATAAACAAACAAAAATAATTGAAAACACTGAAACCCGAAAGAGTTATTCACTGGATTTATTTTATGCCATTAATATTTGTGAGGTTTGTTATACATCTGTAATGTTCTCTGGTTCTAAATAGCTGTGTTAAAATTTGATTACTGAAACAATATTTTCAAAATTATGAGCACACCAAATAATCTGCATGAGCACCCTGCCTACCCTAGGAAGGCAAATATTTTTGTTCTTGAACTTCTAAAGAATAAGAAAACTGCAGGATTCAACCTGAATGTTTACTAGTCCTTGATGCACCCTTTAAAATAAATATTTGAGGGATTGTCATTTTAAGGACAGATGAAAGAAAGGCCATATCAAAGCTGTGAACCAGGGCCTGCAGTTTTATCCAGTACCCACACTAATGTGCTTTGTGGCCCTCGTCACTCATTTTAAAAGGTTTTTATGTTAGGTTGGTTTAAAGTTTTTCATATTTCTGCATTGTGCTTCTAAAACACTGTCTAACTTTGCCATATGCTAATGTGTGTCAGATTATGGCAGCAGGCTCCTGATTCAAACATTAAAATGCAGCATAAGCAGTGTTACCTGTCCTTGCTTAAAGAACCTCGTAGTGGCATAGTTAAAAAGCATTTTGTAATATTTCATTTGTTAGCTTCCATGAAGCCTTTGCTACTGCTGCTGAAGATGCTAAGATTTTAGCTGAGTGATGGTATATTTATTTAAAATATTTTTTTAGTGGTAAGGTAGGTGAGACATGACTTGTATGAGATTGTTGCTGTTTTAAGGAGCAGCTGCAAGATCAATTAATGGCACAGAAATTTTGGAAGTGGAAAAGCTGTGTTCAGTATTCACATACACACAGTATTCACCCCTTCTCTTCTGAAAAATAACAAAGGAGTGTCAGACTAAGGATTAAGACTATGAGGTCCAGTTTTCAGGGAGCAATAGAAACAGGATCACTTATATCACATTGTCTTAATACAGACATTATAGAAGAAATATTCCTCCCCCAGCTTTCTTTCTCTTACTGTCTGACTGCATTTTCTGTCCTCATTAATTCTTCGTCAGATTTCTTTTCTGACCTTCTATTACTTTTCCCAGGTTTTTGTCCAGTTAATTCTTCATCAGATTTCTTTTCTGACCTTCTGTTACTTTTCCCAGGTTTTTGTCCAGCCAGACCTGGGTTTTGCCCCCCTTTCTCTACTCTGACTCTTGTCCAGCTGATTCCCAATGCTGTCCTCTTTTCTCTGCTTGTTCCCCAGAAGATGCATAATTCCTCTCCTCTCACCTGTTTATCTCCCATGACTTCCACATCAAGATACTTTCTTTGGTGCTTCATAGGCTTTTTGCCTCTGCTGTATCTGGTGAAATAATTTTCTTCTTTGTGCTGTTTATATTGTTGGGGAGATAGCACTGATGAGAGATAACTGCAACTTTCTTTGTCTCAATCTTTCTGGAGTAGCCACTCTAGAGACTTTTTATCAAAGAGAGGGAAAGAGAATATTTCTGAGAGATTTTTTTTTTCTTATTATTGTTATTACTATTTATTTGTAGTAGATAAAATTCTGGACAAGAGGAGTTGGTTTTTGTTGGTCTTTGGGATTAGTGCCTGCTTGCTGTGGACAGAACCCATGGCTGTTCTTGGTGGGTTTGATGCACGTGAGGTCGCAGTCTGGGTGTGATGGGGGCAGCCTGAGAGGCATAACCCAGTGAAAGATGGGCAGCATCTTCAAAGGTGTTTTGCATCAGCAAGCACCTACTGATTGTATACAGACTGTGGACTTCCAAAGCCATTAGCAGGGCCATGTTTGGCAGCTTTGTACAGAAACAACCAAAGAAATACTTTGGACAACAGCTTCTATGTGAAAAATGAACTGAACTGAAGTTCTCTTAACATAGTTGACTTTGACTTGACAAATTTTATTACCAATTATTAAAATATAGTAAAGAGACATTAATATTTATCCTCCAAATCCTCTGCATTGTGCTGTATAGGTATAGTCTTTGTGATAGTTGCAAGTCTGTCTCTGTTCCCCTCACTTCCCCCTTCCCTCATGGGAAATTTTTGGGGAAAATACCATCTTGCAGCGATTAGTATCAAAGATTGGTTACTTCTATCAGATGGTTTGGTAAGTAATCCATAGCTATTGCTGTGATTTGCTGCTTGCCCACATAGCTTCACACATGTATTTCATTTCCAAAGTTAAGCAAAGTTATTCCCTATAAAGAGGGTGAAAGTCTAGATGAAAGCCATCCCTTTTGTGAAAACCATATTCACTATCCTTCTTAGTGACTGGTACAACAAAGTAAATTTTAATGGTGCATGATACTGAAAATGAATCCTGTGACCTTGAGAAGTTGTAGCAGAAGATCAGGTTTTATTTGAATCCTTTTGCCGTTGTTTGCATTACTGTATCTTGAATTTTTAGTTGCAAACTCCAGTACGAGTAGCTGTGTGTATATTCTGTACTTGAGACAGTCCAAATTAAAATTCCTAAATAACTTAAAAAACCCTGAACTGGTTTGTGTGTAAATTAATGTTTTTTATTCTTTTTAGAGCTTGGTTCATGAAAACATTAGTGTTTTTACAGCAATAGAAAACATTTCATTTAATCTTTTCCTTGAAATCTCTTAGAAACTATATAGGCTTTTTATTCTGAAAAGGAAAGTGAAAATATTCAATTTTCATGATGAAATGAAGCAGTCTGTCCTTGATTTTGAGTGTCAGTCTGAATTGACTCTTCTGTCAGGAGAGAAGCTAATTGCAAAAAACCCATGTTTTTCAAGTCTGTTACCACACCTTCTCATTATGGGTGTTTTCTGTGATGGATTTAATATACTTGGTAAACAAGGTTTCTTGAACAAGTTGTGTTACAAACTGTATCAAAATGTTTGAGTTTTTTCATTTTTTTCATCATTGACTACTAAAAAAATGAGTTAGTTTAGCAGGGACAATACATGGTTATTTCTAAAGCTGAATAATGGAGAAAGGTATGACTAGAGATAATTGCAGATACAGTTTATATATGCGGGAGGGAGATTATGTTCAAGGAGGAAAATGTGCATTGTGGTGCAGTACACTTAAATTATGCTTATAAGTATCTGCACCATAATTTAAGAGTGGTGTGGTCTTAAATAATCTTCTCTGAAGAATTTACATAAAACAAGAATTAACATCTCCAGCAAAGAAAAAATTGTGAATTATATGGTTATTACAGAGAACTGTTCTGTTCTCAAATTTGCATTCCATATTTTAAGTAGGAAGTTTATAGTTTTGTTAGGAGTTTCTTTAGTACCTAAAGGATTTCTCTTTTCATTGTCCCAACTATAGTTTTTTGTGAACATTAGCAGTATCACATTCTACACAGATACTTGGTTAATGAACACACAGGTGGAATTCTGTAGTCCAAGAATGAAGATTTCTGGAGAACTCTTTACCTGGGTGCTGAAGGGAAACATTAGAGCATTCCCAGAAATGTGCATAGTTCCGCCTTGTTGTTTTTCACTGCAGTAATTCTTCCCAAGCTTGAGGATTGAGAGCACTGATACTTGGATTTATTTGAAGTGGCTGTAGATGAGTACTTGGAGGAGAAATGCATTAGGAGGAAGAAGGAGTATAAATAGACAAACCACATTAGACTCAGGAAATCCCCTGAGCTGAAAATAGTTGGAAACTGTTGGAGTGCTTGAGGAGAAGTTGTACATGATTGGATCAATCTTGCTCTTCCTTAAGCCACCACTGACATTTTGGTATACAGAATTTCTGGATAGACCTTTGGTGAGAAAAGGTACAGACATTCCTGTGCTCTTTCTATCCTCTGAGTGCATTCATGGCCTCTTCTGCAGGGACAAGGAGCCCTTTGAGTGGTTGATGGCACCACTGCAGTGATGGGGTCTGCCTGCAGCACCGTGTGAGTTACTCTGGAGTCCCTGGTTCTCCTCTTTGATGGAGAGTTTCTTGGAGGTCCTGAGTTGTTTCCCATTGGGAGTGACAGTATTGTTTCCATTTCATTCCCTTCTGTGATGGGATTCCTGTGTTGAGAAGAGCAGCTTAATATTGAGAAAGTGGTTTCAATGTTAGGAAAGAACCTAAAGAGGTATGTTGGTTTTCCTTTTGTTTTGGTCATTTGTGTGTGTGGTTGTTTGGTTGGGTTTTTTCTGGTGAACCTTTCTTAAAAACAAATAACGGAGTAGCTAGATGGAGAGAGAGAAGCTGGAAGCCTTGTCATGAGAGGTAATAATTCCCTGAAGAAGAAACTCCATTCTTTTAAACACACGTCTCTATGGATGCTGATGCAGAGGGGAATGAGGTTTTGGGTGTTATGCTTGTGCTTAAATCACCAAAATGAAAGAGGAAACATTTCCTGGTTTGTTGCTTCTTAAGCTTTCATTTTCCAGTCCTTTTATCAATACTGTTTTATAATGTTGGATTTAACATTTAGTATTAGTCTTGAGGAGGAAGAATGTGGAGGAAAGAATATTTTGGTATCTCTTGTATCAGTTAGAGTGTTTGTTATCAAGTTTCCTGTTGCTGCATTTCTGTCTTGGCATACCTGTGGAAAAGGAGTTGCATTTTCTCGGTTAGCAGCATCTGATGTGCCAGTGTGCAAGGTTTTATCCTGGGCTAAGCCCTAGGATTACTCTATCAAAGGAACCTTGGGTGGTTTAGCACTTTAAGCATTGTTCATTCTTTACTACAAGTAGTTCTTTGGTAGGGTCTGTAACATCGATAAGGATGGCTTCCCCACTTCTGTTTTGCAAATGTCATGAGGGCTTCACAACCTTCCTGACCCTTGGGGCATCACTGGATCTCAAGAGGCAGTTCAGTAGCTTAAGTGGTTTTCATAGGACCATGTCAAGTAACAGTTTTGAACTTGCTCCCCTCTGCAGTGCCTATGAATTGCTAAACTCTTGTCTCCTGCTTTGTTGATCGCATATAACAGAAGAGAAGGTGTATTTGCAGGCTACCATTTCCTTTATTTAAACCTTCAATAAATACAGAATTGTCTGTGTCGACCAGAAAATGGTGCTTCATCATAATTCAGTACTGCGCTTGTTTTTTTCTAGAGATGGTTTGCAAGGCTTTCGAGGGAGAAATTTATTTAATAAGTTAAGCCTTTTTTGAGGGAGTTGAGTCCTGTGCTGGGCTAGGATGGAAACAGGAATCTTGCTCCATGTGCTTCTCAGTGGTCTTGCTGCCTTGTCCTTATTGTTTCCTGTCTCAGAGCGCAGCACTATGTTTGCAGTTACTTCAACTCTCTCTTACATGTGTTCCTGCAATCATCACATAATGAAAGCATTTCCCAGATTTTGCTATCCTCAGATTTTAAGTCCTGAACTGAATCTTGAACAGAAGTGTTAACCTTTAAATCAAATCATATGTGATTTTATTTGATTTTGATTGAGGTCTTTTTGTTTTAAAGCTTTGATTTTAATTGTATCAGAGCATAGAAGAAATGCAGATGATACTGAAGTTGGGTGTCTCTAAGGTTTCAGTATCCTAAACTGCAATCTGAATTGAGAATTCCTTTCACAAGATGCTGTTTAACAGTAGCCAAATGTTCTGTGAACCTTAGAGATTCGCCTGCTCCCCCTTCCATAATTTCAAGCAGAGGTTCAAGGATGTTCAAATTAATTCATGATTAAGCAAGAGGTTGAAAGGGGAATTTCCTTGTGTCCCCAGATGCACTCAAATTCTGTCCACAATAAAAAGATCAAATTAATGTATTTTTGATATTTAGGCATTTAGACACCTCAGGTAGGTTTCTCCTCTCTTTATTATTCTCCGTTAAAAAAAAAAAAAAAAAAAAAAAAAAAAAAAGTTGTACCTAAATCTCTCAGTTATCTTTGTTGTTCCTCTCTGTGGTGGTTGTGGAATTGCTGAGTTAGTTTGGTTAATAGAGAATAATTTTAACTTCCAAAAACACAAACAAAACCAAACCAACCAACCAAAAAGAAAAAAAAAAAAAAGGAAGAAAAATCAACTGACAAAACCCCTCAAAAATCAAATAAAACCACTCAGTTACTCGAGACCTTTCTGGCAGAAGACTCAGAAAAAATATATACAACAGAGAAAAAAAAAACAACTTCCTGTAGAAGAACACGGAGCAAAAATGTATTTATTGAATCAGAGGGGTGCACTATTGCATTTTTATGGAAGCAAGAAAAGTATTCAGCTGTTAAGAGAGCTATAAAAAAAAGATACAGGTTAGCCACAGCTCTTAAAGTGTAGATATATGGGAGTGTGATTTCATCCTGTTTCTTCTAGAAGAGATTAAATATTTGCAGCAGGTCAAATCTAAGAGTTTTGGGAAAAACTTAACTGTAATTCCTGGTTTAATACTTTTGGGGTCAGAACAATGTACAAACAAAGTCACAGAACTGACCAGATTTTCTTGTTTTGGTCAAAAGTTGATCTATATCCACAAATGCTGAAAGATGATGATGTCAAATCCCAGCTACTGGAAAGAATTAATCTTAATCATAATATTTCAATTTTTCAATTAAATATTCCTCACAGAAAACCTGCTGTAGCTGTAATTAGTGGGAAAATAAATAGGAACTTTCTATGCATGTGCTTAAAATGAAAGCATCAGAACCAACAGGAATGGCTAAAGAGATTAAGATTGAGCTGGCTCCTTTGTCATATTGTATCCTTCAACATATTTTTATAATCCAGTGCTCATTTTGGCAAGGAAGGGGTGACAAGTATTGCAGACTAAAATTCGGCATAATCAGACAAAAAGCAAAAAGCCTCCAGCAAGATGTAATGTACCTGTTTTTTGTATATTGTGGGAATTATTGTTATTTTCAATATGAATAGCAGTTTATGGGGTTGATATGAGCTGTAGTTACTTTGCAAAACAAATGTTGTTGACTGCAGTTGGGAGTAGGGTGTGTGAGATTTGCAAAGATTTATGAGAAACTAAGCCAAAGGATCCCGCTGCAAATTTGCTATACGTTCATTCTTCCATGTCTAAATCATGTCTGAATTAATTTTGCTTCAAGCCAAAAGAAAGTTTTCATGTTAACTTCTGGTAGAAAAGTGGAGTAGTTTTCATTTCAGTTAATTTATAATTAATCTTGACAGAAATGCAACATGGATTGAACTGTGTCTCATGGTGTCGTCTTTGGAAGTGCAGCTTTATTTTAGACGGATCATTATAAGATCAGCCTAAGATAAGATAGGGATTGCAGAATACATGATTAGAACTGTACCATGTACTTAAGTGAGCCCTCTTTGAAGTATCAGTGTGCACTGGAATGCCAGCACTTCAAAGAATGCTCCAAAAAGCTGGGGCTGTGGTTAGCTACCAAGGGGTTAATAAAGATCAAAGAAGAGCCTATATAAACTCATACATAAACAGAACTGTTTTTAAACTGGAGGTTAATAGCACCTTGATCTAGGACAGCAACACCTTAAAGGTGGGCTTGTCTTCCCTGACATGGTGCTTTATAATGCATACAGGGAGACTGAAACATTTATAGTTGACATTTTTTTCTGGATTGCTTTTTAAGTGAGGAATTCAAAGCTTGTCAGTGCAGAAAAGAGTCTCTGTGATATCTGAAATCGGCGTTGTTCTTCTGGTTTTGTTTGCATGCTAGTTAGGTGCGAATGGCTTTTTGTATGATTCCATGAAAATGCAGAAATCAGGAGTCCTGGGCAAGGAGTTGTAGCTGAGGTGCCTAATGGCTGAGATAAAGAGATAATCTCCTATTTACTGTATAGAAGCATACTAACAGCATTTCTACTAGTTTTTAAAATGCAAAATTTAGGAATTACATGTCTGTGCTGTTTGTACTGTTGTGTTTGTATGGGGAAATGCAAACATATGTTTAGATTTATATGTTTATATATCTTAGCATATTAAACGTATGTTATGGCAGGCTTCCCTTGCTGATGTTCCCTTCTCCTCTACACTGGGAGCACCTGAGGTTTAAACAGTACAAAGGTCTCCTACAACTGTGCTGAATCCTCAGAGTTCTGTGCTAAGTCCATGCACATGTTGTGCCTGAAGTTCCTAGCCTGCTTTTCACATCTCACATCAAGAGATGCTTTTCACATCTCTTTCTTCTGAAAGACTCAAAGAAGAACGACTCTGCTCTCTCTTCAGCAAATCCAGGAAAACCCCCCCTCCACATGCACGTTTTGATAAAATTGAAGCACAGATAAAGGCAAAGGTCCTTTTAGGAAAAAAAAAAAATCCGTTACAGAAAAAGCCAAGTGTTTTCTTGGAGAAGGTTTAGAAGTAAATAGACTATACTGATTTAGTGGATGACAATACTGTTTCTTGTAGTTGATATTATTCCAAAGAAGTTGTACTCAGTGACCTTGGGCCTTTGTTATGACCAGTTCCTGTTACTGCAGCAGTAACCGTGGCAGAGACTAAGAGCCTGCCTGCGCATGAGGTTTTTTTCTTAAGGATTCCCAGTTTTTTCCATTTGTGACAATCCGTACCCTGAAACTATGGAATATGAATGTCTATGTTTGGGGCAAATGAAGATAACATGAAAAGGCAGAGACTATTAATATTAGAGTATGATTATATGATATGTCTTTTTGATATTCTTCCTCATCCTTTCCTTCCTTTCTCTCACCTGCACATCTCTTTCCCTTATATTTAGTCATATAGTTGCTGGTGAGGCTGCAGGGTGAACAGGTCACTGATATAAAACGGAATAAAAGCAATGAAATCTAATAATCCCAGCTGGTTGCTGTGATTTGGTTTAGAATGGCCATACAAATGCTTGTGTGAATGCAGCTGAGAGAGGGAGAGAGAGTTGAACTGCAACAGGTTGTGCCATTGAAGAATGTATAGGTAAGGCCAACAGCATTTCCAAAGATCTCAATGCACTTACCAGGATTTAATTTATCTTTAATATCCTAATACATTATCAGTGAAGTGCTATGAAATACATGCAGAATGTAGCTGGCTGAGTAATATTTGAGCTGCAGCTTTGACTTCATACTAATCAAATCTTTTCCTGTTTGCTTTGGTAGTACGGGCAAAGTGGGAATCAGATCAGGAACCTGAATTATGGAAAAAGTAATTTTCCCTGCTGCATCAGTACTCTGATTTGCCATGTGGCAAATAGTTGTGCATGGGATCTCTGCATGAAATGTGAAACTTGGTAGTGCTGCTGAGAACTTACCTGTTAACATCGTCAGCGTTTGCTTTGCCATCATCAAGGTCAATGTTTTATATTCCAAAGTGTGTTATATATTTTTTTTATTATGTTACAGGTCAGTAATATATCTAGATTTGTGCAAAACATTGTTTAGATAAATATTTATTGACATGTGGCTAGTAGTATGCTCATTGTGTGGTCTGGTGTAACTTGGTTTTTTAGATCACAGTTTGTGAAAGCTCATTAGAAGAGTATTGAATTGCTTCAGAAAATGTTTCACTTGTTTTCTGAAATTAGCTTTTATCAAGTCAGTTAGTGGAATATACCTTGCATTTTACTATTACATACAAAATATGAGAGATTTTATTCTGGACATCCAGCTGAATGCCTTGGAAATGCAATGGATTTCAATTGCAAGATCAGGCAGCCTCTTACATTATAAGGTGCCCTGCAGCCTGCTGGAGGAATTCCACCAAAGGTTTTGCAGTATTTTCCAGAACTTCAGCACTTTTATCTTCAGCTTGACAATGAAATCAATGCTGAGAGATGAACAGATTGAGGGCAGCCCTGCCCAGAAGGACTTGGAGGTGCTGGTGGATAAGAGGCTGAACATGACCCATAATGTGCACTCACAGCCCAGAGAGCCAAACGTGTCCTGGGCTGTATCTTAAGCACTGTGAGCAGCAGGGGAGGGAGGGGATTCTGCCCCTCTGCTCTGCTCTGGTGACAGCCCCTGTTCAGTGCTGCATCCAGCTCTGGGGTCCTCCTGGTCCAGAGTGCCAAGAAGATGATCAGAGGGCTGGAGCACCTCTCCTATGAGGAAAGGCTGAGAGAGTTGGGGCTGTTCAGCCTGGAGAAGAGAAGGCTCCAGGGAGACCTTACAGCGCATTCCAGAACCTAAAAAGACTACAAGAAAGATGAAGGGGGACTTTCTACAAGAATATGGAGTGACAGGACAAGGGTAGATGGCTTCACATTTAGACGGCAGGCATAGATTCGATATTGACAGGAAATTCTTCACTGTGAGGGTGGTGAGGCACTGGTACCAGTTGCCCAGAGAAGTTGTGGATGCCCCATCCCAGGAAGGGCTTGAAGCCAGGTTGGATGGGGCCCTGAGCAACCAACCTGATCTAGTGGAAGGTGTTCCTCCTCACAGCAGGGAGTTTGGAACTGAGTGATCCTTAGGGTCCCTTCCAACCCAAACAGTTCTATGATTCTGTGATTCAAATGCAAATGTGTATTGTTGGGGTTATTGTAGGTTTTTTTTGGCTTTTTGGCTTTTTTGAGAATAATGTTTGTGTCTATTGCAGAAGATACCTGGTTTGAGTTCTTGAAATGGAAGCAAAAGATAACTAGTTGTAGACCAAGAAACGTTCCTGAACAGTGTTAAAATAATCTGGTTTATTTTTCTTTTTAAAATCCTTATTTTTCCTTGGGCACTGCTATCTGTGTTCTTTGATTGCTTTTTTGTGTCATGTAGAAGGAGCACCTGATATTCTGTACTCGATGAGCCATTGCTCCCAAAGTGTGTAATAAATTATAACCAGAAGAGGGAGTAGACATGTGGTGGTGGTGAAATCGTGGAGCTGCCTTCTTTTAGATTTCCTTTCAGATCTGTACTGTTGCTCCTGATACACGAGTGATGTTGCCACTCTGTTTTTGGCTTTCTATGAAACTAATTTAGCCTAAGTCTCTGTGTTTGAGCATCTACACCTTAGGAATTGTCATCACTGACTGGTTGCCTTGCTGATGGTCTTAGTGAAGAGACCAAGGATTGATTAGGTTTGGAGATTGACTCGCCTGCTTAACTCTACAGTTAGAATTCTGACAAGGAGTATGTAATCTCAGCATTTTTCTGCATGCAGGTATCTTCATGCAGGCCACTCTGTTTTTAAGTTTGTTGTGATTGCCTTTTGTGGAAGGGATTTTCTTGCCTTTTAAGGTTAAAAAGCTTTCTAGATGGAAGAGGTCTTTTAGAGCTCTAGCCATCCTCTGTCTCTGAAGATTTCTGTAACGCTGTGCTCTTTTGCCTTTCTTTGTTTCTCTTTTCTGTTCTTTATTCGTTTATTTTCTACTTTACTCATCTAAGGATCTGAATGGGGTCTTCTGTGGTGTGCTGAAATCTATTCTCACTTAACTGGTAGCTTGAGTACAGCCCTAAGACCTCTCAAAATGTTGCTTTTGTAGGTTTGCATTTTCTCTCTTCTTCCCTACCTCACGCAGTCCCTTTGCAACTCCCACTGGTGTATTGACTGTTTCTTTTCTGGCATGGCAGAGTATCTCAAAATCCACAGTGTGGTAAGACATTACAATAAGTGATTCTTCAGCAGTTGCATTATCCTTTCATTGTTGTCTGGTGTGGCTTATATTCAATTTAAATCTATGAGGGTATGAGGACTAATAGGTAATTTCCATGCCTAAAATACCTTTGCTATGAAACCGTAATAAAACTAGTATGGCAGTTGGTATGTTTTGTCTCCAATTGCCCTAATCTTTGAAACTGGTAGGAAATACAGGTTTGTTGTTCTGATAGTGGAGGTAAATGAGCACTTAGACTATTCCTCACTACCCACAGTGAAGTGACTTATTTTTTTCATGACAGAAAATCCTGAGGTCATTTGAAATTTTATCTCATCTCTCTACAATTTTAACAATGAAGTTAGATGCATTGGAACGAGAGGAAGGTTTTCTCTCAATTCTGAGTACATAGCCTGGTAATTTGGGAAACTGTTGGAAAAATAAAGCAATATAATGGTTATGCTATTTGAATAAAACACTTAATATAAAAGCTTTGTTTCGATTCAGTCAATATTGTTACTAAGGAACCACTAATTACTGTGCATCGTGTTTGAGGGGGCCCTGACAAATCCATGCAAATCATATGATTTATAATTCATAAATCCCTGATCCCCTGAGCGATGTTGCTCTTGCATTTAGACTAATTGAGTAGTTACGTTCATCGATCCAGTCCATATAGCGCCTTTAGTCCATATGGCGGCCTTTCCTGCAGGGCCAGGAACTCCTGTTGTCAAATGTCCCCTGTAGCTTCCCTAAAATCTGCCTCCTTGGCCCTTTGCTTCACAGTCCTTCAGTCTGCCAGCGGTCGGTTCTGCCCAAATTAGAGCAATATTTCTGTCTGTCTCCCCCTGGTTGCAGAGGTACAAAGCATGGTACAGCGTTGCCTTTTGGGGATGGGACTGCAGTGGTTAATTGCTCTTACTAGTAAGGCAATGTGCTGGAGTAGCTGTGTGGTGTACTGGTTTATATTGGTTCAAAAATGCATTTTTCCCAGTAGCTGCTCTCAAAAATGGCTCATTTGTAACAATTAGTCAACACGGGTGTTTATTTTTGGCTTTGCAGTGTTTTGTTGGATGTTTTTCTATGTGGGAAAAGTAGATATTTTTTTTTCCCCCTCATAATGCAGTGTTTGCCAATACTTTCAAATACTGAAATACACAGTCTAAAAGTGGTTGCGTAGTTGTGTGTGATCAATCAGTGCATCACTGAAGGAGATAGAATCCTATGCAAATTTTGTATGCAGGACTGAAAATAAAAGCAAGGGACTAAAGATGTATTATGTTTCAGGATAATATTTCATGCCTGATCATTGTTACCTATTTTCCTAATAATTTTAGCATAGTTTTGTAATGTGCTATAATTGTAATTGGTATCCAGAAGAATGACATCACTTAATTCTATCAAAACTGTGGCAAGGTAGATGAATGACAAATTAATAATTTACCATCTTTGCATAATACTGTAGCCGAGAACACCAGAAGGATTGATGGCAGAAGAGGTTAACAAATTTTAGCGGCTTCCATTAGCTTTTCATTGTCATATGTTTGTGGTGCCGACTGAAATAAGCTTTGTAGGAGATCCCAGTGCGGGGAACTAATTACTCGTGCCGATTGCCACCCTGATGAATAGACCCTCATTGTATCATTCCCCTGAAGACGAGGAGCAGGCTGTGATTCACGACTGCATCCTGGCTGATATTTGATAATAATTTTAACAGATAAATGTAGGAAGGCAGAATGATGAAGTGCCTATCCATGCTCTACGACTATCAAAGGCATGCACATAGCCAGCTGTGTTCTGCTTTTTTTCTGTAATCACTAATGGAGAATTTTAAGTTATTAATCGACCTTTGAATAAACCCATATCTTCCTGTGTATTGTAGTTTTTCTTTGGTTAATTATTCCAAAATCATTGTGTCTTAGAGCAGCCCAATTTTAGCGTGACTGTAATACAGACAAGTGTGAAAATAAGATACTGGGGAATTTGATTCCAATACTTCAGTTTTTTTTCTGAAATTAAGCAATTAGAAAGATGAAGACTAGCACTGCCTTTTCTTTGGTGTTAGAAATAGGCATAGAATTTTAGTGAAAACTGCAAAGACAACCTCCATTTTGATAAAATTATTTTCAGTCAGAATTTTTAATATCTACAAATCATGTTTGAGAGTAGTGTTACACAAATCATTCTGGTTTTTGTTAATACATTTGTTTGAAACCTTGATTTACCTTAAATAATACTAATTTCTGCCTTTAAACCTCAGAACTACGAATGTAGATAGCAAGTGTTTTTAACATTGTGATCTGTAAATTAGTTGTGCCTATTCATTTGTCAGCGTTGACAGGTATACTTTCTATTAGCTGGATCAGAAATGGAATATATATATATCTGCATTTTCATCTATTGTTTCAATGCTGTCTCTGTAAACAAAGTCTGTGTCTTTTTAGTCTGAACATACACATTTTCCAGGTATCATGGCTAAACTATGCCTCAGGTATTTTCTGTTTATTTGCCATACCTGAAATTGGCATTTTCTGTACGTTCTCTGAGCTAAAATACTGTTTTACAGTGGCATTAATTCATGATCATCTAAACAGATAGTTACTGGCCCTTATATATATATGACCATATTAAAAAGATCTACGTATATTTGGAGCGTAAAATGGAAAATAATGAATTTGATATAATGTTTTCTATATGTAATTTTTTAAAGTATGCTTTCTATGTAGCAACTATTACACATCATAACATGTAGTTTTTAATTAAATGTAAAAACACAACTACATAAACCAGAAATGCAATCTGATTTGCTCAAAAATAGATTGCTGTTTCACTCTCCTGGAATAGTTTGTTTAAAAACAGTAAATGGAAAAGAAATGCATTTTCTCATGTTGTTCTAAGCCTCAGGGGCTAAATGTAATGAATATTTTAAGAGATTATTTTAATTAAATTCCTGCACATCTAAACAGAGTAATATTTTATTATCACATACATAACCATGTAACTGAGGTATTCATTAAAGTTAACACTTTCTGGACCAAGAATTCATGGCATGATTTACTGACCTTGTGCAAAAAGGCACAAATTAGGAAGAAAAATGAAGGGGGACAGACTTTGATTAATATAGGTAATGCTATACCATATTTATAATAGCCTTTTCCCTATTCTGGTTTATAAATGCAGTCACTGAGAAAGGTGCCCTGCTGAGGCTGAAATGAGGCTGAAATCGGAGCACATGCCACTAGAGTGTGGGGAAACTGATCACACTGTCAGCAATTCATTTCAAAATGATGTATTTAGTGCTCATTTCACCTTCCAAGAAAAAAGGGAAAGGAGTTCCTTAGACTGGAAGGTGATATTGTTATTTTCAAGGACATACCTAAGTAAAAGATTGCAGAAAGGGGGGGAGGTTAGAGAAAAAAAGGCGAAAGCAGCGCAAACAAGGAGAGCTTTATGCAGAAATTCAGTGCTACCATGCTGGTTGATAATTGCTAACATATGTGGCTCCTCTGTTTCATTGTAGTCGTCCTCGTGAGTTCTGGCGCCTCGACTACTGGGAAGATGACTTGCGGCGCCGGCGACGATTTGTGCGTAACCCCCTCGGATCGACACATCCTGAAGCGACACTCAGGGCAGCCGGAGAGCATGGTCAGTGTAAAATCTGCCTCCTGCCACCAGCAGCAGGTTACAGTACATGGTGGGAGAGGCTGGACCTTCGTCCACGTAGGATGCTAGCAAACAGTCCCAAAGCAAAGGCTTTTGGCGCTGCATTTCGGGCAATGTGTTTTCCATGCAGAGATAACCTGGCCGATCCTTCACAGCAGCACCGCTGGTGTTTGCTGAGCCCCTTCCCATCTCAGCTGGGCTGGGTGGTGCATACCTTGCATACAACACTTAGAGTCCTCACTAGGCAGAAGGAAAGTGGATGCAGTTTTGCCATTAATCCCCGGACAGACTTCTGTGTAAATTATCTGCTTATACTTTAGTAACTTCAGAAGAATTTTTCCTGTTCAAAATCCACACCAATAATTTCAATTAGCACGTATCTGCTTATTGTTACAGATATGTTAAAAGAGAAATAACACTTCTACAAGCTAAACTGTACCTTTGCTTAAGTCCTCAAGCTTTTCTGCAAGAATTAGATATGGATTAAAGAGTAGCAAATGCTGATGCGCAAAGTATTGCTCAAGCAGCAAAATGGTAATAATAATTTCTACCTGGTGATTTTAAAAAAAGGGGATTACTTTTTTTTTTACAGTTGTTACTCCCCATTTCATAATCTGGGATCAGTCCTATGTAAGATGCTACCTCTATTCTAGAGGGGAATGTATTTACCAAACTAATACAATAGTCAGTTTGAGAATTCTATAGTAAATCAAAATATAAACAAGCAAACAAAACCACAACCAAAGCCAGTGAACTTTGGGGTTTAGTTCAAAATTTTATGTCTTTGCTATTTAGTGAGGGTACCCTGATAAGGTAGAAAAGTCTTGTACTTAAAAATAATTTGCTTGTAATAAAAGCTGAGTATCTTTCATCTTGAAGGCACAAGTCATGGAGCAAATAATCTAAATTTTGGGATTTTTTTATCTTTACTAGCTTGTGAATTATTGAATACATAGATGCATGCATATGCTCACACAAATTGTTTGGGTGGATGCAGTTTATGCCAATTTTAGATTGTTTAGAGTGTTGTATGAATGTAGGAGAACATCACTGTCATAAAGTTGGTTTCCGTCAGGCATCTTAACCTCTTGCACTCAGCCTTAAAGAGCCATTTCTGGGAGAAAATGTCTACAATATGTCAGCTGGTATAATGCCAAATGTGACATCAGTCCTCTGAAATAAATGACCATACAGAGAATAGTCAATAAAGTGATCTGAAAGCAATGTTTGTAGGGCCCTACATCTTTGACTAGAGAAAGAAGAACAAGATGTAGAATTAATTAACTCACTTTTTGCTTTGGGGGTTGTTGTTCTTAATATGATGTGTTGTTCCTATACCATGGACTGTAGGGCATTAGGGTTTTATCTGTTTAAAACTCCAAGGATGAACAACAACCTTCCCCCCTTTTAATATTTTCAAGATAAAGTGTACTTTAGGTTAAATAGACCTTGTCAAAGTTTGATGTATTCCAGTTGTATTTTCATATTTAATCTTTATGCTGTTTATCAAAATTTAAAAAAAAATCTTTATTTTTACTGAAAAATAATTAGAGCAACCATTTAAATTTGCGCAACTAATTCTTCCACAAGTAAAGACACAGTAATGCAATTATTCATATTTTATACTAATGTGATATTTTCACTAATCCATGCTATATTTCAAGGGCTTGTGGTATATTAGCAGCTTGTAATTGACAGGACAACAATTTTTGTCAATACAAAGGAAGAATTAATAAAGTGGCTCTACTTCAGAAGTAACTAATAAGCATAGCTGGTAACTAACTCTGGTGATTTAAATATACATAATTGTTTTCTATGTGCCTTTGTATTCAGATTTTAACATCCTTAACAGTCTTCTATTTTGTTGAATTTCCTGATGTTTTATTCTGAATTTTCATACTGCCTTTGTTATCTGTAGTCCTTATGTTTTTTTATCTATCCAGTGAATATTTTAGTTTATCCTAAGTCATTATTTAATATGATTTCTGAAATTATAGATAGTTGTTATCTGCCTAAGTGTGTGTACACATACAACTGTCTTTTTCCAAGGACTTCCACTGGCAAGGTGTAAAAACTATGACCGAAGTACAAATTCAAGTTCAGCTGGAAACTATGTACAATGAATAGGAGGGCAAAGATAGTTGGGATTTTTACTGTTTCATTTTGGATTTGGCTTTCTTGGTGTGTTGTTTTGCATTTGTTTGGGTATTTTTTTCTTGAGTTTTAGAAGGTACAGTTATCAAAAAGCTCAACTGGAGTTGCCATTTGATCAATTTCTTTCTGAATTGTGTTTATAAACTTCTAATATTCACCTAATATTCTGATATATTCATATCAGAAATGCCAGTTGTTCTCAGATTTTTTTGGAACCTGACTTTCATGTTGTAGATATCCCTAGTATTTGCAGAGTATTTGCTCCAGTATGTTATGATTTCATATCAATAAGTTTTCATTAATTATTCCATTTCAATTAATTTTACATGTCTCTGAAGCAAAAACATTTTTAGATAATGTATAAAAGGTTTCCTACTGCCTATTTAAGTTTTTTTCAAAACATCACAGACCAAAGCCTGAAATTGGACATAAAGGATTTTGCCAAAAGGGAGTCAGGGGAAAAGAATGCATAAATAATGGAACAGTACAAGCAGTAACCATGCTTGATAACATGGATTTTAGCTCACTTTCATTAGAAGATACACATTATCAACTGCTTGGTGTCTTACAAATATTACTAGATGTATTCTCCACCCCAGAGAACTCACAGTGTAGGAATCGTCACAGTTTGCAACTGTGAAACTGATTCAGAAACAATTGGAAGCCTAGATATTGTTCAGTAAAACCTAGAGAGGACAACAACAATCAGCTCTGTTGCAGCCTAGTTACGTGTCTTAGGAGCAAGAACCAATCTTTTCCAAGGATTGATTTGATTTGAAGGAGAACCTCTGGTGCAGAGGTGGCAGAATAAATACCTGAAGACTAATGTTCTCTGTTCAGACAATCAATACCAGCCCCATGACTATACTTCTGGCTACCTTCTAGTTAAAAACAAATTTTTTAATTCTGACAATTTAATTGCCATTCCCAAGTTCACATTAACTTGCTTGGGAAAAAAAGGCTTTAGGTAATTTTTCAAAGGGAAAAGGGGGAAAAAAAAAGGATCCTTCCAAACTGGCTATTTATAAAAGTCAGTGTAATGGTGTATTGTGGGGAAAGGAAAGAAAGGTGAAGGTGCTGTGGTAATAAGTTTGGGATGGAAGGAGTTAACTCTTCTTTATTCTTCTTGTCACCTTACTATATAGAAATGGAACCAAAATTGTATAAATGTGGAGGAAAAAAAGAGTAAACCTGTTGCTATTTTGAAATTAACCCCAAAATGCAATTGTGTGAGGGAATCTTTAGCAGCTAGAAAATACTTCGTCAAGCTTTTTAACAAGTGATTTATTGGGGTTTCTAATTGATGTTTGTGAAGAATTTGGGGATGGGGGATTAAAACAGTCTGTAGCATTTCCATTGAGACAATAGGTGGAGTGCGGGGCTTTGTGGCTGCAAGGGACCAGCGAGCGGGTGATCATCACCAGCATTGTAGTCGACTGGTTAGTTTGCTTTGCCTCAGCTAGGAATACAATAGTGTAAAAACCTGGCTTGAGAATGATTGTTTTTTTCCACTGTTATGTTTTTAAAGAAGTAGGGAGAGTAGAGGGAAGCTCCTGGGAGCCCTTTGTGAAAAAAAAATATACATAGTAAGGGTTTTTTTTAGTGCACCTTTTCCTTCAGTTACTTTTCCTGGTATAATTACCAGTTACAAAAAAAAAAAAAAATGTAGGCCATGCCTGGAGATCTTGATCCAGAGGGTATGGTCACACCAACTTAGGCAGGCCTGGCAGAGTAGTTAGAGAAGGCAGAGCAGGGTTTGTGACCTGAAATATGAAATCCAGTGTAATATAACTCTGTGCTTGTGTGGGATTGGTGTTTGTCACGTGATGTCATGCTCCATCATACATCTCTCTAACCAATAAATATATAAAGAGACCTAGACCATGGCCTACCTACAGCAGTGAATTTATCTACAGAAGAATAGGTGAATCCGTGTGGAATGTATTTTGCTCTGTGCAGATATGCATGTAAGTATGAGAGTGTTGGTTGCAGATGTAGTGCTTTATGCACACCAGTACAGAAAAGGCAGATTTGCTTTATTTACATCTGTACAGAAAAAGCAGATTCTGCTTCAGAGTGTGATGTCTCACTGCCTTCCAGTAGCATTGCCTTTCACTAGTTGGTGTCTGCAGGTGTGCAGACAGACATCTTCCTGTGCCTGTGTCTAAGCTGTGTTTAATTTTAACACACATTTCATGCACGTCAGGAAATATTGGTAGCTAGCATCATATGCAAAGAGATGACGAAAGTTTACACAAATGGACTGAAATAATTCAGGGTTTAAAATCTCCTATTGGAAAAGGCACATATATGTGATGTATGGTTTTGAATCAGCAGAATATCAGTAGCTGGGGAAAGAATTAAAATCTAAGTAAGTGAAAAAGATAGCGCAGTATTTCTGTTATCCACTCATCTTTGGTTTGGAAGCTGCTGTACTGATTTTATTTTTTCTTAAAGATTGAAGGACATAGTAACATTTCCGACAAGTTGTACTAAGTATAAAAGTATTAACCTTTGATCTTGGCTCTGAATTCAATCTTAAATAAGAATAGGGAGAGATCTAGTTTGAAATCAGCCTTTTCAGTATAACACAGATTCTAGTAGAGGAAGCAAAAAATGGCAGGTATGTACAGTGCAGATGAAGTTTTTGAAACGACAAATATAGTTTTCCTGCATTAAAAGAAAAAAAAAGACCAAAAAGGAAAAGAAAGAAAATAATTTATTATCTTGGACTTCATCTTGAGGTGGTTTTGTTCTATTTTACTTTTTTTGATCTTCAAGAGAGTGCTGGTAGGGCAGTGACTAAGAGTGCATGTGGTGTGTGTTAGTACACTGATGGTAATTTTACTGCTGCTAACTGAAAATCCTCAAGGGGGAGTTAATTACAGGAAAACCTTCCTAAATATCAGCTGCATATTTTCCATGACAAGAAGGTTTTTCAACTCACATTGAACAACTCCAGAATCTGAGTTATCATTATTTACATGAGCATATTTTGCGAGAAAGTAAAATTTGTGTTTGTACAATGCAGTTAAAGGCTTTGCAGTTATTTTTAAGGCTTTCTTACAAGCGGCAGCTATTGCTAGGGCAAAAGGAGCATGTATAAATTGCATTTTGTTTTGTATGGCAAGTTAAATTTCCTTTTATTTCTGTTTTTGGTTGGTTGGTTTGAGGTGGAAGTTTGTGTTTGCTTTTTGTTGTTGTGGTAGTTTGGGGTTTTTTTTGTAAGGTCAAGGCCTAAACCAAAACCAGTATTTGGTCATTTGGTGGTTGTTGTTGCTGTTATGATGGGTTTTTATAGTTTGGGTTTTGGTCTTTTATTTTCTTCTTTTTTTTTTTTTTTCCTCTCTGGTGAGTGGACTTCATTTTTACCTTTTCACTGTACTGAAAAGTTTTTATATTTGCAATTTACATGCATATATTTACTTATGCAATTTAAACTTTATGTATTGCCACAGGGGAGTCGCTGCCTTCTGTAAATGTTTGCAGATTAACATATTTTTAGAAGGAGCCCGTGGAACTTCAAATCAAGTGTGGCAGCAATCAGAGCGAGCAGTCACCAGTGTGTTGAAGTTAGTTGGTCCTGATGTGTTTGGTGAATGTTTTTCAAACATGGCCGTGCCATGGGTATTCTCAGTGTATCTTTTAAGAAACAGTATTTTAATTTTCAACTTTAAAAAAATCCAAACAAACGAAAAAACCGGACACATACACAGCTGTGTTTTGGCATTACCACAGCAAAACTTAGGCGTAGAGGGAGTAATTACGTCCTTCTTTTCCTTTTTTCTACTCTTTTTTTTCTTTTTCTTTTTTTACACCCCTTTTGATTTTTTTTTTCTTTTTTTGTTGCTGCTTTGAGCCGGTGATTTAAATAGAACAGATTTCGAGGCGGCAGTGTCGGGGGCGATGGGAGCGCTCCCGGGGGCCGTGCAGGGCGGGGATGTCGCTGCCCGGGAACGGCGGGGACACATTCACCGGTCGTGTGACCGTATGCGGGGCAGAACATGGCTCCAAGCATGCTTGGCCACTTCCCTTCCATCCCGAAAATCCCGGCGTGAGCCCAGAACTGCCCCGCGGGAGGCCGGAGTACCGCTGGCTGTGCCCCTTGGAAGCAGGTGCAGGCTGTTCTCCGCCTCCAGCCGCCCTCCCGGGGCAGATTCGCCGCCTCACCCCCTGGCATGGAGGGCTGGGGGCTTTTCTGCCTCACGAACTCGGCTTGCTGCGGACGGCAGCGGGAGGGATGCGGGGCGGCAGCTCCAGCGCCCCTCCGCCTTGTCCCCACCGCTGCCGCGGTTTTCCCGGCGAGCCGGGAGCGGCCCCGGTGCCGGGGGATGCGGGCCGGGAGCGGCCCCGGTGCCGGGGGATGCGGGCCGGGAGCGGCCCCGGTGCCGGGAGCTGCGGGCCGGGAGCGGCCCCGGTGCCGGGAGCTGCGGGCCGGGCCCGCCTGTAGCGCTGCCCCGGGCGGGTCCCGCCGCTCCCGGCCCGTCCTGCGCCTCCTGCTCCCAGGGCCGTGCTCGGCGGTGTCGCGGCGGCGGCGGTCCCGTGTCCTTGGTCGAAGCCTGGGTTTCGGTTTCGGGGTCGGGGTGACACCTCGGGCAGCCGGGACCGTCCTCCAGCTCGACTTCCCAAGGAAGGCTGCAGGGCAAGGGAGCCTGCTGTATCCTTTTCCCCTCTGTCATAAACACTTGAAATAGAGTTGAACGCTGCAGAGAGCGCTGGATAATTTTGAACAGGCTTAATAGGATTAAAACTAGATGTGTCCTAACATTAGAGGATTAAGGCAGGTACTTTCCACAGCTAGTCCTAGGCAGTTTTCTTCCTGAACTTACGTTTAAAAATGAAATTACACTCTTATGTCACTGAGACCTGACAGACAGCACCGTGTCTCATTTCAGCTCCTGATGAGGATATACTTGTCAAAGGAAAGCAGTCCATCAAGAGTCAAGTTTTAGGAAACCAGAACTCAGAAAGTGAGATTCTCTTGGAAGGTGATGATGATATCATGTCATTCATGGAGGAAAGAGAAGTGGAGAACTTGACAGGTAATGTCACCTATCTCATTTTCTCCTCAGCTTCTTCACTGTTGAAGTTCTGATCTCCCCATCTCTGCAGTGAATCATGGTTTGGGATGCATACTGATAATTAACACACTTCCCATAACTGGGTCATTATGATAATTTTCTGTTCACCTCAGATACTGAAGGTTTATTTGAGAAGAGTTGTGTGTTTTCTTTCTCTGCCTTTTTGCTTCTGCAGTAGATATCTATTCTAGAAAACCTTCCTTACAGAAAATAGCTCTACCTTGAAAAGGGCTTCTTTTGTTTTCTTGACTTCATTCCACTCAAATCATCAGACTTAGTGGGACAATTAGGCAAGCTGTCTTGTAATTTAAGGCTTTGGAGACCTTTAATTTTTTTCCTAAGTGTATAAAATTGTACGTACTGGTTATTTACTTGCGTGTAAAGGATTTGTACACTCGCTGGATTTAATTCATTTAAACCCCTTGACATTTCCCCCTGAAGTTCTTTCTCCACACACCATGGCCTCATTAGATTTCCTTTTTATTTTTCCTGAAGAAGAAATACTACTTCTATTTAATAGTACTTCTTCATTCAACTTAATTAATTTTACATAATCACATGCAACCTTTGCTGATGTTGCAAGCTTAGTGGAGTGGGTCCGTTTCTGTGCAGTTCAAAAAGTAAAACCAAAGTAACCAATGGTTCAGAGACTGTGAATTATATCAAGTGTATCAATTACTGTTTGAGGAACATGGTTTTTACAGAGAAAATGCAAACTTTTCTGTGTTCTTTTGCTTCTCATCTGGTATTTCATGTACACTTAATTTAGAGAAAAATATCATTTATTGGATTATTCTGGTTCCCTGAGAAGCTGGTAGTGCACTCTTGCATTGATATCGATCACGCATATGATAATTCACTGAAAATGCTGGAAGTGATTATTTATTGGCATTTTGCTTATCCCTGAACTGCATTCCACTCTTGTTTTTTTTTTTTTTTTAAGGCAAAAAAGCGAAGTTAAAAATGCAGCATAAGGAAAAAGAAAACCTGCATAGGAAGAGTAAAGTAAAATAAAGTCATGTCAGAATGATGTAAAGGCATTTTGCTGTATGAATCTTTTATTTTTCCCTTTCTGCCATGAGCTTCCTTCTCAACAGCCTTTTCCATGTTTCTTTCTATTATTCATTCATTGGTCTGAGTAATACATTCATACTGTAATAGAGGTGAAAGGGGAGTTTAATTATATAATCTTGACAATGGCAATAGGATTAAGAAGTAATCCTTACTAATAAAGTGGTGTGGGTTAGAAATGAAGTGGAAATTGTCAGGGGTCTTCTACAGGACCTGGATTGCCCCAGCTTCTGCATCTGTCTGCTTGCCCTGTAATTGAATGTCTGCGAGTGATTGAAAAAATGTTATTTCTCCTCTGGATTACATGCTAATGTACAGGGGGCAAAGGGAGACAGCAAAAGAACACATAGCTTCTTATTTCGTCCATTTGTGGGGGTGAGCTTTGGGAAATCATGGCAGTTCCGCAGCTATCTCATGCCCATCTGCAGACACAATGTATTTGTACGCTGGGAATAGAGGGCAAAGCTGCTCTGATCTCAGCAGAGCATCTCTTCTTTTGTCCTAGTGGCACACATTGAGATTGATGTGAGATTAAGGACCATCACCCTTCTAACAATCGATGGAAATGACAATTCATCTGAATTTTTTGTCAGTTATTCTCACGTTGATTACCTGAATGTGTGTACCTCATTTATAGCTGCTTTATTAAAACAAAATTGTCTATGTCACTTTAGTATCTTCCTCTGTTTTACAAAACTCAGATGATACTGCAGCCATGTAACTTCATTTCCTTGCCTCTTAATCAGCTGGTTGACAAACATAGCCTGTTTTCATTCTGTATGAGTTAGTTTATATAATGCTGAACCTATTGTTTTCAGTAGTAGTCTGATTTGTCCCTGTGATAAGCCCGGTGGAGATGTGATTATTCCAATAAAAATTCATTCGGTTGGAAACCAACCCTCCAGCTGTTTACTCCCACAGTCCCCGAGCTACACTAACACTGTATGGAATCCTTGAACAATATTTAATGTGGAATCAAAAGCATCTTTAAAACATTTTACTTTAGGCTCTATAACATTGTGTAACCTTAACAATAGATTTCCAGCATCCATGAGGGAACACTTTGCAGTTAGACAACTTTGAGCCTTGACTGCGGTGTTCATCTTTGTGAAATGCTGTCAGAACTTCTCAGTAACTAAAGAACACATCAGACAGTAAGATTTCGAGTGTTTGTGTGTGCACTCTCTATATTTCATGTAACAGAAGGTGTGCAACTCTTGGAGTTTCTCGGACAGAAGATGTGTCTGAGTAAAAGCTGAAGACTGCCATGCTAAAGCCAGCTCTGTGTAATGTATGCAGCAGTTTGCAATTGCAGCTGCCTCAGTGTTCAGCAGCACAGAGACACTGTAAATCTGTTACATATGTTCTTTTCCGGGACATAAAGGGGTTTGCTCTGTAAGGAAGAGCTGTGCTCTTTGCTTTATTTTAATGTGCTTGGCCTGAAAAGTGAATAATTCTTACTCGCATTCTTTTCAGTTTGAACATTGTTGGTGTTTTCCTGCTTTGGCAGGTCCAGTGTCCCTCAGCACACCAGCTCAGCTTGTGGCACCCTCCGTAGTAGTGAAAGGCACCCTTTCCATCACTCTTTCTGAGCTCTACTTTGAGGTGGATGAAGAAGATCCTAGTTTTAAGAAAATCGACCCAAAGGTAAGAGATCATTGACCCTGAAGTCTGAGAAATGATGACAAATTACCCAAGACCTTTAATTCTTCACTTGACTTCCTTTACCTCTACTGGGCTGCAGTGTTGCTGCTTTAATAACTTTGCCACTGACCATATATGTTGCTGAACTTCAGATAGGTGACACCTCCTTTCCTGCTCCTTTTTCTCCCCCTCCCACAATTCAAACCTACTTGAATGTTAATTAGCTTGCTGCGAATAAAGCTCCAGGGAGACATGTCTGAAATAAAGACATCTTGAATCACAGGCCTGTATGAATACAGGGAAGTTCAGCGAGGCTTTTAGCCTTAATACTTTGTTTTACTTTCCTGATTTTACAAATGTTAGTGTAAAACAGCACGGAACTTCGCGCACTCTTAAGTTTGCAGTGTTCCTGTCATATTAGTCTCTAACACATTTTACTTGGCCCCTTATTATATATTGTGCCTAAGCATAAAACATAATTGCCCTTCTAAAATATGTTTCTGAGCTGACTTGATAATTTCCACCAACTTTATTTGCTCTGAGTTGCTTGATTACTTGTCTTCTGGTTAAAATTAGTAACCTTCAATAAAATTCCAATTTCAAAGGGAGCATATCATGCAGTTAGCTTAATAATGTTGCACTTGAATGTTTTCTGCAGCGTTACAGCAACATTTCGAAAGTAGGACACAACTGGCAAATATTCTCACTATTTAAGCATAGTCACGACTCTTCATTTTTTAAATACCTACCTAATGTTGAACTGGGTAGTAATTTCTTTGGGGAGGGCACTGCTGGAAGAAGTCGTGATTCTCTGCTTGTCTGTAGAGAGAATACCTTGTGTGTTAAGCACCGGTTCAGTTCTTTGTTCCTATTGAGTAAATTGCTCTTGTCTGTAATAAAAATGGTATAGGTGGGTCTGAAAGCTGGGATTATCAAATCCTATCCAGAAAAAAATTTATGTCGAAAAGCAGTGCTCTCAAATTGTTAGAGCTAGATTTTAATATAAGCAATTAACTAGAATTGTGATTTTATGCGATATCATAAATGAGACTTAACTTTTCTTTTGGTCCTGAAGAATTTTTGAAATATATTGGAAATTATTTTAAATCTGAGCTAGTGCTTAAAATTTTTATATGCTTATATCCTTCTATTATGTTTCATTAATCCCCACCCATATTTAACTAAAAAATCCCATTTAATGATGGAAAGAATATAAATGTGAAATTAAAGTTTGTTCGATATGTTCCTGTATTGCATTTTCCATCTAAAATGTTCTGCTTTGTATTGTATCAGCATGAGAAAAGTCTTACAGATCTGCGTTATTCTGAATTCTTGCTTTTCATGTCCAGCACATAGGGTCTTTGAGTACAGTTACTAATTCTTACCATTCCTGTTACATGTTTTGTGGGAACACTGACATATAACGTACAGTTAGCCTCCTTTTCTCCTGCTTCCCAGTATTTGGTAGAGGCTTTTTTTCATAACTGTGAGCAGGCGTTCTGTTTTTGTTTGACCCGATCTTTTACTCTGTATCTGAGAGATTTTCTTAGAGTTCTTAAAACAGGAGAGGTTGGTTACATGAAGTAATGGCTACACCTCTTACATTCTGCTTGCAATGGTACTTTAGCTGGGGGTCTTAAAATTAAAAAAATTACCTTTATAATGTCTCAGGGATGGGGGGGGGGGAGCTAAAAATCAGATCTGAATAATTTTATTTTAAAAACTATGTAATCTTACCAACAGCATCTTTTCAAGCATTAACACCTCCCTGCCCCACCCTGTGCTGAAATCGATGTACCTTTGATAGCGATGACGTGTGCTGTAGAAAATGCCCCTTGAAAAAAAACCCACCAAAACAAAAAAAAACCCAACAACTAATCCGCTGTAAGCTCCGCGGGCCTGCTTAATTAATGAGGCTTCATCTGTTTGATAAATCTAAGTTCCCTGTATATTTGTCTAAACTACTGAAAAGAAAACATTGTGACAAGTTCCTGAAGGAAAACCTGCCTTAGGTAGCGATAGCATAGGCAGCGATACGATCAGAGTTTATACGGGGGCTCTGGGCTGTTTTGGGAAGGAACGGCTAATCCCGTTCTGCCAGGTGATCCGGGATCAGCGCTGTGGAAAACGTTAAGATGGCTCCACAAAAGACTCGTGGGGCTCAGCCGGGGCCGGAGGGGCTGCGGACGCAGCGGCGGGGCCGGGCCGGAGTGTGCCCGCTCCGCCGGCCAGGGTGGCCCCGCGCAGCCCGCTGCATCGCCCCGGCTGCTGCCGCCATCGAGCATTTCGTTTTCAAACGTAAAGGCAAAAGCAGCTCAAGTTTAAATGGTTATTTCTTTCCGTCTCCGTCCAAAAGGAAACGAAAATAGTCCTCTGGGGCAAGAACTAGACATTTTATTTTTCCTCCCCCCGGCCCACGAAAGGATATGAAAACTTGCTCGAAATGCTACGAGCCAGTGTTGCAATCTTTCGGGCGACTCGAGCGGGTAACGCTAACCTTTTTAAATCTTAGGAATGCGTTCCCGAAAAAAATCCTGCCAGTATTTCTCAGTCGTCCCGAGCAAGCTTAAAGTGAAATAGCTGCGGGGAATCAGGCAGAGCTTCGCTTTGGGAGAGGGGGCTGGGGCAGGGAAGGAGATCGGCAGAGAGCGCCCGGGTGCCGGTGTAGGATCGAGTGCTTTCCTGACGGGTTCCTGCTTATCTCCCCGTCTGACGATGCTGCGGTGCGATTTTATGCTGTACTTAAAAATCTGGGCAAAAACAAATGTTTGTTTAAAAAAAAAATCGACCGGTTGCTCTAAATCGCATTAATTATTCAGGGTAGATCTATACTTCCTTCGTGTCAAAGTCAAATGGATAGCGCGTTCGCTCTGGGCAGCGAAAGCAAACAGTGGTGGACTTCTACAACAAAATGCAGCACTCGAGATTTACCGGGGAAAAATAGAAGCAGGGAATACCACAAGGAAAAAAAAAATTAAAGAGAAAAAACCCGACTCTAGGGTAGGAAGAGGCATGCTGTAATTCTGACTAAACTGTGGTGAGCTGCTGTGCGATGCTTCATATATTCCAAGATTTAGAACAGAACCTTAGAGTAACAGAAATATAGCAGATGTTGTCACATGCTGAACTACAGAATATATAAGATTTTTTTTTTAGATGTACTTTTTTTTTAATGGAAGCTAGAGAGAGGTTTAGAAAACATCAGTCAATACACTGAGCTAAGGCTTGGGCTAGGTGTTGCGTTTAGCCTATCTTTACATATCGTGGTTTCGTTTATTAAAAAAAAAATATTCCTTCTGAGGTTCAGAAAGAATGTATTTGCCTTAATTTAAGAACCATTCACCAAAAAAGTCAGCGTAAAGTTAAAGTAATATTTTTATTACTATTTGCAACAAGTCAGTTGTGGGGCACATAATCTGACCTTGGCACCGAAATACATTTAACATCAGTAAAACTTTTTTAAAGGGAGATTTGTACATATAGTTAAATAATTTTTTCACTTGGTGACAACATTCAGGCAAACAAGAGAGCATAAGAAAAGGACTATACATGGATTGGAAAATGTACCTTTCGGGTTTCGTTTTGAAGTTGCAAAAGTCTGATCGCTTCTTTTTGTGACCTTTGAAAAATTCACATTGGAGGACGGGAGGAGAGAGGTTCTTCCCTTTTTCTGTGCAAGGCGGTGAGAGTCTACGCCGGGAAAACCGTCGGCAAGTTTTTAAAGGCCGAACTGCAGGTGGGTGGGGGGGTGGCGAGGGCGCGTGTCTTTCGCCGCCTCTTTCCGTCGTAGTTCGCGTTAAATAGAAAGTTTTTTAGGCGCTGTTGTTGTTTACGGAGGGCGAGTTTTTGTGCGCGGGCGTGTTAACCCTATAGCTTGTCGAGGCTTTTGGGATTGGTGAGGATTTCTCTGGCTAGCCTCCAGGTCTGTTTGGCAGCGCTTTCCAGGGCCGAGTGGGGTTTGCCCTGAAAGAGGTCTAGGTTGGGCAGGAAGTAGTGGGGGCAGCGCCGGCACTGCAGGCAGGAGATGAGCTGCAGGAGGATGCCGTTCAGCCGGTCGCCCAGGCACGCCTCGTCCCAGTCGGTCTCCCGCGGGTGTTTCTCGCACTCGTACAGCAGCAGCGTCTTCATGTGGTAGTTGTTGAGGGGCTGCCCGGGCAGCTCCAGGTGCCGGTCGCGCAGCGTCTTCAGCACCGACAGGCACTTGTTCCGGCAGCCGCCCATCAGCAGCCGGTTCTCGGCCTCGCCGAACTGCAGCACCCACGCGTCGCTCTCGGCTGAGCTCTGTTTGCCCGTCAGCGAGTAGCACTCTTTGGAGAGCAGGTTGAAGCCCTCTGCCTTCACCTCCGCCACCCGGTTGGGGCCGGGCCAGGGGATGTGGGGCATGGGCCACTGCGCCGCGCTGCGCGGCCAGATCCCGGTGCACTTGAAGGCGGGCGTGATCTGCACCACGTACCGCTCCCGGATGCGGAGCTTCACCTCGCTCGTGTCCGCGATCATCTTCACCACGTCCCGGTAGCTGCACTTGTCCACGGCCTGAGCCACCAGCGTCTGGAAGCGGGAGCGGATCTTGCGGGCGGACAGGTAGCCCGAGGCGGTGATGAACTCCACCCAGAGGGACATGCTGCGCTTGCGGCCGTCGCTCAGCTTGAGCACGGCGCAGCCCGGCAGGGAGCCGTCGTCCACGAAGTTGAAGACGCCCATCTGGTTGAGGTAGAGCACCACCTCGAACTCGGTGGGCGAGATCACCTCCAGCCCCTCGTAGCGGGCGTCGATCTCGCTTAGGGAGCTGATGAAGCGCGGCTCCTGCACCTCCACCTCCTTCAGCACGTCCGACACGACCTTGCACACCTCCCGGATGGTCTTGGCGATGGCCGCCTTGCGCGCCTGGCAGCGCTCCGTGTAGTATTTGTTGAGCTGGTAGACCAGCTTGGCCTGCGCGGCGATCATGTTGGGGCACAGGTCCGGGCTGTACACCGGGCTCTCGCAGTACGTTGAGGGATCCAATGCTTTAGCGGTGGCTGCAGCTTTGCGGAAGGCACCAGCCAAATCGCAGACCCCCGCCGCCTCCGGGAAGAAGGCGGCAGCGGCGCGCCAGTGAGAGCAATTAAAGAAATCGGGGAGGGCGGCGAAGCACAAAGGAGCGAAGCCCAGCGCTGCCCCGGCGAGGAGGAGAAGGAGGAGGAGCGGGCCGGTGCGGGCTCGGCGGCGGTGCTGATGCTGGTGATGCCGGAGCCGGTGCCGGAGAGGCGGGCAGCCGCCGCGGGCTCCCGGAGCCCAAAGTTTTGGATGGCGATGGGGGCAGGGAAGTCTGTGCTGCCTCTGCGCTCAGGCGCCCACCCCCCCGCGCAGCGACAAAAATGCCGTTTCAATAGTTCATGGAAAAAAACCTCAAAACAACAAACGAACTTCCCCAGGACTCGCAGAAGGTTCCCGCAGAAAAGCCGGTCGGCGGCGAAGTTTAAAACCGCACACGGTACGAGAGGAGGAGAAGAATGCGAGCAATGCCCTCAGCGGAAGAGTGAACTCTGTGTCTGTCTGTCTGTCTCTCTCTTTCAGTCCGTGGCACCGCCAGAGATGTGCATGAGTTTGGCTGCCGCTCGCTCAGACTGTCAGGGGGTGTTGTTGATTTCCCTTTTCCTGCTGGAGGCGTTGGCTGAACCCGACTCAGTGGCTGTCTCTATCTTTAGGCGCAGACGGGTGCACTTGGTCTGGGATCTCTCATTCCCGTCCTGCAGCTCTACATAGATTGTTGTGAGACAGACTGTATGGAGAGGAGTTGTTGCTTTTTTTTTTTTTGTTGTTGTTTGCTTTCTTTGCACAGACTGTGTTTTATCCTGAGCGGGAGGAGGGCGTAGCTGCCGTGCCCGGGATGGGTTCTCCTCCCCCTCCCCACCCCTGGAAGTGCGCGCCGAGGCTCCCAGTGTCCGCGCCTCTGGCTCCGCTCCTGCAGCGCCGTGTGCCCGCGTCCCTCTCGCGGCGCTGCCGCCGGGCCCTGTAGTTTATGAATGGGGCCGCGCGCGGGCGCGGGGCGGGGCCGCGCCGCCAATCGCCGCCGAGCTGTCAGCGCCGCGGCCAATCGCGGCACCCGGCGCGCGCACACGCGCCCGCGCTCCCGCCCCTGGCCCCGCGTCCGCTCCGCGCCGGGGCTTGGAGCCGGGATGGGCGGCAGGGCAGCCGGGAGGGAGGCTCGGGGCGTCCCGCCACCCGGCGCGGGGTGTGTGTGGGTGTTTGTGTGTGTGTGTGTGGGGATGGGGTGGGGGGGAGGGACAGGAACAAAAAATCCCTTTAATTTCGCCGTGGCAGCCGGTGAAGGGCGAGGTGAGCTCGCTGCTCCCTCACTCGCTGCGAGGGGACCCGGCGGCAGTGCCGGTGTGTGCGGAGAAAAGGGAGAGGCGGGCCGGGGCTTCACCGCAGGCATAAATCTCATTTCGCTTAGTGCCAGGCTGTAGCAGTGAAAATGAGACCGTCACCGGAGTAGCGTGGCACACCTTGTTTTACTGCCCCCAGTCACCTTAATTTAGATAAATCTTGTGTCATAAAGTTCTTTTCATCCTCCTAAAGCGTAGGATTGAGTTATTCAAAAGGAAACGATATTTTATGCAAGTTTGTATTAATAAGAATATGGAATGGTTTGGACATAAAGCCGTAGCTCCCTGGTGTCAGGTCGGAGGAAGCCCCGGGGCAGTACCTGCTGCGGAAGAGCCAAATCTGCTTTTCCTGCGTGAATTTAGGATGGAAAGGAGAGCAGTTTCCACACCTCCAGTGCTCAGGGCAAGGGTGCGTAGCTGCTTTGCTCTCCCCTAGGCCGTGCGGTCCCACGGTGCGGGGCGGCTCTCGCCGCGCGGGAGCCCCGCCGGGACCGGGGCCGAGGCCGTGCCCGTGCAGACGGGCGGTGTGCTCCTTCGTGCAGAGCCTCCCGGTAACCCTCTCGCAGCGGTTGGGCTCTGTTCCTTGCGCTCTCCTCCTTTCGCTGCAGCTGGCTGATTTTAATAAAGAAAATACCGCCGTCTGTTTTCTGTGTGCGCTTAAATTAGAAACATGTCTGGTGCCGACCGTACCGCTGGAAGAAGTAAGTATAGACGTTCCCGGCGCCGGTGCGGCTCCGTCCTTCGCGAGGAAAGGATCGGCTCCCTGCTTCCCTTGCCCGCCGCCGGGGCACTCTGCGCCAGGGGATGGAGGGGCTGGCCCGGCGGCCCGCGGTGCCCGGAGCTGGCGGCGGTGTGAGGTGTCCCCGCCGGGCCCGGCCCCGTCGGGAGGGAGATGAGCCCGGGAAAGGCTCCGAGGCGAGCAGCTTACGAGAGGTGCGGGAGAAGGGGCAGGCTGCCACGAGGGCAGAGTGGGCGCTGGCGCCGCTGCTCTCACGGTCCCTGGGGTGTCCCGGCGATGCGCGGACTGGAGCGGGGCTCTCCGCCCCGAGGCGCGGGTGAGTGCCTGCGGAGCTGCCCCCTCCCCGCGGCCGCGCCCGCCGGGGCGCTCGGAGGCTCGCTTGCGAGGAGTTTCTCTGCGCGGCTCGGCTGGCCCGGCGGAGCTGCCAGGGTCCCACGCCTCGCTTACCGCTGCCCTCCGGCAAAGGGAAGAGTTAGTTAGGGCTGGGGGTCCCTTTCACACGCCACCGTCAAAGCTCCCGGGGCGTACTCGCTACCGGGCAAGCACCGCTCTCCGTGCCGGCGAGGGCTCTGCACACCCGCCCTCGGAGCGGAGGTGGGCAGGAGGGCTCCGCGGGGTCTCGCTTCCCGCGGAGAGCGCCCAGCCTAGGGGTTACCGTGTCCTGGGTGCGGGGGAGGTTGCCGGAGACTTCAGGCGGCCCTGGCAATGGCGGGGTACACGCGTTCCTTTTTTCAGGGTAAAAGCAGGAGGAGGGGGCGATTCCCTTCCCACCCCCCCTCCCCCCGAAAAGGTGCCTAATGATGTAGCGTTACCAGTGTTCAGATTTAAAACAATTCATTACCAATTTTCCTGCCTGAGGTTGAAGCCCTAGTAAATAATAAATCAGCTAAACAAAAGCTGACTTTAATTTATTGCCCCAACGCTAATTAGAAACATCATTTGAGCAATAAACTTAAACACTTCCAGCAAATAATGCACGTGAAATCCTTCTCTCCCGTGTCTGGGCGTTTGTGGCCGCACTGCATTAAGACCAGCTTCATCTGTGGCGGAATTTGCTCTCTCCGGGATGAATAATTGAAAGGGGAACAGGATCCGAGGAGGCTATAATTGAAGAGCCCTTGTCACCTCTGCTTTTATGTGTGTTAGTGTAGAAGTCCATCAGCAGCTCCTTGATGGTGTATAAAACGAAGTGGCATCCCCTCCAGCAGCAGGAGATACTGTATTCCATTAAAAAAAGACCGTGTGCATGCGTGTGCCGCAGAGAGGGAAACTCTCAGGGCTAAAAGCCACTTGAAGTCTTCAGACCGATTGATCTGTATTCTCTCGTTATAATCCGTCTCATCATACTTGAGTTAATGAGGCAGGGGCGGGGGTGATCTGATGGTCCTTGACAAATTCATTAGGGAGGCTGCGGGACATTTTATTTGACTGTTAAACATCGTGTTTGTTTGGTTTAAGCAGTGCCAACATCAGCATGCCGCTGCCTGGAGCTATAGTGTTTTGTTAGCGAGGGCTTCTGTAAAAAGATACTGGGAAGGGGACGCGGTGTGCGGTGTTTGCTCTTGCCTTGGCTCCTCCTGCCCCCTCCCGCTCCTACGGTAGGGAGCTCGGGCGGGTGTAAATCCAGCCGTGCAGGCAAGGGATGTGCCACGGTATTTTCTTCACACTCAGGATGGCAAAGTAGCAGCGTAGGGCTGCCATTAAGACTTTTTTTTTCTTTTTCTTTTTCTTTTTTTTTCCCCATCAAGAGAACATTATGGATTTGTGTTAACCGCTGAAACAACAAAAGAAAAAAAGCTGGAAAGCAGCTCAGAGTTTTAGCAATAAGCATGCAAGTTTTTTGCTGCATTATCATATAGCATACTTTCATTTGATTCCCTAACCAGTTTATCAGCCTGGCATACATTAAATATTTCAGTCTTTTAATAATGACTGCTGTATTTTAAAGTTTCTATAACATGCTACTGATATAAGGTGTAATTTTTAAGGTAAATCAAAGTTTAATCAAAGCGACTTAAGGCTATTAAAGGATTTCTGCCAAGCCTGTCCTTTGTCTCTCCCTTGCTGAGAGGAAGAGGGAAAAGTGAATTCAGGAGCAGGTGCTCCCGAAAGGGCTGAGAAGTATTTTTAAGAATAGCATGTGAAATATGTATGTGTTTGTATATGCTTTGTTCATGGCAGCTTTGCTGATGAGACCCAGCTAGCGTTCCGTTATTTTCTAGTAGTTGGTTTCCTCTCTGTCCTTTCATTTAATGGAAACAGTTTTGCAGAAAACAGAATAATTAATCTGCTTGTGGAACCTAGCATAGTGTTATTTTTTTCCTGGAGATCAGTCTTCAAACATTCTCAGCTTTAAGTGCTTTGTAGGACTCTGCTTCCATTTATAGAAGAACTGTATGGGAAAAGAGCTAGTGCCCTTTGCCTGTCATTTTCAAACATTCCTGCACTGCTGATGAAGCTTGAACTGCTGCAGGGAATGTATGGATTTGAAAAGAAGTGATTCAGTAATGCATGTTGCGTTTCTCCAAAACAGAACTGGGTTAATAGTTCTAGCCAGCGCTGTGCTGGGTTCGAGGGATAAAATCCTTTTTGCATTCGATGGTGTACAGTGTTTACCTTTTTTTGGAGAGTCATGGCTTGCCTTTAGTATCTGCTGATCTGTTTTAAGGTTTGTGTGTATGAAGTTAGTTGATGGCACACACTGGAGTAAGGATGATTTCATTTTTACCAGTGTCATTAGTGTATCTCATCATCCTAAAGTGTTGTAGAAATCTTGTACCTTTTTTTTCCTGTGAAGATTGAGTGGTCTGGTAATTAAAGAATTCATACATGTTTCTAAGTCTCCCCTAGCTTTCATTTCTTTAGTGGGAGAGGGGTTGCTTCCAGCTACTCCTTTAAGTAGCTTATTTTTGCTTTCCTGTACAGTCTTAAAATGTGAATGTGTTCATAATCTGGTGTTTAACTATAAACAATCTGCTACTGAGGGACTTTTTCTAATGCTTTGAACTTTGCATTAAAGGTAGCATCTTCTCTTTTCTCGTGGTGACTAATGGTGACTTCTTTTAGCTGTAGACTGGTTTGAATGCAAAATACTTTTTTGTAATTAATCTTTAATAAGTTGGCAATCAGGGAGAAAATGTACTAGAAAAGAACAATTCTAGTGCTTTTGTAAAATTTTCTTCTTGTTAAAACTTCATGTGGGCCTTTTGTTTGGATGCAGTTAGTGTGGGTGCATGCCTTTTCATCCATTAGAGTTAACCAAGTTCATGTGTGTTGGCTGGTCTTTCTTTATAATAACTGATTAATTATATTATTAACATCACTTTTGAGAAGTGAAAACATGTAATATGCCAGAATTCTCTCAGCTTCACCTCCAGCTGAATGCATTAACACTTATTTGCTTGAGAAAAAAATATGAGGTGGGCTACAGAGATAATGTCTGGTTCTTAATAATGATGTGAGGCTGAATCAGCACTTACTTTAAAATTACGAAAAATACAAAGATGTTATAAGCAAAATAAAAGTTTTGGAAATGAAAAAACTATTAATTTGCGTGCTTTTTTTTTTTGTGAGTAGCTGCAGATGATTGTTCTGTTTATTGCCTGAGATGTTGAAGTCTCTGCATATGCATGATGATGCCAACAGATAACAGCCTGTGTGGTTTTACTGGTTAGACAGTTATTTTTGAGATCAAAATCTTCATGCAGCTTTGTCAAGACAAAGCATATGTATAAGTTAACCTAAAATTGTCCGAGTTACACTCTTTTAAAATGTCAGTTTCTGGGTCCAGAGGCAAAAGCTCCTTGTTTATAAGCTTATACTTAAAAAGGTGCTTTTTCAAGTACAGCATATAGCAGTGTGAAATCCTCTGCTCCTCACCAGCCACTGTATAGGTTATAACCTTTCAGTGGGATTCTATGAGGGCAATTTATAAAGGGGAAGGGTGTTGTGGGAGGAGGGAATGGAGGGGGCTCAATCTTCTCAGTAGCAGTGGTGACCAGCACAGAATATATTGAGTCTCTCTCTCGCTCTCCTCCCTGTATTTTAAGATGATTTTGTTTTGACTTTGGGTCTGATAGAAAAAGCATGCAATTTTTATTTAATTTAAAGGAAGTCCTGTTTGAGCAATCTTCGAACTGTTCCCTCATTCAAATTAAATGCACAGTTAGAGCCATCTACTTTTCTGTGCATTGTACTTCATAGTTTTGAATTTTTATCCTTTGAAAGTACTATGTTGGCATAAAAGTAGTAAATTACGACTTTTAAAACCATTGCAGGGGTTTTGTTGCTACTTCTAATGAGAGAATCAAATAGTAGCTAGTCCTATTTTATATCTTGCTGTGCATATCTGTGCATATCTTATTTCAGAATAACTTCTCTATGTTAATATGCTGCTCTCTTTTTAATTTTCTTATGAATTAGGTAAAACCTGTGTGCCAAAAAGTTTAAGGTACCATCTCCCACTGCTGGAAAGGGGAAACTGCATTGGTTCAAATAATGTATAGAAGCCATCTGCATAGCTTAATTGAAATAATATTTGGTGATCTAAGAGATGGAAATTGTTCCTTTTCTTTAACCATCTGAAATAAAACTAGGATGTAAACCAGCTGTCTTGGCCTATGGAAATCAAGGTTCTGCCAGTCTGTTTCTTTTCTTCATTTTCTACTTCTATCTTCCTTTATTATCTTTGTATCCCAAAGAGTCTTTCTTATTTTCTAACTGGTTTTGTCTGCAACAAGGGGCTGGGTTGGTGTGTTTAAATAGACTCTGGATAGAGTGAAAAATCTTTGATCTATGGCTATGACTGCTTCCAAATGATTTGCTTGCTGGGACTGGACACTGTCCATGCCCTTTCACTTCACTATCAGATAGGCACACAAAAAGGACTTGACATGCTACCAGATGCATAGTTAATCATTGCATTAGGTCTGTAAAGGGGACCATCCAGACTCAATTAGGTCTACCATTTTTAACTAGTGTTTGCTCTGTAGTTTGTTTGGAGTACAGTATTAATTCTGACTGCCATTCTGTTTATCTAAAAGGGCTTTAATGCAGTTCTATGCTTTCATTTTCGAGGAGTCCTCTGCATTTGTGCTGTGTGTGTCTGTTTAGAACTCTGCATATTTGGTAATACGTAATAAATAGTGCAGTGTTACATATTATCTGAAGCTTTAATGAAAAAAGTTGTTTGTCTTTTTGTAATTCAGCAGTTTTCTTTTCGCAATTCCAATTTCAAAAAGTGCATTTGAAATAACCTAAATGCATCAGCTGGCATATATTGAGTCAGCATTCAGAAGTAAAGCTTGCAAGGGTATCTGGAGTTTTGGAACTGAGTCTTACATGCTGAAAACCAAGTGGCAGTATTTTTCTCTCACTTATTTACCAAGACGTCATTTTTGTGTCTGGCACTGCACAGTTTTGCGCGAGAAGGATATTAAGGGTGCATGAGTTAAAAAGGTCCAGCTGTAGAGTGAAAAAGCATTATTTAAATTATTGTTATGAATCTTGCCTGGGAATTCTAGGAATAGTTTGTGTATTTACATTTACAGTGGTTAACTGTATGCACTCAATAAAGTCCACTGAAAATTCCTAGCCTTCTCAGAGCTTAAAAAAATTAGTATTCACTACAGTTCGTATTGTAGCCAGTCCTTTCATGGTATGAAGTAGCTTTGGTGTTCAAATTGTATAAATTCTTCGGATCACTCATGCTATCTGCATTTTCCAGTCATGATTACATTGTGTATGGCCGGCCCATGGAAGCAGGAGCATAAAAGGAGATAAAATAATTTTTGATTGAAAATTAAAATATAAGAAAAGAGCACTAGTCAGAGACTTTAAAGGTACTTTCATTTGGTTTTAATATTTATTTATTTTGGAAGAAAGGTGGAGCAAGACATTTTATTCAGCTATTAACTTTAAAAAAAAGTCTATATATAGTTATAAAAATTGTTGTATTAAACTTCAGATTGTAGTTCAGCCTTTACTTTAGATCTGAAATTTCTTGCTTTAGTTCTTTGCTTCATGGTTGTCAATATCCTTTGGAGGAGGGCACGTGCATTAAAATGTAACATTTATCATTTAGTTGTAGTCACAGGGATATTTAGAAGTTGTTAATGGACTTCCAAGATGCAGAAGCACCAGTTAGGGCTCTCTGGGGACTTTTAAATAATTTATGGCTACCTGCTGCTCCAAAATACAGGTGTGTGTCAGTGTATTTTCCATTAATGTTTTGTATTGATGCATATAAATGCTCAGTGGGCAATAAACCTAGTACAGGAGTCCTTTAGAGGTGCAGGCAGGTGGCTTTTCCCCATCCATCATCTGTCCTGGAGGTTCATTCTGACTGGCATCTGCATGCCAGCACTCCTCCAAAGGGGAATTGTTTGTGTACTTTGGGGGCTTCCAGAGTGCGAACTTGAAAGAAAGTGGGGCTTGAAATGTGCGGTCATTTGTGAATTTATGTTTTATCTCCCTTCACTTGAAAATTTATGAGGAGAGTGACTTAGGGTGCTTGCGTTGTGTGTTCCAGGGCTTGCCCCCACTGATAACACCCTTGTTGGCGTGAAAGTGCAATGCAAATTATGACAGTTACAACCTTCTGTTTTGTTTAACCTGTCAGTGGATTTCCTGGCTCAGTGCTGAGGGCAATGGCGTGTTCAGCTAGTTCCATATTCACCTAAACTTAAAAGGTCAGGTTTCTACAGGCAAGCCTAGTCAAAGCCTAATTGATGAGGAGGGCAGGGGGACAGAATTTACTGTTCTGTTGGCTAGTTTCATATCGTTAGGTTGTCCTGAAAGCATCAGGCAGTCACAGCCCCTTTCATGTAAGTGCTGACCCTAGACAGGAGCTGACAATCAAAGGAGGCAGCCACAGGAACCGGTGCAAGTAGGCTATTGATTTTTCAGTTAGGTCTAAGTAGTTTGTAGTATGGGTAATGGGTGACAGAGGCAGGTATGTCATTATCAATGAGCTCCAGAGCAGCAGCGACAGCCCCCGCTCATATTTCCTTCAGCACTGACAGTAGGCGTCCTGCACTGGTCAATAAATCGCCCAACCTTTTACTGACAAGTGACTTGAGGGTGGGGGGGGGAGTCAAAGAGCTAAACTTCCCGTACTTGAACTTGACATGGATGCAGAGCAAGGATCTCGACATCTGCGTTCCTGGCTCGGCAGGCAAGGAGCCGAGGAGAACGCAGGGAACAGAACAATGGGAGCTGTGCGGCCACGGAAGGTTGACTTTATTTTGCGCCCTCCAGAAAGTCCTAGATTTTCCTGAGTTGAAGTGAAATAGCTTAAAACACCAGCTTTCTGTATCAGCATGATCTGCTTCAGTAGTTAATTTAGGTTACCATGGCAGGGCTTTGTTTTTACTTTGGTATTGCTCTGCATTTAATCAAGGTTATACTGCCGTAGCAGTACAACAATCACAGTCTGCCATTCAAAATCCACTTTTAATTCCTAGTTTCCTCTTCTTAAATTTCATATGTGGAGACCATTTAAAGATATTGGAGGTTTCATATAAATCCAAAGTGTTAGCAATACTGTTTCTGTTCTGACTACCAATGCTGTTTTGGGTCAGTAGTGGAGGACCAATACTTTAGGAAGCTGAATAAAGTTTTTATGACTTGGATTTTACTAGCTGTGGTTTCTGAATTTAATAGAGGTAGATCCAGATTTTAGCTTTACACTTAATTAAATTCTGAAAGATATTGGAAGAACATAAAAATTGTAATAAGTGGTGGTGTTTTTTTTTTTTTTTTTTTTTTTTTTTTTTTTTTTTTAAGTATATCTGTATGGAAAATCAGTTAAATGAACTCATGCATCTTAATCTGAATTTCATGAAGTTTTCTAGTGTTGTTACTTTATTTGAGCAATGTAAGTTATCTGTATTTTTTTCAGAAGTTGGAATTCAGTCAGGTTTTATGCTGTGCACAGATGTTAACAAAATAGCATATGCTTATAATTAAAAAAAATCTTTAGACAAATTGAAATAAAGCAGAAGAGTAAATGTTTTGAAAAACTTCCTTAAAATAACTCATTGCTATGGTATCTTGTTCAACAATGTTTGTAATGTTACACAGAGCAGGAATCTGAGACTGTGTGTGTTGAATAGCTGCAAAGTATCATCTGTGACTGAAACTTTCATCTGTCTGCAGCAGCTAAAGCTGTTTTCTTCATAGCTGACTCTTTAACTGCAAGGGCAATGTTGACACAGACTCAAGAAGTGGGGTTGAAATTTATCACTGGATTATGAAATCCTTTAATAAATATTTATATAAGCTAAAAACCTGAATACCTGTTTATTGGAGCAGTTACAAAATTGATTAGTTGTAAAAATCTGTTTAGATATTGCATTTACCTATTTGTCTGTTGAACAAAGCTTTGGAAGAAGCTCTGGCTAGCTGTCTTCCAGAGGAAAAGAAATTTAATTTAGTTGGATCAAAAGTGTGCCAGGTTGTTTGAGTCCTTCTGTATTTAATGGGAGTTTTTCTTCTGTCAGTTGTTTTCTTTATCCTGCAGTGGCTTTTTTTTTTTTTTTTTTGTTAAACTAGGTAAAAAGTACAGCCATGCAGTCTGAATCTTACCTTTTCTTATAAACAGATCCAGCCTCCTTTACTGTATTTTTAGTGTTGCTGGCATGCAGTGTTATTACAGAAATGTAAAAAGGAGCTGTAGAAAGGCGACAAATTAAATTTTCATGAAAGAACCCCCTAATCAGCAGTGACAGGGTAAGAGAAAGATGATTGCCACTTGGTCATTGTGGAGAGGCACTTAGACTTGGTGTCAAGGCTTCTGTTAATGATGACTAATGTCTTTCTTGGAGAAAACGCATGCTCAAACATGCCACAGTCCAGAAAAAGAGTGGGGGAATAGGCATATTAAGGAAAAAGGCTGTGGATCCTAAAACAAAAGCTTAGGTCTTCAGATGAAAAGAGCGTTTTTGCAATGTCAGAAGGCAGGCCTATGGACCTGTTCTTGTTGCACTCTATAGTACTAATGCAAATACTAATAATTATAACAACAAAACATTATTATTATTATTATTATTATTATTATTATTATTATTATTATTACTACTACTACTACTACTACTACTACTACTACTACTACTACTACTACTACTACTACTACTACTACTACTACTTTATACAGACATACACTATTGTGGTCTACATGGTGTCTGCTGCTTTAATTAAAAAAGGAGATGGTGATGACACAGATGTTTAAGCACTCCGGTTAGAAATAAGCAGTCACACTTAGTCTTCTGTTAACAAAGCTTGCTTTTCTAAAAGAACAAAAGCTGCTGCAAAATATTCTTACCTAAGCACAGCACTCTGTTCTGAATAAACCTTCTGTAGTCAAAAATAAAATGACTCAAAAGACCTTTTTCAAATCTCCAGGCTTTGGCTTTTAGGTGTATTGGCAAAAAAGAGGTGGCGCATGTCATTCCTGCAGCTTTTCCCAAAGTGAGACCTTTCAGAAGGGCATTTGCAATGCTTGTCATATTTTTTCATATATATCTTATTGGCCTGACAAGTCTAGAGGACCATGAGAAAACAGATGTCATTGCATTCAGACAACACTAATTACTCTGGGATTTTTGCAGCCTCAGTGCCTGCATGTAGCTGTCGATTATGACTGTTTATGTGGCCCATCATGGGTACACGAGGCACATTTAGATGGTGTCACCAGCCTTTGTGTTCCCTATTATCACGCAATAAGATGGAAAAATCAGCAACAAGCATTGCAACAAGGAAATGCCTTAATGGGAGACTTCTACATGCATTTTTGCTAAAGATTGCATTCACAGTCCTTATTAGATTTAAGTGTTTTAGCATCTGTTTGCTAACTGGAGTGCAGTGCGGTGACTGTCAGTGTTCACCGTGGTTCTTTATGTTGCAGGCTTTCATTTTCTGCAATTGCATAAACACTACCTGAAAAATGCTGATTGACCCAGCAGTTGTCAGAAATTTCCTGCCTCTAACCTTTGTACCAAACAGAGATTTTTCTATGTCACGGTTCACATTACAAACCAACAGCCTTATTTCATTCTCTTACAGACTGTGTTGTTGGTACTTCCTTGGTTAAATTTTCGTAGCGACTCTGTCATTTCAGAGTCTCTTCTTCCTCTGCAGCAGTGACTGCTGCAGGATTCCTAATGCAAAGTTCAAACAGTGGTCACGCCGTGGCCTCACTTTGTGTGTTATCTTGAATTTTGGTGCGTGTTTTATAAGCAGAACAACCGATGTTAATCACAGATTGGAAAATGAAAGCTCCAATAATGTAACTTCACATGCTGATGAAGCAGAAATAGAAGCAGCTTTATCAAAGATGTATGATGAGATAAAACTGCAGTCTCTGCTGTACAGTTATAGTAATTATGACTAATGAACCGTCCAGTCTGGATGAAATGGCATGCCCACAGGGACTGTGGCCAATCACTTGTGACTTATGCAAGCTGAACAAAACATTGATGGTGTTCCAGATTCCCGGTAAGAACAGGAAGTGTGGTCTTTGTTTGGAACGTCAGCTTTGTCAAGTTATTTTCAAGCAGTTTAGGAATAAATGGCATTAGTAAATAAAAGTCTTAAGGGTTAGGGTTTGTTGGGTTTTAAAGTGGGCATAAAGAATTAAAATTTGCCATGTCAAATATACCTGAACAAAACCCCCTGTGAGGATGGCACGTACACTTCAAAATATACTTCAAAATTGTTCTATCATCTTCCAATGTGAGTGATTGGAAGCACATGTTACATTTTAATATGCTGAGTACAATGAAAGCCAAAGATACAAAACACATGAATATAGACTTGTATCTATTCAGGTTTTAACAAATTTGCTTGAGACCTGATATTTTCATTTTGAAGCACACTGCATTTTAAGCCATAAATTTTTCAGTGGGAGAAGACAGGTAAGCAACCTGAAAGACAATTTCTTGTAGAAATATGAAAGCAACATACATTGGAGCTTTAGTAGGTTTTGACAAAGTATAGACTAGCAGAGTAGTAATTTTAAGTCAGTTTATTTTTATGAAGACACTGTGTGTAGCTGTAAAAAAAAGAAAAAAATACTGGAATTCTGAATACTGAAATGTAGATTATGCAGAGACTTCTGAATTTAATTGTATGATAATAAATGTAATTTTGTGCCAAATTATTTGGGGCCAGTCTGGAAGCAGTTGTGGACCAGCAAATGTTTGAAGGATTTGAGAGTCAAATGATCAATATGTTACAGATGTTAGAGATACATTGCAATCAGTTTAGCATTTTGACTGAACACCTCCAGAAGGCTACAAAGGAAAAAAAAATCAAAAATTAGTTGCAAATGAACTAATGTAAAAATAAGAAATCTCCCTCCACCCATTTATCCACCACCCTTTGAACCATTTAGAACAAAATTCAAGCCTAATTTGACAAGAAGCGTATGTTAGACTGTTGTGCTATTTAACAAGGGTTGACCCGCACTAGAAATCTCAAATACTTTGACACTTCTGTTATTTCTATTTTGAGAGTATACAGAGACACTTCAAGGGGCCTACTAAGAATTAGAATCCTTTTCTTTTGTCTCTTGCAACAAAGCATATTGCATCAAATGTTGCAAATGTGAAAATATTGTGTACAGTTCAGAGTGTAATGTTAAGATAAACAATGCTGGTATGTAAATTCTGTAAGTAAATTCTGAAGAAGGCTGCATTTTGGCTCTGATAAATAATTAAGGGTAAGATCTTTCAGAGACTGTGTCACACTTAAATATTAGTCTCTTCCACAATGTCATTTCAGAATCAATAGCATGCAATGCATTATGTACATTATCTAATTTTACTGCACAGAAAGTTGCATTCACTTTAATGTTTGTATCAGGCTTGTGACAGTGAAGTCAGGGCTGAATTTGTTAGATGGTACAAATGTACAAAATTAATTCTCATTCTTCCAAAGAGTTATTATTTTAAAGTAGTGTACTTAAATACATAGTGATTATATATATATATATGTGTGTGTGTATGTGTGTGTGTGTGTGTGCATGTTGTAGCAATAGTTGGAAGAAATTCTCATATGTATTAAGATGAACTTATGACTTTGAGATTGTATTTTTTAGGAGTGTACAGCTCTGTCATTTTGTTATGAAATCACTGGTAAAATTCATATAAAATTAAGCATGGATCAGCTTTTTATGTGTTTGGGGCATCCCATTGCTATCCCTTTATCTTTTATAGATCTGAATGCATTATTGGTGCTTCTGTGTAAAATACCACATGGAGTTGTAGCTACTTGGAACTTTTATAAATGATGCAAATAAAAATTGAGGAGTATAGGATCTCAAGGACTGAATTTTATCTTCCTGTTACGATGTGTATTTGTGTACATATGTAGGAATCTAGACTGCTGTTATATTTGGGAGCCAGCTTTTTGTGTGAGAGGGGTTGTGTTTGGGATTCCAGAATTCAAACTGTTGCTGATTTTTCCCTTAGGCTTGCACGATAGAGTTGACTTGCTTGTGACTGTAGGTATAAATCAGTCTTCTGATTTGGGAGACAGATTGAAATAGAAATTACCCTTCAGTGCAGGAAACTTAGAATTCAGTGCAAGTGAGAGCAGCTGGGTGGCTGCTTTAACTTTTGCTAGCTGTTGTAATGACTATTACAAAACAGAGTTGGTCTGACCAGCTTGTCCTGCTTACTTTATCCATCCCAAATATATCCCTGATTAGTCTTATGCTTGAGGCAGGTGGAGGAAAAGCTGGTGAAAGTGTGATTGTGTTATCTTTGTCTAAGATTTTCCTTGTACCCAGGTGTCTTCAGTCGCCCATTTAGGGAAGACTTGTCTTGCTTGTGAAGCTCTGGCAATCAGAGGAAACCTTGGAATAAAGATCTGCCTCCTGTTACTCTTGGTCTGGCTTCTAATCTTACCTGTGCTGATCTAAATCCACAATAAGTCATTTAACTGATTTGTATGACACCGTTAGAAAAACAAAGGAGATCCCAGCAGAGTCAGGAAGAAACTATTTTCCTATTACATCAGTTTTGAGAGTGCTTGTTTTTGGTGCTGCCCCTGGAATCAAAGTCAAAATTTAAAAAAATGTATTTGAACTAGTGGTATTAAGAAAAAAAAGAAAGAGTAAAGTTAACATTTTTTTTTTCCTTTTTATTTTGACCAGTTAGCTGTAAGGATCAATCACCTAGCACTTTTGGAAGGGATGATAATATAGAAAGCAAAAATTATTCCAAAGCCTCCAAAATGTAACTAAGCAGCGAAAACCAAGGAATTTTTGGAAGCAAAATGCTTTTTGTTTGAAAACACAGGCTTTTCATTCTTTCTGAGAATGGGTTTGAAACCTTTCCTTCACATAATGTTTGGTTTGATTAATAAAATAACCAGTAATATTTGTCATGAGTATTTTCTACTTGAATTGATAGACAAAATATTTGATACATAATTCCTGCAGTGAATAGAGATATATATGTGTATCTCAATGGAAATTTAATTTTAGATATTTTTTACTCTCCGTACACTTTAGCAATTATATATTGTGTCAAAGGTATTTGTTTCTCAAGGGCACTTGCCAAGCTACTTGCAGATACTTTCATGTTGTTTGTTGGATCTGAATTCTAGATATTTTTGTTGTTCTGTCTCCTAGCTATCATTATTTTAAAGCATCATGTTTAACCTTAATTTTTTTTATTTTTCTTTCATGTGAAACAAATGCTAAGATCCCATGCTCTCTGTTGCTTGTAGGTGTTGCTTTTCTTTTTTCAAGAATCTTAAACTAATAAAGTAAATATCACACCTGCTATATAGTATTAATCTTTCAGAAGTTTGTCCTGTGCTGGAGAAAATAAACAATTAGGTAAGAGGTGAATGATGTGTAGGTGTAAATATTCTGTAGATTTAAACATGCTGCATGGCAACTCTAGGTCTCTTTTGAGGTAGTCATGAAAACTAAAATTGTGTGCCTCATATATTTAAGGCCAGTGAGCCTATATGATTTTATTAATGTGCTATAAATCTTATTTTCACGAGCAGTGTTTACTACTGTGCAGTATATTTAAAAGAAAATTTATACCTCACTGCAGAAGGAAGGTAGGCTAGTGAGAAAATGCAAAGGTGGATCTCAAACATTTATCCCAATCTGACAAGTATTTGCAAGGAATTTGCTCTTGTAAATTTCTGCTGGGAGCAAATGGTACTCATTCAAGCCTCAATTTCAATAAAAACCATAAATACTTATTTATGCATACACAGGTGGAGCACAGGCATGTCTTTTGTCATTGTCTCGGCACAGGAACTTTGTGTGTGTTCACAAATGGCACACTCTGGATCATAGGATGAGCTTCTCATTCTGTTTTAAAGCAGTCCATTCTTCAGTTTAGAGTAGTGCCTGGAAGACCTTACTGGAGACCCTGGACACTTTTCTGAAGGAATAGTGATTGTCTTTGTGAGGCATATCTTTGGCCACATCATTCCCTTCCTATCCCATTTCTTCCGGACCCAGCAGCATTCCCTAAGCAGGAAGGATTGTTACACTAACTCAGTGTGTGAGTAAAGATGAGCCACAGAAACTCAAGACAGGTAATTTCCCACAGAGAAGACTGATTTGATCATTTTTTGGTAAACTACTTGTTTTTTCCTTCATTATAAGACCCAGGAAAACTCTCTTTGGTCTCTAGGGAATAGCAGGAGGTTGCTGCAGCTGTGATTGACTCCAGTAGGGAAACTGCCTCCATGGAAGTTACTTGCCCAATGCTGTTGAAAGAGTAGTGATTATGTCACCAAGGAAGCATTTTTTATTTGTATGGGTGCATTGTAGGTTGCACAGAAAAATACAGTTAATGTACCATGCGTAACCTTCCATGCTCCTTAAGCTTGCACTTCCACCTTGCAGCGGTTAAAATATTAGTCAGCAGTACAAAACAGGTATTCTCAATGCCTAAAGAGCTGTTTAAAGCCTTTTTTTAATGCTCCTTATGCTTTTACACTCTTTGGAATTATATATCAGGTTCTGATGCCATTTAAAAAGAAGGCATGTATGCTTTGCTACGCTGTTTCCAATTGCGTGAGGCAACAAAAGCATTTCTCATGATGGAGATGTGCACAGAACACTTCAAGACATTATTTTGGAATGTGTGAAAATTCTACACTATGACATACTTTTTTGCCACTGAACTTACTCTTGTAGATATGTGGTTATATAATTAGTTTCTTAATGTGTAGCATTAGCAGTTATTTCTCCAATTATTATTAAGTATTTTATCTAAATAGCCTCAGTAATGGGAGATCTTTTACAGTTTTTTATAGAATATTGGGGGTTTTTGGTTCTTACTGCAACCTGCAGAAACTTCTTAAAGAAAAAGTATTTGTTTTGCCATGTCCTGTTAGAATGGAAAGTTGCTATACGTGGTGAGGAAGAAATGATTGGGAGTTGTTTGGAGTACCCTGTTTTGCTTGCGTGACATTATGTCTGGGGATAGTAAAATTCAATGTACAGCTACATGCTCCCTCAGGTAGCATGGAGCAAGTTTGGTGTGAACTGCTGTGACCCTGCCCTCCCTGCTCTAGCTGACATTGTCTGAGCTTTGCAGTGCACACAGGGGTGGCTGTCCCACTTGAAAAAAGAATGCCCCCACCCTAACAGAGCCAGTTTTCAGCTGCTAGAGCTCCCTGAAATAGTGTATCATTCCCTGGTGTTTGTGCTAACAGAAAGAAGTGTTTGGGATAGCAAACAGATAGATAGTGTTTGGGGTGTGGAACTGCAGCAGCCTGGATTTGTGTTTGCTTAAATAGCCATGGAAGTGATGCTCTCAGCCTGCTTTTCACAAGCATTACTCTCTTGTGCATCCTCTGGATTTTAGGGAGTGGTACAGGCTTTTCACCTGGAATGGTAAAGCCTTCTTTCCCTCAGGCATTTCATAGGCATGAGACTTTGGGTATAATTTTTTTTTTAATTGGCTTGTGTTACAAGTGACAATGAGGGTCTTTCATGTTTGGATGAAATCAAAATGCTCTGCCATTTTGCTGTATTCCTCTTAGTCCTTCTGAGTTATTAAAAGATTGTTCTTCTTCCTCTGACCCCTCTGACACAAGCTTTCAACCCCTGCAGCTTTTTGGACACGTGTTCTGTCACCCTTTGGATACTCTGAAGAACATGGAGGAGAATTGAGGCATGCACTAAAGTGCCCTAGTACCCTAGTTTACAGATTTATTATGCTCCTGGGAGAGCAATGCCTTGATGTATCCTATTATCTTGAAATCATCTTTAACTCAATCCAGGCCAGATAAAACAGAAATAAAAACATTTCTTTACAACTTTCAGAATAGAAAATGCACTGAGGTGCATTTATAAAAAAGTAGAGGTGAAGAAATTAAGTAAAAGATCCCTCTTGCACAGAGATTAAGTCAGAAAGATTCTCTCTCATGGATGCAGCCTCTCGGTTGACTGTGACTTGAGGCACAGGGAATGAAAAAAGGCATCATTACTACATATGCATGTGTCAGGAAATCATCTCCAGCAAGTCAGCTGGATCCATAGAAGGAAACCTGCAGATTGAAAAAATGCCTTCCAGTGACCTGGATTAACCAAGACGAATCTTTGGCATGCAGTAAAGTGGTGGGAAGCACATTTGGAGCCCCAGGATTCTTGAGTAAGTTTCATAGCTGGACTCAGTGGACACTGGCATGAATCCTTTCAAGCTGGATTGCTGGTGCAGTGTGGATGTTATAGAGCAGGGACCGAGTCAGTGTTTTCTGACAGCATGTGTGAGATGACAGTGTGGCTAAAGAGCTTGTGAGCTGCAGAAACAGTTCAGTTTGCTATCAGTGGTTCCTTTGGTACAAATACACAGGTTGAAAGCAAAGATTATTTCCTACAGGGTACTGTACTTCTTTCTAGGTAGGAGGCAAACATTTGATTGTCCCCCAGGCTGTCTTTGGTTTGAAGCCTGGTGAATAGGAATGATAGAGTTTCATTGTATGAGCTTCAATGGCAAGAGACTTTGCTGTCACAGCCCTAGGCTGTACTATGCCTACTTCGGTCCATATCTAGTCTTATGAAATGTTGGCGCTATGTGAAATGAGCATTTTCCTTGAGTAACCTCATTGTCTTCATTCACAGTTAATAAAGCATGGGCTAGAGGGGGCATGAAGAGATTGGGTATCTATTTCCACTCCACTGTTCAGGGCTGTGTATTTGCTTTGTGGATATTTAAAATAGGTTTTCCTTAATGTCATTCAGAAGGAGTTCATACCTCTGTTTCACCTGTTCTAACTTTCCTGTAGAAGTAGCTAGGGAGCTGACTTTTTTTCAGAGGGATAAATAAGCTGCTAAGCTTTAGGTAGTTATTTCCATCACAGGGCAGATAGAAATTCTGCAGGAATTAAGATGTGCCTTGCCTATAACCTTTGTCAAAAAATTTTTGCTATCCACTGCGCCTTCTGCAAAGGTTCTTAAGGCATCTGTCTCTTCCACAATTGTGTATTGAGGATTTGTCTCTTGCCAACCATCATAATGAGGATAAAATTTTTCCAT